>NW_006285791.1:4815794-4852018 GCF_000327345.1 Myotis davidii
GTAAACTGTCTTTTATATACTCATAACTGTAAATCTACTTTTGCCAAACCTGTATATAAATAACAATTTAGTTTAATAAAGTACTTTATTATAATCTACACTAATAAAAGAGAAACATGAAAATTGGTGTCACTCTGCTACACCCAACCAGCCATTTAGATGAGTATGCAAATTAACCCAACAAAGATGGCTGTTAATTTGCATACACAGGAATGAAGCAAAGACTGAAGACAACATAGAAGGAAGCCAATCACTGCAGAAGGGAGTGAAGCTGCGGAGAAGCAAGCGGGGCGGCGGAGGCGGGTGCGAAGCCTGCCTTGTCAGGTTGTGCTCCCTTCTCTGCTTTGCTCCAGCCACAGGAAGCCCTATTCTTGCAGGAATCTTCCTGCAATGGGCCTCTAGTTATTAATAATGTATTTGGATAAACTCACCTAATACCTAATACTTGACTCTAAAACAAATTGAAGCCAGTTTGCTCTGTAACTACATGTTACCTAAGTCAATATGTTTAAATAATGAAAAACTATATAACATTATACCTTTAAAAGGGCCTAGAGCTTTATAGCATCTTTCTCATATTTTTTCCATTAAAATGATCCCTCTTCTCAAATATATTTATTTGAGAAATATTTATTTGAGATATTTAACATTTAATTTGTTAATTTTAAAGTTTGAGAATGCATTTATAGCAGTCAAAATGAAGCAAAGTAATAGTGATACAATTTTGATAGGCTTAATATACTAACTTTAAGAAGACATACTAAAAATATAAAAACTTATTTGGTAAACAATATAATGATGTATGAACAAACTATTGACTCATCTGAAATGAACAACTGGTTACTTCTTCTAACCCTGACTTTTAGAGTCCAATTTCATACAGTCTTAACTACCTCACACCCCACTCATTTTCCTCCCCTTCTCCTTCTCTCCCTGAAACTGTTCTTCCATCCAAGTTCCCTGGGATAATAAAATGATTTATTGGCAGGTCTTCTGTAAATAATTTAAATACTTACAGTCAATACCTCTGTTTATGGAGGAGGAAAAATATTATAATCTGTAGCTATGTGTCCACGTATGGCCACAATTTTAATGAAGCATACATGCAAAAAGATAAAATTAAACACTATGCATTACTAATTTTCACCTAAACATCCTTTAATATTGCTTATCAACCTAAACCAGCTACTTTTAGTCATAAGACACAGCTTCTAATTTATTTCACTAAATCTCTCTACTGGTACACTTACATTACTCTTTAAAACTTAAGAAGTATATACAGATGCATTTTTCATCTTGCCTTAACTATGATTATTCTTCTATTTTTTAAAAACTAATGAAATATTTTATATGGTTAAATATCTATAACCATTGTAATGCATCTATTATAATTCACTACTGGTGATTTATAATCATTATTGATGTCATTTCCATGTAAATACCATATATCTGACCATACTGAAGATCATAGGTTATGTGTGATTATATATACTTTTTCATTTACATAAATGAGTATCAGGATTATTTTCTAGAAAATAATTCATTAATATAATTTTTGCTAACATTATACTTTTTGAAATATGAATAAGTTACTGAGGCAGGTCAATGACTTGTCCAAGAGCATATGGTAGGACATAGTAGAATAAGTATTAATGCTTGTTTCTTTTTATTTCACAACGTGGTTTTATTTTCAGCAAAAGCACAGTCACTTCCAGAGTCATAAAAATGTAGTGAAAACTAAACATATAAATGAGAGAGAGAATTACATGAGTAAGTGTGACATCAAACTCATTAAATATATCAATATGAATAAATTATGTAATATTTAGTAAGATCTAAAATGTATTTTGAGACATGGCCAGTGTTTTTCAGTGGTTAGAGCATCAGCCCATGCATCAAAGGGTCACAAGGTTTGATTTCTGGTCAAGGGCAGGTACCTGGGTTGCAGGTTTTATCCCGATCTAGTTGGGGCACATGCCAGTGATTGATATGTCTTTCTCACATTGATGTTTCTCTCTCTCTCTAAAAATCAATGGAAAAAATGTCCTTCCCTGAGGATTAACCAAAAAGAAAAAGTATTTTCATTTAAAAATATGTAAGAAATGCTTGCCTGAGAAAAATTTCATCATGGATGTTTTCATGTGCAATAAATAACATCTCCTCATGTGCAATGTCTAATTGAAGGGGAAAAAAGCTCGTAATCTCAAATTTCTAGACGTTAATATAAATTGTCATAAACAAAGTGATTGCCAAGGTAGATTTTAGTGACAGCCCTTCTTGATGAAGTTTTAGTCATAATCATAAATCAGGAAAATACTTTTATAAAAAGCATAGTCTTAGTACTGTGAATTATATAGAGAAGGATGGTAAGGTAAGTATTGAGTTTTGGCAGCATAACATTCACAATATTAATTAATGTGTTCTTTCCTGTCACACCATTTGAACAACCTTCCATTAAATGCCTCATTTTAATTCTATGTTCATTTGGTTGTCAAACAGGATAGATCTGAAATGAGGACACCTGGAGAATAAGTCTTCTTCTCACCCTTGCTTCTTTCTTTACTCTAGAATCAACACATACATACATACATACATACATAATAAAATAAGAAATATAGTGGTGAAGAGTCTAGACATCAAGATGTGAGGATTACTTGCTGAGGTTCCTAGTGAGTGCTGGCAGATAACAAACACCTCAGAAGTAGGGAATAAACAGGCTGACATTTGTCAACAGTCAAAGCAAGGCTAGTGACATCTTGGGGAAAATAAAATAGCAAATAATCTCTCTATATAAAAGCCTAAGCGACCGAATGACCAAACGACCGAATGACCAGTAGACTGTTCACTATGATACACACTGACCACCAGGGGCAGATGCTCAATGCAGGAGCTGCCCCCTGGTGGTCAGTGCGCTCCCACAGCGGGAGCTCTGCTCAGCTGACTGATGGGCGCCAAAGGCGGGGCTCACGGCTGGTAAGCACCACTGCGTCAGCATGAGCATTTTTCTATCGGGACTGACTGGGTGCAAGCCTGTGGCAGGCACAGCAGGGCCGGGATGAGCCGGAGTGGCAAGCAGGAGTGGCAGGTGGCATTGGACTGCAGGTTTTGGCCCCATCCCTGCAGGCCATGCTGAGGTACCCCTCGGGTGCACAAATCCGTGCATCAGGCCTTTAGTAAGCAATAAAATTGAAAACAAGAATTAGCTTTTTCTGTGTTCACCTGTCACCTAGCAATTGCTCTCCAGTAAAGAACATGTTATGGAGACAAATAGAAAAGAATATTTATGTGTGCGGGGGTGAGGGCGTAGGGGGAGGGCAGGGGCTTAACTCAGTGATTGGTCTGAATTTCATGAAAAGATACTGCATACAATGATATAAGACACGTAAAACTGTGTCCAAAATCCATCTCATAATCAATGGGTGGTTCTGGTCTGCGAATATAGCCAATAATTATATTATGATATTTGGAAGAACAATTGAAGTGGAATTCAGCAATTTGTTGAACAGGTGAAATTCTCTTCCTTTGTCACTAAATGAGGGACTTAATGTTAGAAAAGTTCAAGTAGAAGTTTTTGTAATTCTCTTTTCCTAGTAAAATAAAAAGCTAAGTGGTATCCATGAGGAAATGCTGCAGATTAGTGTTGCTATTAAAGTTTCTAAAGGTTAGAGGTATATAGTTCTATTTTTATCACCATAACTAGCTTGCTATTCAATGAAAATCCATCTAAGCGTATGACAATGGTGTCCCTGATCACACATGTTCTTCTTAAGATACTCCATTAGAGCAAATCAACACAACTTTTGGCCACTGATAATTATTCATTGTTATGGAAAATTCCAAATCTTGTCAGGCATTAGATCAAGCTTTGAAAAATACTGAAACAAAACACCCAACCGGAAAAGCAAAAAGAAAAAAGAATCCAAAAATATGAAGATAGTGTAAGGAGCCTCTGGGACAACTGCAAGTGTACCAACATGTGAATTATGGAGGTGCCAGAAGAGAGAGAGCAGGATATTGAAAACCTATTTGAAGAAATAATGACAGAAAACTTCCCCCACCTCGTGAAAGAAATTGACATATATTCTTTAAGAAGAGGAAGAAGAAGAAAAAGGTAAGATAAAAATTATGAACAACAAAGTGACGACAAATAAATATCTATTAACAAGTGAATCTAAAAATTTTTAAGTCAGAATAAACTGGTGAATATAATAGAAGCAGGGGCATAGAAAGGGAGTGGACTGACAACTGTTGGTTTTCTTCTTTAATTTGGGGTGTGGGAAGAGATTGGACAAAAATCTTACACCTGTGGACGAGAACAGTTGGGGGGTGGGGGGTAAGGGCATGGGGTGGGTACTGGGTAGAGAGGAGCTATGGGGGGGAAAAAGAGGAACAACTATAATAATCTGAACAATAAAGATTTAATAATAAAAAAGTTAAAATACTGAAACAACTAAAGGTATTTTTCTATAAAGAACCAGTTAAGCTGAGAGTTTACCACTTGATTAATTGCTATGCCACATAGTTAATGTAATAATTTAATCCATACAACATAACCTTTAAATTAATCCATAAGTAAACTGTATCTCAATGAAAGTAAGTCATTTAAAATGTGATACAGACAATAGGTAGATGAATTTTCAACTCCAAGTCTCTGGCCATCGGGTCTTCTCTACCATGATATGATAGTAAAAGAAAAGTCATTGTAAGGATATTCAACCTAGAAAGACAAATTTAAATGTGAGCTAAATGTTAACCACATGTAGATAAAAATAATTACACAGCAAATCATTAAGGTAGGAATTAACACATTTAGGAAATCTATGCAGGCAATATTAAAAATGAGTAAAGCAAGTTGAATTATTTTGTAAAAATAAAATCCTCTAGACTAAATCTTGGGATTCTTGGTGAAGAGTCAAAAGTTTGGAAGGTTGTCATAAAGAAAGAAAATAAGACTATCTGTCCTCTCCTGATGTGCTTTAAACTTCTGCTATCATGTTCTTCAATATTTCTATGAAACCAGGCAGCCTCTATCTGAAATATGCCTCCATACAGAAAACAAGTTGAAAGTTAATCACTATGTTTTGAATTCTCAAATTTACACTGAACCATCCCATAAATTTAGCTCAAAATTTAAAAATAGACTATTTTATTATTTAATAATACATTGTTAAATTAAATTGTTTATCATGTAATGGTCTAAGACTACATTCTTTCTATACGGGGAAAAAAATCAATCCTTTTTTTGCTTATGAACAATCACTTTAAAGTTTTTCTCTTTCAGTTTTTAGTTAGGCAATTTTCTTTGAATTTATGTAATTTCCTTTTTCTGTCTTTAAGCTTAAAAATTCACAATAATACATGTGTTCTTAATTGGCAGCCTGCAGTTTAATTATATCAATATAATAAAACATTCCCCAAGGTGTCTTTTTGTTTTCATTTGTTCTAAAATATGTATGAGCTCTCAAAGTTTATATGTGGATTAAACATAACTGATAATTAAATGATCAAAATTAGTAATACTACATGCAATAACATAAACCACTTTGTTCTCTAACTGCAAAGAGATTATGAGACCAATTCAAGCTGCATAGATTTTATGAACTACTCAGTGTTTTCATCAAGCATTATAGCTTCTTTTATAACAAACACATTGTTAACTGATGGATACACCATTACTAAGTCAGGGTTTTATATATGTTATAAAAATCAAATTTATAATCATTCGTAGTAAAGAATTATAATACCTATCTTCTAAGAATTAGTTGACCTCCTAAGTAAATTATTTCAGAAAGTGTCATTTTTCAAACATTAAATTATATGACCACATCTAACATTTTTTATGTTCATTTGAGTGTCAGGAAATTTTTATTTAATCCTTGATTTGGGGTATTATTTCAAAAAGCACAGAATGTGGTAATATAAACTTTCTGACTTTTATCATTGAACTAAGTAGTGAAAAAAGTTTTTGAAATGCAAAATAATTTTGAAAAAGCTGTTATACAAAATGAGAACATTTACTTAACACTTTAAAGTAAAATCTACAAGGTTAAACATAAAACAGTTGAAGCTACATACATATTTTAGAACCACTTGGAGAAAGAACCTTAAAATTTACTGAAAGCCAATAGTGTGCCCAGCACACTCTATGATCTGATTTAATTCACATAAACACCCTTCAAAGTAGATTCCACATTCTACTATTATAGGAAATGAGGCTTAGAGGCTTATGCGATTTGATCCACAAAGAGAATAGTGGCAGAATCATATATTAACACCGGTATGTCTGTTTCCAGCATTCACAATCTTTTTATTTTACAAAACAAACAAAAAAGCATTGGTTAAAAGTATAGCTCTGGGGCTGACTTCCTCAACCCAATCTTTTATCTGCTCCACATTAGCCCTGTATACTCAAGTGAACTGGTTAGCATTCTCTGCCTCAGTTTCTACACCTTTCATGTGGGTAGTATACATGAGACTGAAATTATACATTAACTTAGCAGATGCTCAATGAATAATAACTACATTTCCTTTTACTTGAGGTCTAACAGCTAATTATTGGCCAAGCAGGAACAAGAATTCTGTTTTCTTCACCCGCAGTCCAACATTTTGTCCAGTCACCAGATATTATGCTACAAAACAAAGATTACTTTTGCAAAAACATTTTGTAACAATGGTATCTATATGGCCTGCTATGGGGATGTTTATGTTTACCTAACTTATATAAATTGGACACTGAAGAGAATCCCTAAATCAACAAACACTCAACAAAATAACCATAAATTCTAGTAAATTAACCTGCCACAGATCCATGGATGCTGACAAAGACCAGAGATGCCTGTGTTTGAGATTAAAACCTTATTAGTCCCAGCATAGCTGGCAGCAGAAGCAGCAGGATACTGGTATTTGTACTTGATGTCCCGGCCCCATGGAGCAATGTGATAAATCTAGATAGAGTCTCCATATGCAGTAGGCAGCATTGCAGCTGAGGAACCTGAAGCTTAAGGAATTTGCTTTCTATAGTCAGTATAAGAACAACTTTTTTGTTACTAGGGGGCAACCAGGTGGAACAGGAAGACCTACTCGATTTCTGCATTATCTTTTTTTTTAAAGTATATTTTACTGATTTTTTACAGAGAGGAAGGGAGAGGGATAGAGAGTCAGAAACATCGATGAGAGAGAAACATCGATCAGCCACCTCCTGTACACCTCCCTCTGGGGATGTGCCTGCAACCAAGGTACATGCCCTTGACTGGAATCGAATCTGGGACCTTTCAGTCTGCAAGCCGACGCTCTATTCACTGAGCCAAACCGGTTAGGGCTGCATTATCTTATTTTCAAAATTTCCAGCAGCATAAAATGATCCTAAGAACTATCTGGATGAAAACAATAATGAAGCCCTTGTTATTTGAGTTCACTAATCCAGGTCTATAGGAGTGCAAAGGGCACATTGTGGGAAGTCTCCTAACAGCAGGGTCAAGCACATACCAATTTATGCTTGACATTAAACCTCCACATTTTGCTAGGTACCTGTGAGTTGTTTCCAAGACTAAATTTGGTTTGAGTTACCTCAGTTACTCTATATAGAATAAAGTATTATCCAATAAGTAATTAATATCAACTGTATAGAAACAATTACATCCTTGAAATAACTTTAGAGTGATAAAGGTGAAATGGGTGTCTTGCTATTCTTATCAGATTTCCTTCAACCACCTGAGTTTATGTTAAGGAGGTACTTTTTGGAAAGCCCCTAGATAAGCACAGAATGGGGGCTGTTTGCCAAGGGAACTAACCATATAATTATAGAGGGTTGGGACTTTTAGGCCCACCCTCCTACCTCTGGGAAGGAAGAGGGCTGGAGGTTGTATTAACCACCACTTGCCAATAATTTAATCAAACATTTTTATTTAGTGGAGCCTCCATCAAATCCCCAAAAAGAATAGGGTTTGGAGAGCTTCTGAGTTGGTGAGCAAGAACAAATCCTTGTGCTGGGAGGGTAGCAAACCTTCAACTCTGTGGGGACAGAGGGTCCTGTACTCAAACCCTTCTGAACCTCAACCTTTATCTCTTCATCTGGCTTGATTCACATCCTTTGTAACAAACCTGTAAGTTAGCAAGTAAACACGTTTCCTTAGTTCTGTGAGCTGTTCTCACAAATGATCAAACCAGACGAAGGGGTTGTGGGAAGCTCTGGCTTGTAACTGGTCAGTCAGAAACAAAGGTGACAATATGGATTTGGGATTAGCATCTTAACTGAGGGCTGTCTTGTAGAACCCGGCCTTAACCTATAGAATCCAATGGTTGCTCAGGCAGATAGTGTCAGAATTGTGTTAAATTATAGGACATCCAGCTGGTGTCAGAGAATTGCTTGTTGTGGATAAACCCCTACACATCTGGTGTTAGCAGTGCCTCATTGGATGTTAGAAGAGAAATAGAAGATTTTTTAAAATAATTTGTCTGTAATTTACATACATCCTGTTGATTTTGTGTCTCTGGAGAACTCTGACTGGTGCACTATATATCAGGGAAAATGCTAAACCCTTAACACAGATTATCTGCTGAATATTTCAAACAGTATGATAGAATATATAATTGGTTAGCAAATACCCACTGTCTTCCCGAAGAGCGTATACGGCTTCTCTCCATTGATATGGGGCTTGAAATGGCCGTCAGCTCATAGTCATGAAGGAGATGGGCATCTCAGTCCTACAACTACAAGTAACTAAATTCTGCCAGCAGTCAGAAGGATCAACAGTGATATTCTCCTCTGGAGACACACAGAGCCTGCCAACACCTTTTTAGTCCAGGGGGACAAGACTTCTAATCTACAGAACTGTAAGGTAAAAACTTTGTGTTATTTTTAAACCTCTAAATTTGTTGAAATTATTGGCAGCAGTAGAAAACAAAAGACACATGTAGAGCAGGTCTGGGCCAAATATGTAGTTTGAAGACACTCCAGTCTAAGATAACTAAATTGTTGCTGTTCTGGAAACACCTGCGTAAGAAATAGTGTATGGAAGGTATTGTACTGAGTGTTTATGTCTGGTGTTATGGAGCATTTATATGACAGTCTGATGCTGACTGATGTAAAGATAAACTAATCTACTAGGTCATTGTTGTAGTTATAAAGTAGCAGAACTTGAAGTTGGAGCTAGGTTGCTTTCTCTGGTACCTAAGTTTATGGGTGTCAGTTACAATGTGGCACTGACACCCACTTCCCCCTCAACACACACATATTGACCTAGCTTTGGAAGATTGATATGGTAACATTGAGGGGGATGTATTTTTATAGAAGTAGAGCAAAGAGATAGGAAAACTATTAAACTCCTGAAGATATGAATTAGGTTACTTGCATTGGAATCAAGGAAAAGAAAGACAGTATTTGTGAGACATTTTTAAAGAAAAATAGATTGAATTTTGCAATAAATGACTAAGATTACGTGAATGGGAGGGGCAGAGGAAAGGATGATTATATGGTTTTATGATCTAAAGTACTTGGTTTAATTAAATAAAAGAGATAATTACAATTCTGAGAATATTGATTTTAAGTGATAAGGGGAATGACTCAAAGATGGATGGAACCCATTCTTACAGTGAGTCATAGAGATAAAAGAAGATAAACTTCCTTCAGGAAAAAAAGCATTTTCTTAGTATTCCTGTACCACTTTTGGTTAAATGGGGTATTTATGGTTTATATAGATACTTCTGAGCAATCATTAACATTGTCATTTACACACACACACACACACACACACACACTCTCTCTCTCTCTCTCTCTCTCTCCCTTTCTCTCTTCATCACACACACCAATAAGTGGAAAGCATATAATGCATATGCATTCCTACTGTTATCACTATTTTAGTTCAGACTTTTATTAAACTCACTAGTACAGTGGTTCTCAACCTTGGCTGCACATTAGAATCACCTGGGAATCTTTTTAAAATCCTGATTTCTGGGCCTTATCCTCCGGAAATTCTGTTTCTTTGTTATGGGGTGGGGCCACAACATTAGTAACAAAGAAACAGAATTTCCGGAGGATGAGGCCCAGAAATCAGGATTTTAAAAAGATTCCCAGGTGATTCTAATGTGCAGCCAAGGTTGAGAACCACTGCACTAGTACTAAGGTCTTCCTGGTTTGTATAACTTCATTATAGATTTCTTCTCTCACCTACTGAAAGATTTCTTCTCACATCTTTATTTTAATATTTAAAATAAAGGTTGGATAATCACAGTAACCTGTGGTGTTTACCAACTTTCAACAAAATACAGGTGTCTCTTTATGTGGTGTTTCACATTCCCATTATCCAACAAAATAATTTATTCAAAAATTTTCACAACATTGTTCCCCAATTTTCACTTCTACATGTAGATGAAAGTTACTTTCTAAACTCATTTTTTTCTAAACCTATTTCTACACCACTTTTGTGTTCTAAAATTTAGGTATCTCTTATAATCTAACTGAAATACTTCTGATTACATGTCAACTGAAATACACTCTCTATGAGAAGTTTCCTTTGATTATCTGCGTATCTACAAAACCACTTTTTCTCTAGAATATAGCAATTACTTAATATTTTTGACTATGTCAGTTGGGACATTCTCCTTCCTTGTTGATTATAATCATGTCTCTCCACGGTATTTGCTTTGCAAGTTTCTTTAATAAAGATCCAACTCTTATTTGTTCTTTTTTTTTTTAACCTCTCATACGATAGCAGAGTTCTTCACACATAGTAGCATCTCAATATTTGCTCAATATAACTAAATTGGTAATTAGCAATTTTTTCAGACATGAAGATACGGTATATTTATCATAGAAGCTGCTCAACTGAGAAAGTGAGATTGAATGAGCTTGCAATTATGGAAACTATATTTTGAAATTGTTTCCAAAGTGGCTACTAAATGTTAATGATTAGGACCCTTTTTAACAAACAGATGGTGTGAAACAATCATCCGAGCCAGAGGGAACCAGCTCCGCTAAGATGTTTTGAAAGGATGGCAGATAGTCTCAAATAGTAATAACATTTTGCTTTTTACATTTTAGAGAAGCCTACTTTATGGACTAGTTTCTTATTTGGCTTTCCAAGATGCTGCATTGGAATGAGGCTGCAATGCAACACTGTGTAGATTATTGGTTTGACAGCTACTGGAGAGGAGTTGTTGGAGGAACTACTATATGAAATGGGATGTCCTCTAGGTTCAGAGCAGTTTCCAGAACTGAAGTTTAAGTTTAATACACTTTTGTATAAACGAGTTGAATAAGTAAGTAATTTAAATGCAGATGTTACCATTTTCTATGCTAGTGGGGATTGGTGAAAGTTGCAATCTGTCTGGGGAAAGATCTTTGCTGCTTCTAGACAAGTTTATTTTGGGAACAGGACTTTATAGAAAAGAACAATGTAACAGCTGTATTTCTTTTGGGTTAGAAAAACAAGAACACATGGACATGTAATTCAAATATAAATGTTTATCTCTTCAGAAGTTATATGTAAAACTGATATTTGGGAATTTATGCATCTCACAATAGTATGATGATTTGTTGTGTAATTTTAGAAAAATGGCTTCATGGTTATCACTAGTAACCAGAAATAAATAGTTTTGCTATGTGTTTTATAATGTAGTTGTCAAAAAACCCAACTGATAAATAAGACATTGTAAGTTAATTGTTTCAATAGATATAGAAAGAAATGGTCTTAGCAAAGTTTTGTAATATAAAAACTAACCTAAAACTGTAAAAAAAAAAAAATCATCTTTAGTATCTTTTATAATTTCCCCATTTTGACTTTTTAATTTAAGAAACAAAGAGACCCCTAGCAGGTTTGGCTTGATGAATAAAGCGTAGGCCTGTGGACTGAAGGGTCCCAGGTTCCATTCCAGTCAGAGGTACATGCCCGGAATTGCGGCTCAATCCCCAGTAGGGAGCATGAAGGAGGCAGCCAATAAATGAAATATTACAATACTCTGAAACACTGCATATTATGTAAAATTGTTACGAACAAAGAATCGAAGTTAGTATTTGTAATGTGGTCATTACTTTTGTACTGAATTTTCTTTTTAAAAACATTTAGATAAGAATTATGCAACTTTAGTTTTTTATGGAAGACTGAAATATTTGGCTTTAAAAAAGAGTCTATACAAAGTCTGTTATTTATGTATTACATATTTCTTACCTATTTTAATAGATTTTTATTTTAACTATGTACCTGTTAAAAGGGAGCATAGTCAAAATAAAATGAAAGTTAAAATAATTTTTTATTGTGTCACTTTCTCGGACTAGCATATGGTAGGTACTCATAAATAATTTGTAGAATTAAACAAATTATTTATAATAGAGCTAAAGATATAATCCTATATAATAAAAGCCTAATATGCTAAGTGTCTGGTTGTTTGGTGACCAGTTGACTATTCAACCAATCAAAGCATGACATGCTAATGATATGCTAAGGCTGCTCAACTACTCGCTATGTTGTGTACAGACCACCAGAGGGCAGACAGTCGACTGTTTGACCAGTTGCTATGATGTGCACTGACCAACAGGGGACAAGACAGTTGACCAGTTACTATGATGTGTACTGACCTCCCTGGCCCAAAATGTACTGGTATTGTCCTTTGGCCTGGCCTGCACCCTCTCACAATCTGGGACCCCTCGGGGGATGTCGGAGAGCTGGTTTTAGCCTGATCCCACAGGCCACTGCCCTGGAGGGCACCAGAAGCAGGGCTCACTGCTGGTGAGCGCTGCTGCAGCAATGTGAACCTCTCTAGATCAGGACTGATTGGGCGCGAGCCTGTGGCAGGTGCAGTGGGGCCAGGATGAGTGGGAACAGCAGGTAGAAGCTTCAGGCAGCGATGGACTGCGGGTTTGAGCCCAGTCCCCACAGGCCACCCAGAGGGGCCCCACCCGTGCATGAATTTGTCTATATATATAAAAGGCTAAGTGACCAGCTGACCAGCCGGTAGCAGTGATGTGCAATGACCACCAGGGGCAGATGCTCAATGCAGGAGCTGCTGAGCTGGGGTGACTTGACAGCTGCGGTTCTCAGGTGTCACACCCAGAACCAGAGAGGAGGGAACCCAATTCTGGGGTGCGTCACCTGAGAACCACCCTCTTGCAATCAGGACTCCTCGGGAGATGTCAGAGAGCCGGTTTCAGCCCAATCCCCACAGGCCAGGCTGAGGGACCCGTGCACTGGGCCTCTAGCAGCAAATAAGTTTCTATCTTCCAGTATTTTAAAATAAGGTAGAAGACATAGTCACAGTTACTTGATGCAGTATAATTTAAATTTTAATAATTTATTGAGTTATTTGTAATCTTTAGGCATACAGATGAAAATTGAATGTACTAAGTAAATTTTTATTATTTTTGGTCACAAAGCCTGCAGCATATTAAGAATTCCAACTCTATCTCAATTATTTAATATATATTATTTTCATTCCAAGTGGGTTGAACTCACTGTAATTATTCTATCCTTAGTCCTTAAAAACTTTTCCCCTTAAAATGAAATCATTATTCACCACTGTTGCTTCTTGGGGGGAAATAAAGGCAATTTATATTTTGGGCAAAGGTATATCTATAGAAAGGACATTTTAGCCTTTAACTGATGGACTTATTTCAAGTCATTGATTTCTGGATGTTAAAGAAAGCAGCAGAAAAGCCTCCTTGGTAGTTTTTATTGAATAGATTCCTATTAAAGATGGAAGGCATAGCAATAAATAACAGTAACCTTTGGGTAGCACAGCTTTAGGCAGTATGAAGGCCAAACACTTCTCGTGGGATTCAAGACAATTTTGGTGCTAATTACCCTTTTTTATATACGAAATGTTAACTGTCTAAGAATTAATGGAACAAATCCTTTCAACTAATCTAATGTTTCAGAATTATGTCAGCCTTAAATGTCTCAGTGGGTCAATGATGATCAGTGCATTGGCACTGGCTTTGCAGGCATGGCCCAGGCCTGTTTTTTTTACTCAGAATCCTGAAGGCTGCACACAGAACTGCATTCTTCTCTCTATTGTATTTGATAGGGGGCACCCATCCAAGGGCAAAATCTCCCATTAAAATGTTACTAAAGTTTGAGAATTGACGGACATAACATTATAAAGCAGCTTGATCTTTCCACTCCCTTGCAGAGCCATCAATCCTGGTACAAGTGGACACTGATGAAACATCCAGACAAGCGTGGAAAATGCTACCTTGTCCCTGCCGTAGCTGCAGTGAGTGAACAGGCCTGGGGAAGCTTGGAGTCATAGGTTATCCCCCTGAGCACAAGAGCCTGCATCAGCTGCAGGCCGAGCCACAGCGCCGTCTAGAATCAGACAGATCAGGCCATTTTCCAGCTTTTCCTTGGGAGGCTGTTATTTGCCATCATGATGAATGCTATCATTTGTCAAAAAATTAGTTTAAGCTGTAGGACTAAGTTTGAGATCCCTTTAGTAATCTAAACTTCCCTGAAAAAAAGCACATTAGATAATTTCAGAGGATAATGGAACAATTCCATGTTGTTACTAAATTTAGGGTAAGCAAGCAATCTCTAAATTTATGAGATTATTTGAAATGTGCCTAAATGTTTATTCTGATTTAAAGGGAACATATTTTTTTTATCATTATGAAGCACAGATATAAGTCAAATGATAGGAAAATAAGCTCTTTGGAAATACATAAATGAGAATTTTAAATCTTAAACATTACATTGATAATATGAGCTGGAAAATGTAGCTTGAGAAATTTGGGGGCATTTTTAGGCCCATGAAAATCTGGAGGCTGGTTCAAAGATTTGCAGGAACAGAAAGTAAAGTTTGGTATTTTACTCATTGCTGATTTGGTTAACATGCTTAACTTACTGTGCTGGGGTCCAACCCCAACAGGTCCAGGGTCCCCAAAGGTGTGGACGGAGTCGGCGAAGAAGGAATGAATGGTTCAGAGGCAGCGTTCAGTTCATCAGCATAGTTGGGTTCTCTTGTCAGGGTCTCCAGCCAGGTTCTATGTCTAGGTTCTCCAGCCAGGTTCGGTCGCCAGGTTCTGTCCAGGTTCTGTTGCCATGTTCTCTCGCTAGGTTTTCCAGCCAGGTTCTGTTGCCAGGTTCTGTCCAGATTCTCCTGCCATGTTCTCTTGCTAGGTTCTTTCTCTAGGTTCTGTGTCCTGTTGTCTTGTTACATTTGTATTTATACCAGTTGATTCCAATCCTATCAATCTCTATTCCAAAGGTTAGGGCATTTCTTATCTCCATTCCAGGGAGTAAAGATTATGTAGCTTAAGTGTGATTGTTCGTAGTTAAAGTGATTAACTACCCGCCTGGCACTTAGTTAAGGGGTTTTATTCCCTCCCTAACTTCAGGGGGAAATCCCTACCTGGGGAAACAGCCTTTCTCGGAGAGGTGACCCTGGTTAAAACATATAGTGCCAAGAAGGTGAGCAAACATATTAAGAACAGTATGCCATATACGCCAGGTCCCTTGAAACATATGCTGTGCAGATGTTTCTTCCCTGCAGTGACTGTGTCAAGCAGCAAGGATGGACCAGCTCCCAGCATTACTGCATTGGTATTCAAAAGAGACTGATATGGAAATCAAAATGTTAATATCAACTGAATTTGAAAACTAGACAAACTATTAAAGTTCATTGTCACTAAACAGAAAAATCTAGATGGAAGTATTTATAAAGAACTTATTTGGGGGAATAAATAATACAGGTAGGGAGAATTAGATGCTTTTAATGACCATTGTCATCTCTTTTTTAAAATGTATATTTTATTGAACTTGTTGGTGTTATATTGGTTAATTATATAATTTCAGGTGTACTATTCTATAATACATTATCTTTAGATTGTATTGTGTAATCACCACCCATAGTCTAGTCTCCTATCATTACAGTTTACCCCCCCCCGCCGCTTTACCCTCACCAACCTGCTCCCACTCCCTTCCCTCTGATAATCATCATACTGGTGTTTTGTCTATTTGTTGTTTTTTTGTCTTTCTTAGTTCCTTTACCTATTTCATCCATTCCCCCAACCTCCCACACCATAGCCATCAGTCTGTTCTATATAGACTTTAGTCTGTTACTATTTTATTTGTTTATTTTGTTCATAGGGTTTTACATATAAGTGAAATCATATGGTATTTATTTTTCTATGACTGGCTTATTTCACTTAGCATAATGCTCTTTAGGACTATCCATGCTGTCACAAAAGGTAAGATTTCCTTCTTGTTTATGGCTGAGTATTATTCCATTGTGTACACATAACACCAATTTTTTATCCATTCATCTACTAATGGCACTTGGGCAGCTCCCAAATCTTGGCCATTGTCATCTCTTGAAATACTTTTCCACTTGAGGGGATGTACTTCGTCATCATATCAAAAATGTATGAAAACCTTCATTCTCAACAATGATGCAAACTATTTTTCCCCATCTCATATTTTCTTTAGCTACATACAAAATACTCCTTTCTCTATCTAGATTTTTATTAAATGTGATATCATATGAAATTACAGTCCAATTTTAAATATTGATAAAATACCATCAGATTCTAAGTTTTGTTCTTTATGCTTTTGATCTTGGAAGTAACTCCCTACCTGAGATCCTCTAATAACCTGCCTAATCCTTTCACATTCCATGTGATTGACTACAAACAATTCTCAAAACCTGGTAAATGGACTGACTGCTCACAATGGCATGAGGGTTTCTTTAAGATTCCCCACCTTCCCTTAGTTGTCTTATCTCTGGGAGCAGCACCAGCATACTGGTTTTTCATGAGATCGTTAAGCGATCAATGTAGTCTATTGTTTTAGAGCCCCTGGCCTAGAGTATATTTGTAGCCTAAACTTTAAAGAAAGTGAAATATGGTTGAACAATGTTAAGTCTCAAAACATATATAAATATATGTCTATTGATCTCAGAGAGGAAGTGAGAGGGAGAGAGAGACAGAAACATCAATGATGAGAAAGAATCATTGATCAGCTGCCTCCTGCAGACCTCCAACGGGGGACCAAGCCCACAACCTGGACATGTGCCCTGACTGGAAATGGAACAGTGCCCTCCTGGTTCACAGGTCAGCGCTCAACCACTTAGCCACACTGGCCGGGCTCAAAACATATATAATCCATGTATATAAAATGTGTAGAACACATCTATAATAATAAAAGTGTAATATGCTAATTAGACCCGACAACCTTCCAGATGAAGCCACCACGGCAGCGGGGGCCAAGGCAGAGGCAGCTGCCGCAGCGGTGAGGGCCAAGCCCCTTGCAGGAATTTCGTGCACTGGGCCTCTAGTATAATATAACACATATCTAATATATGTAGGAACTTGCTACCCAATGTTTACCATAGAGACTTTTTAAATGCAATGTTTTATATCGTTTAAATTGTTATGCACAGAATTACTACCAAACTTCTTTGTCATTAAGTTCTTTTCAATAGGAGATGCATCAACATGATGACATTAGCATAATGAAAGGCTCAGGGAAATCTTGGCAGATTGCTACAGATGTTAGTGAAGAGAAAGGCCCTTTAAATATATTTTCAAGGATAGAGTGGATGAAGTCTTCCTGGCACTCGTTGACAAATGATGCATCACCTCTATTGCCCTATCAGCTACATATCACTTGGGGTTTCATGTTTTACTTTTTTATTTCATTCTTTGGATGTATTTCACTTTTACATCTAGAGTGAGGAATTCATAGGAAATATATCAAAGGGGAAAAAGTAGAGAAATGATTTATTAGGGATCTTCAAATAGCAAATTGTGTGTGATTGATATTCAACAAATATCTATTATGGAGAAAGAAAATACAGTGTCTTGGCTTTTAGTATAAAGCTAAATTTAAGCTTAACCACTTCTCTCAATGTTTATTCTCCTTGGTTTCATTTACCCTGAACTCGATACAGGGGTGTGTTTCTGCTACCCTAAGAAAGTTTTAGATTTTTCTTCTTATTATTAGTCCTCCCCTTCCAAGTGCCAGAGTTGAATGTTCCTCTTTCTCCACAGGCTTCTGGGATATTTTTTATGTGTATTCCCTACATTTATAGGCACTGTACTTTTCTATGACACTAGCATTTTCTGTATCATATAACAAAAATTTTGCTAATAACTTCCTCTGTTGAATACCAACTCCTTTAGGCAATGGGAAGGAGTTCATTCACACTCACTTCCCCACAATAGCGATGGAATACCTAATACAGTGCCTTAACCTCTACAGAACTCTCTCTTAAAAACCAATGTTTATCTCCCATCCTCATAAACAATGTGACTTCAAAAATTTAAATAGAATTCAGTGTTTTGATGAGTATGTACAGAGGTATTCTAAGTTTACACACCACTTCTGCCTATACAGGTTGATCTTCCTCAAATATGTGGGTATATGAAACTTCTATAGAGTAGTTATGGTTTTTTTAGACAAAGCAATATATACTGCTAAATTTTATATTCTATTTGCCTCAACTTCCCTTTAAAGGAGATATTTATAAAATGTAATATAAACAAGATCTTCAATGGGTAACATATCAGCATTATAATCAGGAAATATAATTTCCACATGACTGACATAAGGACTGTGTGTATGTGTAATCTATACACCACATCAGGGCACAAGGATCTAATGATGCACCTAATGACATTGTTTTGACACACTTTATGCTTTAATAAAAGTTTGTTGTGAATGAAAGTGATTGTTGAGTAAGTGTGATTTGTAATTTACCACAAAAGGAAAGATATTTTGCTTTCTAGACTGGTTCTGTGAGTAGGTTTTGGACCTAGTTGTGTTTTATTTCTCACATTGTGGTGTAGCCACTTCTTTCTGCAGAATTTCACTTTCTTATTAGTTTCCAGTATTGGTGTCACCTGAGCTTATTCATCATATCTTAGTTTTTCTCTGTTATCTGTGCCTCTATTTGGGCCACTAGCCTGCCACTTCATTGCTGCTTTGGGTCATGTTAGGTTATATGTATCCCCAATCCATTCTGGTCTCAAACTGAGGACCAGTACTATATTTGGAAACTCATTCCCCATTATCCAGAGCCCTGTCACCATAAAGCAAGTATAGCATTCCAAGTCCAGTCCCATCTAAAGAATATGAGTAATCACCCTCCACTGAATGCCACCTATACCTCAGAACTGCCACAGGGACCAGGGATACAAAATGAGCAAAGCTCACAGAAAGACCACTCTCTTATTATTTGAAGTCTAGTTTGGGGAAAGCAGACAAGAGAACTAATACCTAAATAGATAAATATTATTTTTTATAAATTATATGGAGGGCACATAGAAAACATAGTGCTTAGTTTGGGGAGGAGAAATGATATAGATGAAATTTTTGAAAGGCCTTATTGACAAAACATGATTTGAGTAGTGAGGGCCAAGTCATGTTGATCTCTGATGAAACAGGTTCCAGGTAAGTGAGCTAGGAAATTCCAAAGGCACGAGGCTGAAACAAAGTGGGCATCATCTAGAAAAGGAAAAAAATGCAAGGGGAGTTTAATAGACAAATCCATGCTTTGTTTCAGAATCCAGCATGAAGGGCTGAGCCCTTGCTGTATTGTTGGCTTCCTGATCTTCACTAAGATTCTCTCATGAACTTTATACGTATCTTGTCTATAAAATCTATACCTACTATAGTGAATGATATAGATTCACTGTGACTTGAATTATAATTACTCTTGAGTGCATAAAAGTTTGACTCTAACTTTGGTGATCTAACTTTATAGACGCATAGCCATTGCTCTCGAAATGTTCACCCCTATTCGCATAATCCAAGTGCCCATGTTTTATATAAATCTTGAACTTTGTCTGTTCAGCCTGAGGCCTTGTGGTCTCTAGTATCTACACTAACAACAGCCAGAGGAAATCCAGAATGCCATAGGCACCAATATACATTCAATTTTACACTCCTGTTCATATATTTATATTTCTGTGCATACATAACTTATAAATTTAACAAATTAAAGGCTATTTTCAATAGTCCATATTGCTAAACTCTCTCTTGATTTTAGAGGTTATATAATTATAATACATATATATATAAATGAATCTGAATATGTCAGTGGGTGTAATCAGATTGAATTATACAGGGGTGAGTTGAGTTCTGATTTATAAATTATTAATTATATCTTATACTCATGTTAATTAAGTGTTAGGCTTTCATTTCCTAGTAATTAAAACTAAGATAATGTTGTTTAACTCACAAGGCAGTAGGAATAAAGCCTATACATTTGAGGAAATGTGATATTGCTGTTAGCAAAATTAAGACTCCTTTATTTATGGCATATCAGGTATTATCTATAGAAAATGCCCAAAGTTTTGTAATCTGATTCTCTGAGACAATGTATATGGAAAGAATTCCCTGTAGTTGTGACTATGTGTTGATAATAAATAGGCAAATCAAACCTTTTTGGTTACTTTACTTAAGTAAGACACATATCTTATTCATTTCTAGTTATTACTCAATTCATTAGAAAATAACCATAATTATATAGTACACATATCATGAAAAAGTGATGGTATTTTAAAAATGTTTCCTAAAATTATCTTAATTTAACAAAGAAAACCAGGGATCAAAACCAGGTTTAAAGAATATATCAAGATTTTCTTGTGACTTAAGAATGCTTTAATTGGATAGCATTATCTAAGTCTTCAAATATGGTTGATAGCAAAATTAAAGGAGTCTTTCGTCTTGAACTTTAAATAAATATGGCATATCAAAAAGAAGGAAGTGCATGAAGCCATGCCTAGAGAATCAGAAATTCGCCACATTCTGAGATCTTAACTTCACAAATGATTTTCTGAAATCTGTGGCACAATACTCCTAATGTTTGTGTAATTGCATCATATTGGTAAGGGGTTTTCTCTCCAGGAATGAAATGTTCAGATTTACATAACTTTAAACATGTCCTAGTTTTGAATTCACAATCCTAATGGAACATGGCCTAAGTAAGGCAATGGTTTTTCTGCTTGTCTAGAAGCCTTTATTAATCCTGTCAGGAAAGGCAGTAATTAATGGAGCACCCAAGGGATGCAATCTGTATTTTGGGGTAATCTGTATTTGCTTTGCCTTTGAAAGGCTCACCAAATGAAACATGCTCATCGATAATGTTAAATGTATTCTTCCTCCTCACAGCATTTCCTCTCAAATGTACCCTCTGAGAAGTCTATCCATGTTGCCCCACAATATAAAATATTTTAATAACGTCTTGACCATAACTGAAAAGGTTTGAAGGACACTTCATCTGGCCCCTTTATTCCCGAGGATCTGCTCAGTCACTGTCTAGTTTCTGCTTTACACTCCAACAACATTTATCTTTAGGTTGTTCTTTTTTTATTATTATTATTTTGTTTTTCACATTCTTTTTGTTTCTCTCTTCAGTAATGAGCAGCCTTCTACCATATTTCAGGCCTCCAAAGTCTTCATTTGACCTAACTCCTATTTATTCCAGCTATAAGCTATAATTTGCCTCTCCGGGGAAGCTTTTCCTTATTCTATCCAGTAGTTGTGGGAAGGATATACCTTCCCTCATGTATCTGGGTACAGGACTCTTCCCTTGTGTTCACCATGATGTTTAGTAATTATCAAAATCACCCAATGGGCTGTGTCACTGAATTAGCTTTAGAATGACTTGATCAAGTTACAAAACGTTATGACTTGGTATTCTCTTCTTCAAATAGATATGGTAAAAAATATCACTGAACGTGGTTATTTTAAGGATAAAATAAGCTAATATATGTCAGGTATCACAAAGTCTTGCTTACATTAATGAATCAATAAAGGCTTTGTCCTGAATATGTGGTAAATGAATGAATTCTGAGTGAGTGTATTCACCATTCTTCATAATTGGGCTAAGTTCCTGCCTAGTCCCATTGTGGTGATTAAGAAACCTATTCAGTTCCTGCCCCCAGAGAATCAGTTCTGCTTTTCATTGAGCAGTCTGAGTCCCAGAACAGTATTTCCAAATTAGCTCCACATGCTTTACTGGTGACACACAATGCACAGAAAATTCCTCTTCCCAGCATTCATTAGCTATTTTTAACCAGAAATGATCACCATGGGACCATGGCTTGAATTCTTCATTATTTGGCATTTCTGTGTTTCGGGTACTGTTGATGTATCTTATAAACATCATCTCATTAAGTCCTCACAACAATCATATGGTATGTATTTATGGACAAAATATTAAAATGAATTGAGGCTCAGAGAGATATAATGATTTTTCTCAATTAGAGGCAGAGTGGCAATTTGAAGCCAGTTTGCATGCTGAAGCCCATTAAACACACATTTCACTCTCCTCTTTGCGCTTCCTTTTCTACGTCCCCACTCAGGGAGGCTTGAAAGGACTGTGGGGAATATGGGCTGGGCATTTTGAAAAAAACTCACTAGATGATTGAAATAGTGCCTGAAAACTCCCTCCCAACCCACTGAGACCATAGTGAGTGATATTAGAGGGGGTTATTTATTTTTAATTAGAAAAATAAGATTTTGTTAATCATGTTGGAATTTGTGTGAATAGGGCATTCAGTTTGTTTCTCTCCTATACATGTAATTGTCAATATATTATTTAAGTAAGGCTCAAAATGAGCAAACCTGAAATGTTTCCTCTTCCTACTGCTAGGGCTTACATATATAAATGACAGGACTGGTCAACCAGTCTCTTCGAGCCAAATACATAATGCTTAGTGAGTTCTATGTCACTGTGACTTCTTTACTACACACCTTTTGTTTGCCATAAATTGTAGACAAACTTACAATTTCTGTGAAGCATGCAGTTCTATATGTAAAACTATCTTTGTTGATAGTGCTCAATCAGCATGGGTTATGTATCAACCTCTCAGGTATAAAAGGCCTAGATGGATAGATAGATGATAGATAGATAGATATTATTTATTATTTGCATAGGAACTGTTATAATTGGAGGAGTGGTATAGCTAAGGAACACCCATGCTGTTCTTGGTGATTTAAATTGATTGACTAATATGATCCAACCTTGTTTTATCCTCAGTCTTTCTAATACTTAAAGATAACTATATTTGTCTTTAATCTCTAGAATCATCCCTTTCCTTTTTATTTTATAAAGACAGGCATTCCAATGGCTCCTTTCCCGTTGCAAGGATTCTGGTTTTTGAGAACAGTGGATGAATGCACATATAATTCAATTCTAAAGTACCTTGGAATATATTACCATGTGCTGCTAAACTGGACTACATAGACAGATATACCTTGAAATTGTCCTTCTTCCTTTGTCTCAATATAATATTTATTTTGCTGTCTTTTACCATCTATCAGAAAAGAAATATTTTGTTGAACTTCCTTTTTTGTTATGCATAACTAGAATTCTTTTCGCTATATAATATAAGGTTTATTTTCTGAGACTAAGACTTTTTATTTTTCTCCAACAATAACAATACTAATATATATATATTCCCATTAATATGCTGGGCACTGTTAGACCCCTTGTATAGGTACCCTTATATTAACCCTACTGTAAATACTGTTGTTGTCTTCATTGAGGAGTCTGAGGAACAGGGAACAGGCAAGGTCTGTCACAGCTGGAAAGTGTCAAAGTCTGATGCTTAGATTCTAAGAAAGTGTGAGTCCAGAACCCATATTCTCAACAATTATACTCTTCTTCCTAGACTAATTTTCTTGCTTAAAGTCCAAATTAATGCAAATAATGCAATTCAGTTCTGAACTTAGATGTCATGTCCACTAATACAAGAAAAAGCATGGGACCTTGGAGGATAATATCCCATCTACACTATAGGCTTGAATCAAGCTTATCTTGGCTCTTCTTATTTATCCTCATCCTTTTTTAATTTTCCTACTTATCTCATCTTCTAGCTTGAATAACTGTCATTTTTCTTAACCATTTATTTCTAAGGATTTAGCATGAAAATATCATACTCTATATTGCTGTTCTAGATAGTATCCAGGGAATTATGAAAAAATCTCAGTAATCAAGCAACAACCCAAATCAAAAGATTTTATTAAGTTTATATATTGAAAATAACCTCAGCAAATATTTTAATATATGTTTTATTAAAAATATATATTACAGTGACAGAATTATTCATGTTGACCTTCATCACTAAAAAATCTTCAGCTACTAGTCCAATATGATTTTATTTGATGCATATGCTATTTTTGTAATTTTTTATTCCACCTGAAAAATTATGATTGAAAGGTACAGCTTGCAGCAGACAACCTTAATAAACATATAAAAAATAAGCATGTGTAAAATATGTTTAACTCATCTATAAAAGGATATTGACTATAGGTGCAAAATCAAATCATATTGTTTAAAAAGATAAATGTAGAACTTTAATATTTCATTGTCTTTCAGAATTTTATAAACATGTCTACTCCTGTTTATAAGTTCTCAAGTGTCTTAATTTTCTTCATTCCTTTCCATATACTTGAAGATGCATCTAATAAAATAACATGTGATACATCTAATAAAAAATGTCTACGCATACAATTTATCTAATTGTTCATGCCCAGCCTTTATCATCTAAAAACTGTACTCAGTTTGAAAGTGCTTACAAGGGCAAGTATTGCAAGTTATATTAAACTGATTCTCAATAAATATATTTGATAATTTACTTTAAAAATGACTAGGTGAGTGAGAATATTTGGAAGTTATGTTTTTATTTATCTAAGTTGTGTATATATAAAGCATACATGTAACATATGTCTATATATAAAGGAATATAATGACTTTAAGAGGCTTACCCAAATATTCTGGATAATTCAAGATCACAAAGATATCCAACTGCTTTAAGCTCGAACGTCATGCATTACCCAAGTAGTCAGAGAATATTCCTTGACTTTAGTTCTGAAAACTCAGCCTTAGTCAAAGCCATAGCCAAATAATTGGGGTGTTTTGCCAGTAATCCATTTGTTTTAAAAAGTGTAAACTTCATGTTACAAGTGCAAAAATCAATATGCTCCTGTATCTGTTTTGCTATTTTGAAAACAAGTTTTTTCTTCAGAAAAGCACCATGCTATGTAGGCCATATAATCTATGAAAGCACCAGTAACTCATGTCTGTCAGTCACTAATGCACATTAGATTGAAGTTTAAACACGTATTTTTAAAAACATACAAAGGACTACTAGACATAGTACTGTGATTTTATAAATATTAAATACAATACATATTTATGACATAAATATAAATGAATATATATTATGCATAATATCAAATATGTATATTTCATATGTATGCTGTCTATAATATTTATAAAATATATATTGATAATATTCATTATATATATAGACATACGCATATATATTTATTTAGAAAATGTGCATTACTTAATCCTATGGAACTAACATAAGATTTGATCAGTCTTAAGAGTCAGATTTTGATAAATTAAATGCTACAACTCCAAATTTTGAATTTAATTATTTGATTGTGCTCAGAGCAAATCATCTGAAAACTAGTATTTGTCACTACCTTTACCCAATTCTTTTTTTTCCCCCCAATTATTTTCTATTTCAGAGGATCACTTTTATTTAAACTTCATAATAGCTGATTCGCATTTATTTGGGGGCCATTAAAAAAAAAAAGCCATGAGGATTATTTTAGTTGGTACTGTAATGAAAACTCATCACAATCAAACATTCCCATGTGGTAGGAAAAATTGGACACCCCAAAGATGTCCATGTTTTAGCCTCCAGGGGAATATGTTAGGTTACAGGGGAAAAGAGAACTAAGGTAGTTGATGGAGTTAAGATTATAAACAGCTGACTTTAAAATGAAACATTGTCTGGATGATCTGGTGAACCTATTGTAGCCACAAGGTTCCTTATAAGTGAAAAAGGGGGCAGAAGAGGAAGAGATGACAGCGTGAAAAGGACTGACTTTGGAGAGATGGAGGTAGGTAGCCAGCAGCCAAGGAAAGCAGGCAGCCTCCAGAACTGGAAAAGGCAAGGAAATGGATTCTCCTCTGAACACTTGAGAAGAAATACAGCCCACCAGCACCTTGATTTTAACCCAGTGAGATCTGTGCTGAACTCCTGACCTCCAGAACTATAAGGTAATGTGTTTATATTGTTTAAGCCAATACATTAGTGGTCACTTATTTATCAATGTGACTCAGTCAAATTTGCACCTACTTGGTGCGGAAATTATTATGGTAGTAGCCATGATGTTTGTAAGATACCTTTTCAAATTTTAATATATAATATATTTCAATGATTTGAAAGATTGAAATTATACACCAAATCCTGAAAGCAGAAGCTGTTTTATTAAAAAAAAAAAAGAATTAGAGAAAGTAGCTTTGACACCACAATAGATTTTTAAAAAAGTAAATAGGAAATAATTGCTTATGATGGTAACATGCAGTATAATTAATTTGTAATAGTGTTCTTATAAAGATTCACTTCTTCAAAAGTACCTAGAATCACCTATATTTCAATTGTTAGTTTTATTTTGTATAAAAAATAGTTTTTCTTATGTTATTTTTTCATATATATAATTTTTTAAATACTTTAAAAAAACATATGTCTACCGTGTAGTTTTTCTCAATATAGAATGTAACTCATTTCATTAAAAAAAACACACACACACTCTGTCATAATAGTTGGTGATAGCCTTTTTCTTGGGTAAGATACTAGAATTCTCTGTTAGTAATCAATAAATATATTAGTAATATGCATACTTCCCCTAAATATTCACATTGTAATTAGTGTTCAGCTTGTGTAGAAAATAAGTCATTTCATTTCTGTGACTATTAAGCATGAAAACATTGATAAGATAATATTTACGGCTATAAATCATATGAATAATTTTCTTTAGAAGAATTGAGAAAAACAAAACACATTTAAAGTGTAGCTTGTATAATTTTAAAAATAGCTCTTGAATTCCATTTATGAAATTGAAAATACTGACCCCTATAATAAGTTAATCACTATGCATTAATCTTTTCTGTTGGTTGCTGAAAGTAATCTTGAATATATAAAATCTTCACTAGTTTGCCAAACCTGACAAATGTTTTAACAGTTTTAACATTCCTGACCTTAATGGTACAAGGGCAATCTCATTAAGATTAGCAATATGTTTGTGATTAGCAACATTCAGTGACCATTGCCATTCTTTTCTCTGAGAATTATAGAGATTAATCGTCTACTTGATGGCTGGTAAGTAATGATAGATATGAAGTCATTTGGAAAGAATTTAGGGGAAAATTTTAGGAAATCTCAGGTCTACTTAATGTGTACAAGATCATTCATTACTGTTTCCTAGGTCTGCCCCATGTAATTAAGAATCCATTGAGCCCTAACCGGTTTGGCTCAGCGGATAGAGCACCAGCCTGCGGACTCAAGGGTCCCAGGTTCGATTCGGGTCAAAGGCATTTACCTTGGTTGCGGGCATGCAAGAGGCAGCTGATTGATGTTTCTCTCTCATCGATGTTTCTAACTCTCTATCCCTCTCCCCTCCTCTCCGTAAAAAATCAATAATATATATATATGTATATAAAGAATCCATTGATACCTCTCCTATTGAATGAGTGCATTTAAAAGCTCAACTGCAGATTTCATATTATTTAATTAATTTGCCATAAAATTAATTTGCCATCTTTAAAGAACACACTACAGTCGTAACCAAATGTAAACCTGGGCTGAGTAAGCAATAAAAATACTTAATAAAAACTAATAAAGAGTTTGGAAATTAGTAGAGGAATAACAATACAACCTCCAGTTGATTGAGAAACCTCGAGCTAGTTGGAAGGTGATACGGGTAAAGAAGAGCATCAGGCTTAATCTTGTGCACAGATATCACAGGCGCTCATCTTTAGACTCCTGGTCCACAACATGGAGATAATTCAAACATGATGAACTAAATTAAAGTTTATTAAAATGAATACTGTACGTTTGCCAATAAGTATCCTTCTTTAAGGATAATAGTGTTGTGTTTTTCAACTAGATTTTTAATCACTGCTCCTCCAGGCAAAGTTTCCTATTTTAATCAATGGATATCATGGCAAAATTGAAGAAATAAAGCCATTTTATCCATACTACAACTTATATAGGGGTTTCAACCCTTGACTCCAAAACTAATGTTCTCAATTTTTTTTTCCTCCAAGTATACTTTTTCAACCATTATTCATAAATCATTCAGTAACTTTAGTGACGCAAACAGCTTTCTTGAAATTTTAAAATAGTATCAGGTTAATAAGCTTATGCTTATCATATTATGCCAGAAATTAATAAGAATTTTCATATAAACTGGATTACAGTTAGCTTTTATGAATACATATTTATCGCTTTATTTGTCTGTTTCCAAAATAATAACAAAATCCTTTGCATTATGCATTTTCTGTAAGTGCTTTTGTTTTAAACGTGTAATTTTGGCATTTTTGTAAGAAACCTGATTTCTGTTCTGATTAGTTAAAAATTTTGTTGCAAGTCTTTCTGCCCTGGCATTGCAGATGAAGCATATATCTTCACCGTCTCACTGATTTTAAATGATATGCTGTCACTGAGATAGGTGATGATTGCCTCAGCTCTGTAATCTACTACACATGGCATTCAACATTATCGCATACTTTGTAAGAAAAGAAAAGAGTTGCCACAGACATTTTAAAATGAAAATATGTTTGCAGATTGACTTTTATTTTTGTGTGAGATAAAGAGAATAAATGTTGCCAAGAGTTACCCACGATACGGATCTGGGTATCCCAGCCTAATGCCTGCCTTACATGTATGGTATTTTCATTGCTCTTTGATTCTCCCCTTTTGACCTAAGCTCCGATTTCTGTCTCATCGTTTCCTTGATGCATTCACTTTGTAGTCTAAACAGCAGGTTATCTAACTTGCTCAAGACATGAGCTCTCACCAGCGGGAGCAGACATAGCTGCAAACACCCTCAGTGGCCATACAATTGCTCAGTAGCCTTGGAGGTGTAGCAGTTCCTTCCTGTGTGTACTGGGCAGCGTGCATGCCCTGCCCAGGTCCACTCCACAGGCCGGTGTCCCCTCCCCCACCTGCTGTCAGTGGTGACTGACAGTGACTCGCACGGCTATCCGCTTCTCTAGAGAACTGAAAGGGCTGCATTATTATTTATACTTCTCTGAAACACATAAAGGAGAAATAGATCATATGAAAGACAGCTTTTGGTTGTTATTATCTTTTAAGAAACTGGCCCCTTTCACCTAAATAGCAAATGTGTAAGGCATAGAGGTTTTGTTATTCTATTTCATTCATCTTTTAATGTTCATGGGATTTGTCATGATGGTTCCTCTTTCTGATTTTGCTAATAAAAAAAAATTCTTGGTTGGTCTGGTTAGAGTTTAATCAATTTTATTGATACTTTAAATGAATCAGTTTTGATTTCAGTCATTTTTCTCTATTGCTTCTTTGTGTTTTTTTTAAAAGTAAAGAAATGATAACTTTATTTTAGGCTCTGTAGAATCATGATTGACAGCTAAACTTGTAATACTTTAAAAGTGTGGTGTGTACAACATGATGATTTGATATGCAGCTACATCGTGAAATGATTCCCACCAGCAGGTTAATTAGCACATCCATCCCCTCACATAGTCACCTTGGTGCACATGTGTGAGAATGTTTAAGATCGAATCTCTTGGCAAATTTAAAGTAGAGTAACTGTGCTGTGCATTAGGTTCTCAGAACTTACCCGTGGCATAACTGAAAGTTTGCATCCTTTGACCATCATCTCCCCGTTTCCCCCACTGCTCAGGCCCCTGGCAATCACCTGCTTCTATAAGTTTGACCCCTTTTCCCCCAATTCCGCATATAAGTGACACTATCCATTATATGCCTTTCCCTGCCTGCCTTATCTCTGATATCTGCTGGAATGTTTATTGCTTCCTGTTTTCTGCTTCCGTTATGTCTAATTGTTCTTTAGTTTCATAAGATGGGAGCTTAGGTTGTGGCTTTTACTTCATTCTTTTTTTTTTCTTATAATGCACTTAATGCTCTTTTCTCTCTAAGCACTGCTTTATCAGCATCCCGCACATCTTGATAAGTTGTACTTTTTATTTAATTAAGTTCATTTTGGTAAACTGCCATTGGAGACCATTTGTTTTTAAAAGTGCATTGTGGGTGAGTGTGTGACATTTGTTCTGCTTAATGTTCTCAGTGATTTCTAAATGCATATTTCAGTAAATTTTGCAGTGTTCTTGGCATCATATACCTTAAATATTGATTCTGCTCCATTATCTCTCTCTTATCCTTTTACTATTCCTTCTTTGTATGTTATGACTTTTGTAATTTCCCAGAATTTGAACACTCTGCTCTTTTTTTTTTCCTTTCGAATCTCAGTTTAGAATATTGACACATCTTCAAGCTCATTGCTTCTTTGCTCGGGCACGTCCTGTCTACTAATAAGCCAACTGAAAGCAGCCTTCATTTTAGTTATCAGGTCTTTGATGCCTTATAGATCCTTCTGATTTTTTCCTGAGTTTCCATCTTTCTGCATATATTACCTATACCAGAGGCCCGGTGCACGAATTCGTGCACAGGGGGAAAGGGGAGCAGGGGGAGGGACCATGGGAAGTTGGCCAGCAGGCCCTGATCTAGTTGTGTAGTTGTGCTGAGGTAGCGGCAAGCAAAAACCACAGACAGAGTGCCCCAAGTGGCCTGAACACCAGCTACACTCTGAGGTGGAAATATAGCTCTACTTCGCTACCCATGCTCAGGCCACCTCACTCTGTTGCTGACAGACAGACAGGTCATCTCTCCTACCTCAGCCACACATTTTCTTGGGGCTCCACCCCCAAGCATGATAGGTAGCTGACTTTGGCTGATGGTGGTTGGAAGCCTGGAAAGGCAGGGTGCTGAGCTAGAAGTTTCTGATGGGGGCAGAAGGGCAAAAGGCAAGTGGTGGCAGAGGTAAGATGGCGGTGGTGCTTACTTTACGTCTTTGCAGTTAGACTGCTGCCTTGTCCCTTATGCCCCCTCTGAGCAGCTACTCTTTCTCAATCAGCATCAGGGTCACTCTCCTCCTTCAGGCTTCTAGCTCTACTTCACTACCCATGCTCAGGCCGCCTCACTCTTCCCGGGGCGGAGTTGTTGACAGACAGACAGGTCATCATCTCTCCTACCTCAGCCACACATTTTCTTGGCGCTCCACCCCCAAGCATGATAGGTAGCTGACTTTGGCCAATGGTGGTTGGAAGCCCGGAAAGGCAGGGTGCTGAGCTAGAAGTGGCTGATGGGGGCAGAAGGGCAAAAGGCAAGCGGCGTGCACAGTGCGGTGGCAGAGGTAAGATGGCGGTGGTGCTTTACATCTTTGCAGTTAGGCTGCTGTCTTGTCCCTTCTGCCCCCTCTGAGCAGCTACTCTTTCTCAGTCAGCATCAGGGTCACTCTCCTCCTTCAGGCTTCCCAGACCCAGATTCTCTGGTGCTGCCTTAGTCAGGGAGAGGGACCAGCCAGGGAAGGTAACCACAGGCGGTTGGCCAGCTGCCAGCCATGGGAGGTTGGCTGTGGGAGCACACTGACCACCAGGGGGCAGCTCCTGCACTGAGCATCAGCTCCCTGGTGGTCAGTGCATGTCATGGTGACTGGTAGTTCTGGTTGTTCAGTCATAACAGTCACTTAGGCTTTTATATCTATAGATTTTCTTGTATGTTTCTTACTTTTTTCTTTAGAGTACTTAACATATTAAAAATACTTATTTTAAGTTCCCTGACCATTCTAGGATCTGTGTCACATGTGGGTCTGGCTCTGAGGTTTACTTTGCATCCTCATACAAATTTTTTCCTTGTCTTCTGTTATGCCTTGTAAGATGTTGCATCAACTAATAGAAACTGAGTAAATAGAGCTTTAGTGTCAGGATGTAGGAGTTGGTTTGTGTTTAATGTCTGCCCTAGGCTCCACATTCCTCTGATGTCCTGTGTCCTGGCCTCTCTTGACCTGGGCCTTCTTTTGTACTGCTTCTAGACAGGAGTATGTGTGTTCCTGCTCTTTTCTCTGTAATCTGCTGTTATTAAACCGGAGTTTGGTGAGAGGTAGTAAGGAAAGGGAGTTAAAGTAGTCTGTAATAGTCTGATTGACTCTCACTCTTTTAGTGGGTGAATGTCTCAGTATAAGGGACTGGATGTTTTTCTGTCCTTTCTTCACTCATACAGGGTTGTGTCACTGCCTTGCACTTTTAGCTGACTGCAGCATTCCTCATTTATTTTTTTAGTCTCATTCCCTGTTGATTATGTTGCTATTGTTGCCCCTTTACTTAGAGGAAACAGGATGCCTGGAGAAGCTGAAGTGGGGAGACATACCCTTCAGGCACCTCAAATGAGGTTTCAGAAATACACTTCGGTGAATTTGGGGAATTCCTTTTCCCTAGAATATACATTTTTTTTTTCTTTGGAGAAGGGTCTGGGCATGATTTATAATTCTTTTTCCCTCTTCCCCTGAAGGCCACTAAAAGAACTTTCTCATATCATCACCATAGAACCTGGCAGGGGTTCCCCTAAGACTGACCTATGGGAGTTTCTTACTTCCCTACCCATTTATTGCTTCTAGTTCAGGTAAACAGAGTTCAGTTACTGGGTCTCTATGGCTATACATGCCTCTCTGGGTTTCAGAGTGGCAGTTCGCCTTGCAAACTCATTTCTCTGATGAGTATAGTAAAAGTCATGATTTTTCAGTGAAAGGGAGTTAAAGTAGTCTGTAATAGTCTGATTGACTCTCACTCTTTTAGTGGGTGAATGTCTCAGTATAAGGGACTGGATGTTTTTCTGTCCTTTCTTCACTCATACAGGGTTGTGTCACTGCCTTGCACTTTTAGCTGACTGCAGCATTCCTCATTTATTTTTTTTAGTCTCATTCCTTGTTGATTTTGTTGCTTTTGTTGCCCTTTTACTTAGAGGAAACAGGATGCCTGGAAGAGGCTGAAGTGGGGAGACATACCCTTCAGGCACCTCGAATGAGGTTTCAGAAATACACTTTGGTGAATTTGGGGAATTCTTTTTCCCTAGAGTATACATTTTTGCTTTGGAGAAGGGTCTGGGCATGATTTATAATTCTTTTTCCCTCTTCCCCTGAAGGCCACTAAAAGAACTTTCTCATATCATCACCATAGAACCTGGCAGGGGTTCCCCTAAGACTGACCTATGGGAGTTTCTTACTTCCCTACCCATTTATTGCTTCTAGTTCAGGTAAACAGAGTTCAGTTACTGGGTCTCTATGGCTATACATGCCTCTCTGGGTTTCAGAGTGGCAGTTCGCCTTGCAAACTCATTTCTCTGGTGGGTATAAGAAAAGTCATGATTTTTCAGTTTGTCCAGCTGTTTCTTGTTGTAATAATGGGAAGGACAACTTTCCAGAGCTTCGCATGTTGCTGAAACCCGAAGTCTCGAACTTTCAAGCAGACCATTCTCTCTTTGGAAGACAGAAAGCAGTATGCCAGTGTCTAAAGTCAGACTTATCTGCTCTGATCAGCATAAAACATCCAGGACAGCAACTGTGATTGAGATACGGCCCATTTATAGTAGTCATTGCCCACAGCCATTGACCGTGACCCCTCTGTTTCTGCTGTGTCCAGAGAGGTAAATAAAAGCAGGCTCTGAGAGAAATATCTATCACTGCATTTTGTAGATACTGGAAGGTGCACTAATTTCTTGACATTATTTTTGATTTGCTGTCACTGGTGTTCATGTATGTGTTTGGGATTGAGGGGCACAATTTCATGGGTTTTCACTTGCTGTTTTGTAAGATAAGGGTCCTTATTTCACAGGCCAGACCCTGTGAGGGTTTTGCAGCTGCTGAGTATATATGTATTCCATTATACCTTAAAAACAAAAGGCCTGCAAGGTTGTTCCTTTAGTTTCTTATCGCTGCTATAATATAATAGGTGGCTTAATGTAACAACAAAAATTATCTTACCTTTCTGGAGGTTAGAAATTCAAAATGGATCTTATGGGACTAGAATGAAGGTGTTGACATCAAGGTGTATTACGTTTTGAGACATTAGGGGGAAATCCCTTTCCTTGCCTTTGCACTTCTAGAAGGCTCCTTCATTCCTTGACATTCCTATGGTCCTGTCTCAGTTTACTCTGCTTTCCTGGTCACATCTGTTTCTCTAATTCTGACTCTCTTCCTTCTCTTTCACTTATAAAACCCTTGGGCCTGCACTAATCATCAGGATAATCTCCCATGTCAAATTCTTTATTCACATTTGATGAATCCCATTTGCTACATATGGTAACAAACACACAGGTCTGAGAGGATAGGACATGAATTTTCGGAAGGAAGACATGGAATTGGGAGTCAGGATTATTCTGCCTACCACTGTAGTCATTAAATCCATCAGATTCACAGGTATGTGCCAAAACTGCACTTATCACCTGGCTCCTTCACTTCTACTCATTATAAAACTACCTGGGATTCCAGGTCTCCTGTTATCTGCTCCACATTCATCTTTTAGTCAACAGACCTTGAAAATAGGGACATTCTCCTTCCCTCAGGGATATTTACCTTGGTGAGTAGCTTCAGAATATCTATGTAAAGAATGTATACTGATATATTTGTGATGGATTTGCAACATCTTACTTCAAAGTGATCTGGCCTTTTCTTTATTCTGGGTCAGTGAACTGACTTCAATCTGGAATGTGGGTAAGAGGTCGTAATTTTTCATGGTAGTGACTGACTCATTAACCTTCTGTCTGCCAACCTTCATTTTTGTTTACTTATATAAATCAAGTGACACTGTTATTAGCTATTTATATATCTCAACACTAGTGACTTCAAGATCTATTAGCTCCAACCATAAATCATTGCAGGTCAAGAGATCCTGCTTCCACTCAGCCCTGCTGGTCATTTTGAAATTATGTACACCTTGTCCCTCATGTTAAATGCTGCCACTTCCCCATTATTTTGGGACAGTGGTGGATGGCATCATTATTTGAGAGCTTACCGTTGTGACAGAATATCTCGCCTACAGATCATAGTCATTCCTGATCTCAAGAATCCCAGTGCATCCTCAACAGTGTGTTGTTTTCTGCCTTAATTAAAACAGAATCCTTTGAATGAATACATCAGATGGTGGGTTCTCAGGCCACATGCAATAAATCTACCCTGACATTCCTACTTCCTGGAATCGTATGTTGTATTCAACACTGTTAAAAGGAAGTTCTGCTTTCTCTGTTGAGTTTAAAAAGGATCTTCATTGAGCCCATGTTTTAAGTAGCCATCCAGCAAATTTTGGTGCCAGCTGCGGGTATCTTTGCCAAAGTATGAGGGAGTGGCTTATTTTTTTAAGAGTGTATTCCTTGTGCAGTCCCTATTTGGATTCTAAACTTCCTCTCCCACTTGTGTTTCTCCAGACCCTGCCTATTATGTTAGCTAGGTCTGGAAATTTCTTGGGTGACTAGGTCATTTCTTCCCAGAGCAGGATTAATTTTTCTCTGCTCTGGCTAAAGTGAGGTACAAATGTTGGCTTATAGCAGCAAGGGAAGAAAGTTTGAATTTTGATGAACAAAGATCACTTACAGGGTACCTTCTTCAAGTGAGATTATTATGTGGTCCATAGGAAAGGAGTGACTATTCTTCACTGACAAGAGTAAAGGGACTATTTCAGGGAAATTCGCGGATTCAATATTTTCAGGCATCAAAGTATTCCGTAGGCTGTAGACTTGGGGGAACACTATATAATCTTCCAAGTAGACCGTGTATAGAAGCAAGAGAAAACCAGAACCTTAGTCTTCTATAAAATAGATTTTGTATAACTATACATATTTAAGAATTAATATAAGTAGTATTATATAAATAGCATTTTGAGGAACAGTACTCTAAAGAAAAAAGATTTTTCCAGTGATTAAGAAGATGTATACTTTTGATTATTAATAATGATCAAATAATTTAGAGTAATTTAGAATCATTTCTTCCATCTTAACAATGAACTTGAACACTCCAGCTACTACTTACTAAAAATAGAAATTATTTTTTACATAAATCATAATATGAAAGATATCTTTTGTCTAAGGAAAATGAGAGGCATTAGTGAGATCAAAAACAGAATGAGGTATGAAGGCAAATCTAAAGAAGTCCAGATAAAATAAATTTAAAATGAGAAAAATCATAACAGTAAAGTTGTCCAACGTATTGGATAGCATAAAGAACAAAATTGACAATGAGAGAATTCAGAAGAGTGAAATGAAGGAAAAGTTGAAAATCTCTCACAGAATAAAGAGAAAGGGGTAAGAGAACAAAAAGTGAAAAAAGAAATTGAGAGAGGTAGAGAAAATTGATAGGTAGCAAGCTTAATTCTAAATGTTCCACAAT
>NW_006285791.1:4852130-4854470 GCF_000327345.1 Myotis davidii
GTAATGATCAAATAATTGAGTAATTTAGAATCATTTCTTCCGTCTTAACAATGAACTTGAACACTCCAGCAACTACTTACTAAAAATAGAAATTATTTTTTACATAAATCATAACATGAAATATATCTTGTGTCTAAGGAAAATGAGAGACATTAGTGAGATGAAAAACAGAATGAGGTATGAAGGGAAATCTAAAGAAGTTCAGATAAAATAAATTTAAAATGAGAAAAATTGTAACAGTAAAGTTGTCCAACATATTGGATAGCATAAAGAACAAAATTGACAGTGGGAGAATTCAGAAGAGTGAAATGAAGAAAAAGTTGAAAATCTCTCACAGAATAAAGAGAAAGGGGTAAGAGAACAAAAAGTGAAAAAAGAAATTGAGAGGGGTAGAGAAAACTGATAGGTAGCAAGCTTAATTCTAAATGTTCCACAATGAAGACAAGATGAATTGGACCTAATATTTAAAGGTTATAACTGACATCATGGAAGAACACCTCTTTGGAATGGAAATAAGAAGAGTATATTGACTGGAAGAATCACCCTTCTCTTTAAAAAATATTATTTAGAAATAATGTTATTTAGAAATATTTCAATTTAAAATACTTTGTGTGGTTAGTTCAACCACCACAGAGAGAAACACAGAATGCACAAGATTCTCCACCCATCAAGCCAGAAAAGTACACCAGTTCTCTTGTGAGCTATGTGTTACTTTTCTGTTATTCTTACTGTTGTTATGCAAATTAACTATATATGTTAAGATTTCTCACTTTACCAAATATTTAAAATTAAAACTTTATCTATTGTTTTTTTTCACAAATTTTACATTTTAATTTCTCCTCTCATTATAAATTAGAAGTCGTATTATTCAGGTCTCTGTATTTTGAATTATATTCTAAATTAGTGACATAGAAAATTATTCTAAAGCAGTAGAATAAATAACTACCATTTCTGCATTATATTTTTATTTATAGATTATGTGGTTACAATTTAAAATTACTTGTTTGCATTATGGTAAGTCATTTCTAAAATTTTCTGATGTATGTATTTATCAACCTACCCACCTTCATAGTTTCCTCTGCTTTTTGAAGTATAAACCAAATAAAACAAAAATCCATTTTTAAAGTATACAATTTGATAACTTTGGGCATACATATTTACTTGTGAAAGCTGGTTTTGAAATCTTTAGCATGTGTGTGAGTGTGAGCACTAAATGGTTATTGTTGTGAAAAACAGAAGCGGGGCCAAACACCAAATACATCAGCACTTGTCCACTGCAGGGAGGAAGAGCACAGGGTGTGCCAATTAGGTTCCTTGCTGTTCGTGAACATCTTTTCTGTTTGCTTACAGCCAAACTTTTCTTTATCCTGTTCCCCTGTCAGAATCCTCTGACTACACTATCTAGTTATCAAAAGGTTTTCTATTTGTCAGTGTCTACATCAAATCCCAGCTAGTCCTTGGAGTCCTTTTTAATGTACTTATCAAAAAGTTCTAACAGCCTTCTTTAAACTTCCGTAGTGTGCTAGCTCATGTTGTTATGTATGTATGTATGTATGTATGTATGTATGTATGTATGTTTAAATCTTCACCCAATGAGTGAGAATGTTTTTTCCAGGGCTTGTTATTATTCTTGAAGAGTTACCAAATACTATTTTCCAAGGCAACAGTGAACCCATGGCATCCTTTTCAACAGAACACATTTAGTAATTCATTAAAAAGAGCGATGAATTATATTTACGTGTAATATTATTTATGTAAATAAATGCATGGACGAATGTATCAGTCAACTTGGGTTTCCATAACAAAATACCAATGGCCGGTTGGTTTAAGCAGCAAACATCTATTTTCTCAAAGTTCTGGAGGCTAGAAGTTCATGACAAAGTTGCCAGCAAATTTGGTTTCTTGCAGTTGCTCTCTTTCTGGTTTGTAGATGGCTGCCTTCTTGCTGTGACCTCATAAGGCCTCTTCTCTGTGCAGAGGGAAAAGAACTCTGATCTCTCTTCCCTTCTTAAAAGGAGCCCAGTTCTGTAGGATTAGGGCTTCACACCAATGACCTCACTTGACTTTTATTAGCTCCATAGAGGCCCTCTTTCCAAATATAGTCATATTGGGCATTGGAGGTTCAACATTTGAGTTTTGGGTAGAGATACAACTCAGTCTATAATAAGCAGGGAAAGATTTACCCCACCATGTACCTTATTTTTGCTTCATGGACACACATTTTTAACAATCCAGCCCTTTCCAGATTATCATCAAAACAGAACAGTCTACCCTTTGCTTATTTCAAGGTCTATCTCTTAATGTAGCACATATTGGTTAATATACTTTGCCATAGATCCT
>NW_006285791.1:4854500-4858065 GCF_000327345.1 Myotis davidii
TGCTGAACCATGCCACCTCTCTTTAATATTGTAACTGAGATCACCAGTGATTACATGTCCTATGGAATCTAGAAAAGCAGAGATAGTAGGTAATACTTGTATTCAGGAAATAATAAAGGAAATTAGTAAATCTTAATTCCCATAGCTTGACGTGATAGTATAAGAATCCAAGTATGACACTAGGATAGCCTGAAGGAAGCTGATGTTATCTTTTATTTCCACTAAGTATACTTGCTACTTATTTAATTTCAGTAGGTTTTTCTGAGGTTATTTGCATAGTCACACACACACACACACACACACACACACCCCACAAAACAAACAAACAAACAACAAAAACACCTCGTTTTTGTTTTTTTAATTTTAACAAAAATTTTGGGAAATGGGAAATTTCTGCCTCAAATAATTACCTGGAATAAATGTTATAAATACAGATACAGCCTAAGGAGTCAGTGATTATTTGCCAAATGAAAAACATCAATCAATACTGGATTTCTGTGATCAGTTTAAAAACAGATACAGACCGGTCAAATGATTTTCATACTATTTTGAGTCAATTCTAAATAGTGTATAGGATTGAAAAACTAGAAGTTTTGCCTGAATCATGAGAACAGCTTTTATAAAGCAAACCCCAGGTCAGAAGACAACTGTCTATTTCTTTGATTCTGGATATAATAAAACACTGAACAAAAGGATGAATAAAGCACTCATTCAAATGAGCAATAAACACAATATTATAAAAGTATACCTATTATGAAGAAAACACTGTTTCTCCTGTGATGCCAGAGATCATCATAAACTTCCATCTGCATCACCCACCAGTTCTTAAGAAAGGGACTCCTGGGACAACCATTCAGAGTTTCTCTTAAGTATCCTTTATAGATATGGTTCTACATTCATTTTAATGTAGTGTATATGGCATACAACCAGAGAAACAAGTATCTTGTCTCTTTCCGTTTGATCTCCCAGACTTCTTATCTCACCTCCTTTGAAAAAGAACCAAAAATGAAACGCTCACATGACCACTACGTTTTATACAACTAGAATGCAATTTAGACTTATTATTCATTAAAAACTAATATGGGACTAATATTTATACAACTGCACACAATCCCAGATAAATGACACTCTTTATTAAAATTTTGTGTATCAATCAAAATCCTTTTGGTGAAGTTTTCAGCTTTCATTGCTTCTTCATGTTATAGTCAATAAAGCACTGATGCTAGTGTAAATATTTTATGATGCTATAGAAAGAACTCTATTTTGTTAGATTGCTGGGACATTGAGTGTTGAATTTTACTGAAAGCTTTCTCCACATTTATTGAAGTGGCCATGCCATTTTTTCTTTATCCAATAATGCAGAATGTTGAATTAGTAAGTATGTTCATGTTTAATCTCTTTGAATTTCCTCAGTTGAAATATTTGTCCAATATATTCATTTCATAAAAAGTAAGGGTAGACTGTGAAGATTTTATTTAAAGAACTTTATGCAGGTTTATAAGTGAAATGAGTACATACACAGGCACACACACACACACTATGTATATATATACACACACACACAGACACACACACATATTTCTTAAATGCATGTCATATTTATGTATATATATGCATGGGAATGAGACCTCTGCTTTTTCTACAGGGGCAAGAGCTCTGTTTCAATAAGGCATGTTTTCTAATAATGTAATTATTGATCATCAGTACTATTTTAAACCCTTTTTCCTGAAATTCTCACAAGCCAATACCCTGATTTGATGTATTTAGTAAAATGAAACATTGTGCCTCTATAATCAATAAATAAATTTCTCTGGAGTAAAAGAATCAGGTAAATTGCTAAGCTTAAAAGCTATAAAAGACCACAGGTTTTTATGCTCTTATAAGGACAGAACAGAAAGTCTCAGGCAAAAGCAATAATAGTTAAAAAGCAATATTCAGAAAATAAATTTTAGAGAATAATTATGATTGCATGTAAGAAAATACAAATATCTTATTTCCTAACCTTTAATATATTTTAAAGCAAAAAATACAGACTGCTGTTTTGACAGCATTGTATAAACATAAATAGTCATTTCGGATTTTTTTTTCTACCCAATGTAAAATAAAAATTCTATGAGGTAGTAACGTGCCAGATAATATATGTTTATTCAGGTGTTGTTTTTTTTTTACATTTTGTCAAACAATTTTCCGAAGTGATACCAGTTTACAATCTCATCAGCTGTATAATCATTCCAAGCCTTGGCATGTTTTAATGTCGTTAGGAATAAAAGAAAAGAATAGTCATTGTGATGTGTGTGAAATATAGCACTATCTATCACACTGTGGTTTTGATTATAATTCCCCTGATCACTAATGAAGTTGAGCGCATTTTCATATGTTCATAGTAAAGACAATGAGTCTCTACCTCCCAAACAAACCTGTGCTTATCCTGAAACTAGGAAATGCTTCTTATTTATGTTTTATGACCAGTGCCTGCTAAAGTGCTGGCTCAGAATCCACACTTAATAAGAGTTATATGACTCAATACTCATAGAGGATGAAAAATAATTTGTGTCAGAGTAAGCAATATGTATGGACACTAGGTAAGTGGGATGTCTAGATATGTTAAGAGGTGCTTCTGAAACTTGAGAGAGTGTTTGTCTTATATCAAAGATGCCTTATTCAGCCACATCTTGTTAAGATAATTGCCTTTCACTGGTATTGGTAGCCCTACATTTTTAACTACAATGTCTTCATGCTTCATATCTTGGCAAGAAAATTGCTTTTCTGAAGATTTCCTGTTAATAATACCAATATCTTCTCTTATTTTTTATTATAGGTGAATATGCTAAATTTGGAAGTTTCTATCCATAATACAAAATACTATTATTCATCCCTTAGTCTGCTTCTTCATTTTGTTTAACAAAATTTTCCATCAACTTCATGAAAAATGTCACTTAATATTACAGTCACCTCCGCAGTGTGACTATCAAAGCTACCACTTTGATTCTCAACTAAAACTTAGGACTTCTGCTAGTCATCAAAGTCTCTATTCTATCCCTGTTCATGGTTACCTATAATATTTATGAATAATTTTTAACTATCTGTTATCTATCCATACATTAGTCATCTATCTCATCCTTGTTTAATAAAGTTAATACATGTTAATTACTATTTTTAAATCTTTTTGTACCATCATTTTTAGAATTTGGACATTATTTAGAATTTGCATATTATCCTTCTTTCTGTTTCTTTGTGGCATCTAGATCTTTGATTATTTATTAAAGCTGAGATGTCGTTAAAGTAACATGAGACTATCAGGAATGACTGGGAAGGTAGCTAAGGGCATATTTTCTGATTATATCTGGAAAAATACACTTGAAATAGAACTAATAATCTGTATCTAATAATGTATAAAACAATTTTAGCTATATTATATATTCCATCTTTGTTTTTCTGAAAATGGCCTTCAATATCCCCTAATAACAATCCTGAATAGTTAGAGGACACATTACCAAATGTACTGCACTTTGCCATGCACCATAGACACAGATCTGAAAAATACCACTACATTCCTCTTTAAGGA
>NW_006285791.1:4858141-4858412 GCF_000327345.1 Myotis davidii
CTAGATCTTTGATTATTTATGAAATCTGAGATTTCTTTAAAGTAACATGAGACTATCAGGAATGACTGGGAAGGTAGCTGAGGGCATATTTTCTGATTATATCTGGAACAATACACTTAAAATAGAACTATTAATCTGTATCTAATAATGTATAAAACAATGTTGGCTATATTTTATATTCCGTCTTTGTTTTTCTGAAAATGGCCTTCAATATTCCCTAATAACAATCCTGAATAGTTAGTTAGAGGACACATTACCAAATGTACTGCAC
>NW_006285791.1:4858651-4863315 GCF_000327345.1 Myotis davidii
TTATAAAGATACAATAATCAAGGCAGAGATGTTTAGGAACAGAAAATAGACAAACAGATCAGTGGAACAGAACAGACAGCATAGAAAAGCCTAAGTCATTTATTAAAAATTAGGAAATTGTATATATACTGTAATTCAATATTCTTTTCATTAAGAAAAGTGCTGATGCACATTCAGATATCCAGAGTTGGGCAGGCTTCAAAGTTTTCTAGTCTAGTGACTCTCTAGCCAGTGGTTCTCAACCTTCTGGGCCTTTAAATACAGTTCCTTATGTTGTGACCCAACCATAAAATTATTTTTTTTGCTACTTCATAACTGTAATGTTGCTACTGTTATGAATTGTAATGTAAATATCTGATATGCAGGATGTATTTAGGCGACCCCTGTGAAAGGGTTGTTAGACCGCCAAAGGGGTCTCGACCCACAGGTTGAGAACCGCTGGATTACTAGACTCATGTTGTGCTCCTTTTAGAAATCCTTTCTGTTTATTTTAGCTTCATTTTAGGATCCTTGCTATATCTAGTCTTTCATACTCAGACCTCATATCCACATGTGATGACAACTGAGGGAAAGAAACTTTTATTTCTATAGCCTTATTAAGAGAAGCAAAGAAAAATTTTCCACAAACCCTCATCTAAACCCTCCCTTGATCTAAATAGAATCATGTCTATTCCTGAGGTAACAGTGCAAGTAGCCAAAAATTAAGCATGACATTCAGATCCGATCAAGTGTAGAGAATATATTATTATGATGATATGCTTATGACAAATAGGCCCACAATTGGAAAGCGGATGGATGGACGCATATGTGTATAAACTAGAGGCCCGCTGCATGAATTCATGCACTCAGGGCGGGGGTGGTCCCCAGTCTGGATTGCAAGAGGGTGCAGGCCAGGCCAAGGGACCCCACCCCCCACCGGTGCATGATCGGGGCCGAGGAGGGATGCGGGAGGGCTCCAGGGCGTGTCCAGCCCATCTTGCTCAGTCCTGATCGGCCAGACCCCAGCAGCAAGCTAACCTACCAGTCAAAGCATCTGCCCCCTGGTGGTCAATGTACATCATAGTGAGTGGTTGAGTGGCCTTAGCATACTATTAGCATATTGCGCTTTGATTGGTTGAATGGCCAACCGGACGACCAGACACTTAGCATATTAGGCTTTTATTATATAGGATATCTATATGTACATATATATACTTATATATTTGTAAATATAATTGCATATATATACATATATATACTACTCTCATACATTTTTCTAGTTTTTTCTTTATTTGCAATGAGAGAGATATAGTAAGATATTTGAAATATGTTTTCAAAATTGTTAGGAGGTAGAATGATACTTAATTATCTTCTGCTGCTTCTACCATAAAACCAGAAGAAAACATTAACATTTAAATAAAACATGGGAAATATTTTTCAATAGTAAGGTTGACATATTCATATAGATTTTTAAAAAATGTTAGCCTATTTGTATCCTTAATGACTTGAATACATGCTAGAGAACCGGAAACCACTATTGTCCGAGTTAAATAAATGAAACTTTTGACCTATATTTGTCATCATCAGAACCACTCCTAATGTTAACAAGTGTTAAAAGCTTCCTGAATGTTGGACTGCCATATACTACCAAAGAAAATAATTATTTTATCTTACGTCTCCTCTGGAGATCATATTTAAATATGATCAACAAAAAGAGACTCGTGTTACAACCTGTAACCTTTCAAATTTCAAAAGATTTTTATCTCAAGTAGCAACCACTCAAAAAAAAAAATAATGGAATGTGAGTTGTAAAGGCATCCTCTTCTACCCACTAGAGATTAAAGAATCAAGAACTAGAACTTCATAGGTAGGTTGTCCATATAATATAACAAACTGCTATATCTTTTATTTTTCAGTTTTAGATTACATCAAAACCAAACTGGAATGGAGTGAATGATTGTGTATTGATGATAATGTTCTCTTTAATAAAAGAATAGCAATAAATTTGAAACAGTAATCAGAAGCTAGGGAAGAGTATAAAAAACATGTTACATTTGCACATTCATGACCATTTTAGAAGTTCAAATAATCTAAGTTAGAAGATAGCCTTTACTATCAATGGCAAGAAAACAATTAGCTCTGGCTGGGTGGCTCAGTTGGTTCATCCCATGAACCAAAAGGCATGGGCTCAATTCCCCCTTAGGACAGAGACCTAGGTTTCAGGTTCCATCCCCAGTTGGGGTGCAAATGGGGGGCAACCAATTGATGTTTGTCTCTCACATTGATGTTTCTCTCACTCCCTCTCCCCTTCCTTCCTCTTAAATAAATAATCCTATCTAATAAAAGAGAAACATTAAATAAATAATCCTATCTTATAAAAGAGAAACATGGTAATTAGCGTATGACCGCTACCCTTCCCATTGGCTAATCAGGGCGATATGCAAATTAACTGCCAGCCAAGATGGCCCCCGGCAGCCAGGCAGCTTGAAGCTAACATGAGGCTTCCTTGCTCCAGTGACGGAGGAGTCCAACATCCCCCGCCTGCCGCTGCTGGCCTCTGAGCTTGCAGTTTGAAACATTGTAACAAATATAGAAGCTAAACAAACCTCCAGAAACCTGCTTTCAGCCAGCCGGGATCTCAGAGCTGAAGTTGATACAGTGTTTCGATTATAGAACCCAAACAAACCAGATCCCTGCTTTCAGCAGCAGAGGCCTCAGAGCTGGAGCCAGAGCTAAAGCTGGCGCAGAATAAAAAAAAGAAAAAAGAAAAAAAGGAGCAGTTGGGAGCTTCAGACACCCACCAGCCTGAAAACAGCCCTCAGCCCCTCACCCAGACTGGCCAGGCCCCCCAGTGGGGACCCCCACCCTGATCCAGGACACCCTTCAGGGCAAACCAGCTGGCCCCCACCCATGCACCAGGCCTCTAGTAATAATTATAAAAACATATCCTTTGGTGAGGATTTTTAAAGAAAGAAGAAAAATATAAGTAAACTGACATATATCTTTTTCTGAAGTTTAACCTAGTTTTCCTGAGACTACAGCTTAATTTTGCTCTTGAACTTAGAGCTGTTTCTATATAAATGCATTTGCGCTGGCTCTAATTTTTGAGTCACTGTTGAGAGCTATGCACTGTAACATATAACATCAAGGTAATATATTTTGCCCATTTAATCCATGCGGGAATTTTGATACATAACCTGTGAACTTTAGATCCATGAGCAGGACAGGCAGTGAGGTCAAACAGGAGCCCTGTGGACTCATTTTCTAGTTTCTGTTTCATCCTGGACACCACTATTTTTCCCTGGGAAGAATTTATGCATAATTGAATTCTTTTTCATTTTCATTATCATAATAGTTACTTCATTTCTTCCTTACTTGTAATAATAACTAAAATGTTCATCAGATTTTTATGTTTCTCACTCCTTGCTAATATTCCAGTGTTCGCTTTAGAATGGCTATACACTCTCTGCAAATCTCATTCTTTTTTCTTTTTAATGGTATTGATTATCTTTAGTAATTAGAAATACAATCTTGATTCAAAGAGCTTTTTATGGATCCAAAATTTCTAACTACATTAGGATCAGCACTTTAAGCTTTAGCAAATACCAAAAAAAAAATCTCACTACAATTACATATACAATGAATATATGTACTTATAAATATGAATTTAATTTGCAGAGTTATCTTTTATCACTATTTTGCCAATTTCAAAGTAATGGAACTTTTCTATTAACCTTGGTATTATGATTTTTTATTTGATTTTTAGGAGGCAATGTTCAGAGCCTGGTTTTAGTACAATGAAAGGTCATATATTTCTCTGGGCTCTGCTAAGATTTGTTTGGGTTCTAAAAACAATGTGATGTCTTGTGGGTAACACTTGAGAAGAATAAATATCCCTTTGAGTGTCAACTCCCTAAAGTAATCAAAATGTGTTTGTCTTTTCTTTTTCTTTTTCTTTTTTTTTCTCCCCATGAACATGATAGCTTCCTAAGTTTGGAGGAAGGCTTGCTTTGGCAGCCACTAAATGAACATTTTATTGCTGGTTTTGGTTTGTATTCTTTCTTTCCTTTTCTTGTTGCTTACTCTCTTCTGCCTTCCTGTGAGCTACTGAACATTTTTAGAATGCCATGTTGACTTGAGTGGAGAGGTTTCATGTTTGGGGTTGGATGTGGGTGTCAGGCTCCTTAAATGCTCTTCAGTGACAGGGGAGAGGGGAACCTTGATACCACTGGGCAGACGATAAATTTCCAGCTGTCATTTGGACTTGTCTGACACCACACCAGTGAGGTATGCCTCATTAGGCCTGGGAGATGGCGGAAGTCTAGGTTCCCCACCCAGCCTTTGCTGGCAGGGGTAGAGGTGTGGCACATATTGTCATGGTTTGGCTATAGTAAGGCGGTTGTTGTCTACAGGTTTCCTGCCTTAGTAGACTTCCTCTTTCCTGGTCCATTGCCAAGAAAGAGCAGGTTTTTGTTATTTTTAAATTTTAATTATTTTTGTCTGTGCTCACTGACATTTCTGGGTTGCTGGCTTCTTTAGCTCTAAGTCTGGGATGTATGAAGCACACAGAGAGCCCAGGGGACTGCCCTGCTGTTTTTTGGTTGCCAGTTTTCCAATCCAGGGTGGCTTTATTTTTTTCCAATTTATAGAGTGTTTCATGTTTCTATGTTATAGAGTGTATATAT
>NW_006285791.1:4879609-4883107 GCF_000327345.1 Myotis davidii
AAAAATCTCACTACAATTACATATACGATGAATATATGTACTTATAAATATGAATTTAATTTGCAGACTTATCTTTATTCACTATTTTGCCAATTTCAAAGTAATGGAACTTTTCTATTAACCTTGGTATTATGATTTTTTATTTGATTTTTAGGAGGCAATGTTCAGAGCCTGGTTTTAGTACAATGAAAGGTCATATATTTCTCTGGGCTCTGCTAAGATTTGTTTGGGTTCTAAAAACAATGTGATGTCTTTCTTGTGGGTCTTGAGAAGAATAAATATCCCTTTGAGTGTCAACTCCCTAAAGTAATCAAAATGTGTTTGTCTTTTCTTTTTCTTTTTCTTTTTTTTTCTCCCCATGAACATGATAGCTTCCTAAGTTTGGAGGAAGGCTTGCTTTGGCAGCCACTAAATGAACATTTTATTGCTGGTTTTGGTTTGTATTCTTTCTTTCCTTTTCTTGTTGCTTACTCTCTTCTGCCTTCCTGTGAGCTACTGAACATTTTTAGAATGCCATGTTGACTTGAGTGGAGAGGTTTCATGTTTGGGGTTGGATGTGGGTGTCAGGCTCCTTAAATGCTCTTCAGTGACAGGGTCTGTGGATGGGGAGAGGGGGACCTTGATACCACTGGGCAGACGATAAATTTCCAGCTGTCATTTGGACTTGTCTGACACCACACCAGTGAGGTATGCCTCATTAGGCCTGGGAGATGGCGGAAGTCTAGGTTCCCCACCCAGCCTTTGCTGGCAGGGGTAGAGGTGTGGCACATATTGTCATGGTTTGGCTATAGTAAGGCGGTTGTTGTCTACAGGTTTCCTGCCTTATTAGACTTCCTCTTTCCTGGTCCATTGCCTAGAAAGAGCAGGTTTTTGTTATTTTTAAATTTTAATTATTTTTGTCTGTGCTCACTGACATTTCTGGGTACATCCTTCCAGACGAAGCCACGGTGGTGGGGACTGAGGTAGAGGCGGTTAGGGGTTATCAGGCAGGCAGGAGAGCAGTTAGGGGCAATCAGGCAGGCAGGCAAAGTGGTTAGGGGCGAGCAGGCAGACAGAGGGGTTAAGGGCGATCAGGCAGGCAGGCAGGCAGAGTGGTTAGGGGCGATCAGGCAGGCAAGTGGTTAGGACCCAGCTGATTGCGAGAGGGATGCCCGATGCCGATTTAGGCCCATTCCCACAGGGAACCTGCAAGATTGGGCCTAAACCAGTAGTTGGATATCACCAAGGAGTCCCGGATTGCGAGAGGGTACAGCCAGGCTGAGGCACCGCCCCCATACAAAATTTTGTGCACCAGACCTCTAGTATAATATAATATAAGATAATGTAATGTAATAATATAATATAATACATATAATTAACATAATTAATATAATCAATATAATATAATATATATATAATATGCAGGTCATTTAACTGTACTTAGCAGGAAGAATAGGAAGAAATATATCTGTCTACTTTCTTGTATTGCACTAGAAACAGCAATTTAATTTTGCTATTTCAAAGGCTTAATCCTTCAAATTGGTATTAATTGAATCTCTTATAACTGTGGATTCTAGTTTATACCCACCTGGAATAAGTTTGAAATGGTTTTAAAAAATATTTTCCCTTCTTTTGTCTCATTCTGGAATTCTAAATACACATATGTTAAATTGATATTGCTTACAAATCCTGAGGTGCTAGTTCTTTTATAAAAAAATTTATCTCTTATTAATAGAACAGTGAGCATTTTTCTCTTTTGTGCATTTTTGTATTTTTATTTCTCACATGGATATTTATATATAGAAATGGTAATTGGCTGAAATGACCATGTTCCACATACAAAATTTTGAGAAATAAATAGTTGGAAAAATGGGGAGAAAAAAGGGTGCCTTCTATCCAATAATATGGTAAACTATATTGGCCTATTTCTGTGAGATTAAATAGTAGATAAACAATAAAACATAATACATAGCTCAGAAAAAAATTGTCTTTACTTTTAAAATACATAAATTTAGTAGTAGATAATTCGATAAAAATCAGTGTTCAGTTAATTGTGTTAAATCACCTTATTGCTTCTTTAGAAAAAGTATGTAAACATTAGCTTTTGCTTCAGAGCTAAATACTTTTGATGTAAATAATTTAAATCATGAATGTGAAAAACTAGTAAACAATTAAGGAAAGACTTGTAAGATCTTGAGGATAATTGGTAATTTTTCTAAAAATATTAAATGTTCTTATGTGAAAAACATACCAAAATAAATTGTATATTTAAAGGACATACTGAGATTAAGTGCCTACAAGTATTGTAGGAAAAAAATAAGAATATCTTTATTATGTAAGTAACTTCTAAAAGTCAAGAAAGATCTACACATGTAGTGTATAGTAATTCAATAAGTAGTAAGTAATTTTTTCCCTCTAAAGCAAATATAAAAACAGCTGGTTGAATTAAAAAGTATTAAAGTCCTTCCAAACTTTAAAAATATTTTGTAACTTTCTTTCTATTGGTTACACAAAATGCACAGTTATACAATCTCTTTGGAAACTAGTTCAGCAGTTTTATATTGCTTGACCTAGTTACTCAACTTTATTCAAGGTATATTGTAAGATAGTTATTGAGAAAATTAGCTCTGGATAGAGACTCCCACAATCTTGCTATGTGACATTGTGTAAGTTATTTTTCTGGTTTTGTCACCTAAAAGTATAGATAATAATTTTAGGATATTACAATGCTGTACTACCAAAAATATAATATTTATTAAATTACATTTTTAAACACTATGTGATATGATTTAGCAAAAATTTACAGTATAAAACTCTTTATTCTTTAAATTTTAAATTTATGATAAATATACACAAATGAGTACAGAACCACACACAAACACAGACACATGCAAGCTCTCCCAATATAGTCTATATGGTATGGTTAGAGGTCATTTTTATTTTCTCTTTTGTGTCAACTATATTTCCAAGAACTCCAAATATTTTCATTTTCTAAAATATTTCACATGAGCATGTGTTACTTATTGAGTCAGGAGCAATCACTAAGAGCAATCAATTAACTTTCCAAAAATGTCTCCTTGTTCTCATCTGTGTTTGCTGTTTAGCAATTATGTAGTATGCCAAAACTAAAATTGCCTAGTGTTGTTGTTTTTTTATCATGGGGAGTCCATATTTACTTCTGCCATCTGGAAATGTGGTTTACCTACACCATAGAGAGCAGCAGATCATGATACAATGAACTACCATATGTGACAGAATTCAATTTTGTTTCAAAATGTTGTATAGTAAAAATGTGATCGTATGCAGAATGATGCCATCTGCATTGTCACAAAGAGGTATTTCCTTAGGTTTTTCAACAATGAGACTGTTCATTCTTTACTTTTCCTTTCCCCAGGGATACCAACGCTGTCATTCAGATGTCCTCTGGCTAATCAAACCAACATGCACTAAAATTAGTCTAAGATGATTACTCCTCCCACCTCTTACACAAAGGAACAATGTTATTACATGCCATAGAAA
>NW_006285791.1:4883356-4908035 GCF_000327345.1 Myotis davidii
TCCCTTCCACCGCAGAATTAAGCTTCCTCTCTTTGCACCACTTCTGTCTCTCCTGATGTGAGTGTGTCAGCTTCCCATCATCTCCACCAGGCTAGTGGAAGGCATGCTCAAAGAATACCTTAAGCAGACAAAAATGAAAACCTCTTTGACCCTACATCACAGGTGTAAATAAGGGGAACTTGCCACAGTGCTGACAACAACAGAAAACTTTAATAGAGTAGGTGCTGGAACTGCTAGAAGAACATAGTTATTTCTCCTACTTGAGTTTAGGTGCATTGTATTGGCCCTCTGTTAATAAGAAAATTTGGGAAGCCTATCTTCTACACACCTGCGTCTTCACATTACATATATTTTGCATTGATTATTAGCAGTTTCGGGTCGATGGGGGGGTGGAGGGGTGGGGAGGAAGTGAAAGCAATCTCAAAGCTAGACCAAATTCCGGCCCTGAGATGTCAATAACTACAGTCGTTGCTATTCATAACCAATCTTTACTTGCATTTGGGGTATTTTGTGGTTTGTTTATTCGCTCTGTTTCCATCTCTTGATTAGGTCACATTTATCAGGTTATATAATGTGATTGTTTCAAAGGTGTTTCATGGAGTAATTAAATCTGTTGAGTAAGTATTAATTCTTCAGGTAGGACAATAAAATCATCATAACTATATACACATTTTGGCTTTATGGGTCTTCTCAGATCCATGTCTTTTCTAGAGAACATTTAGTTTGACTTTTTATTTTAACAAACAGTGATCTATATTTACTAACTTGTTTGTAATTCATTTTAAGCCCCAAAGAGCAAGCTAAGAAAGAGTCTAATAATTAACATAAAGGCAGAACCCTATTCCAGATTTTTAAAAAATGGTAATCAATTGTGTCACTTTTTGTGTGTGTAATGTAGTTATTTGCTTATGTTATCTGTTACCTTTGTATGATATTTTAAGTTGATGTGAAAAACACAACTTCATTAATTTTTCTCTCTGTGCAAAGAATAAATTCTAAGCTCTAGCACATTGTGGTGTTTCATACTTTGAATTACAGTTTCAGAGCCATATTCCTTCCTTGGCATTCCCATGAGAGACTTAATGAATTACCAGTAACTCTGAAATCCACATAATACATTATTTCCAATGTATTATAACTGATTTCCAATGAAGTTGGCCTTTTAGATAGAGCAAATGAGAGCTTTCTTTGGGACAACTATGTTGACCTATACATGAGGTCCAGAAATAGAGACAGACATATGTGGCCAATTGATTTTTTACCACAGTGTCAAGAAAATTCAATGGGAGAAGTGTACTTTTCTTCAACAAATGGTTCTGGAGTATTTTGACAATGTTTTTTGGGGGGAAAAAAACCCAAAAAACCTAAACCTTCACAGATACTTTGCAACATAAACTATTGCCCTAAATATACAACTGCAATCTATAATATCTAGTAGCACTTATAGGCTACATCCCTTATGAATTTGGGTTATGCAACAATTATTTAGGGAATAAAAATTATGATATGGAAACATTTTTATAAAATAAACTGCCTACAAATTAAAAACTTATGTTCTTTGAAAGAAAATTTTGATTTAAAAAATGCTAGTCACAGCCTAGAACAGTGGTCGGCAAACTGGCCCGTTGAGTGTGGCTCTTCCACAAAATTCCACATGCGGGCACGCACGTACAATGAGATTGAAATTCCGTGGCCCATGCCACGGGGCAAAAGAGCCGCATGTGGCTCGCGAGCCACGGTTTGCTGACCACTGGCCTAGAAGATAGCATGTACAAACCACAAAGGTGATATGAACTTTTAAAACTCAACAATTAGACAAAAATTGGGCAACTTCACTAAAGATGATATATCGGAGAAAAATAACCATGACAAAAATTGCTCCATATAATTAGTCATTTGGGGAAATCAATTTAAAGCAACACTGAGATACCGCTATGTAACCTAGTAAAATGTCCAAATATTTTAAAACACAAAGGAATGTAAAATTAAAAGTTATGGTAAGAGTGTATCAAATAAAACTCATACTTTATTCATCAGATTGCACAATGTAACTGTAAATTCAATTAAAATTGACCACATTTTATAAAGTTAAATATATACTTACCATAAAAATAGCTATTCCATTCCTAAGTATTTATACAAAAATAAATAAAACATGTTTGTCAGAAAACCCTGTATCTGAAAAGTTCATAGTAACTTTACTCATTAGAGCCAAAACATGGAAAAAAACAAAAATGCCCATCAACTGATGAATAGATCATTAGATTGAGGACATTCATACTAGACACACTGGCATGTGTGACAATGTGTATGTGTGTGCACCTTCCCTTCATATATTGACTATAGTCATTCTGAAAGCTCATATTCTCAATGGAGGGATATTTGACATTTTTCTATTTAAAAATGATTTGCACATTGATTATAATTTGAGAATGACTAGGTCCTATTTGAGAGATCAGAGAAATAATAACTTACCAATATATACCTTTTATTATATAACTCATATTATTCTAAATACCTAATATTATATATAATATATAATATATAGTAAATAGAATATTTATATATGCAGCTACTATTACATTGGTAATCATATCGCAATAAATAAACTGTCATGTCAGCATATGGTGTACCTTAAACATACACAATGTTACATATCAACAATATCTCAATAAAACTAAACTTTTCAAATGCTGATATAATGCTGAAAATAGCCTGTAGTGTGCACCTCTGGGGTGCTCCAGGATTTCCTCATTTGTTTAGTCATGAGGATCATGAACACTCTGTCCTGCAGCCTCCCCTTGGCCTAGGCTTTTTACTTATTTCCTTTTCTCTATGAAAATAGAAACATTAAGCTGAAGAGGTATCATGCTAAATATACTATGGATGAAAAATGAAGCATTATGATAGAAATTTTTCTCTCTAGTGAAAAATTGGCCTTAAATATGACCCTACCCAACTCAGAAAGACACTTTTTCTTCTAAAGGGAATGGAGTATAAAATATTCCTGCCATCACCACTACATAATTTAACACCAAGTCAGTTGGCCGAGAACATGGAGTCCACTGCTTATTGTACCAAGAACACTTGTGAGGTGAGGTACAGCCCTATGCAAATGGTGAACCATCTCAGCAACTTAAATGTTCAATGACAAACATTTTACAGAGCAAATAAGAGGCAAATTTTAGGTATCTATAATAATAAAAAGGTAATATGCTAAGTAGACTGGATGTCTTCCGTACATCATTCCGCATGTCTTTCCTGACGAGGGCTGGAGGGAAGCCAGCTGGGTCCCGGGTGCCTGCCGACGACTGGAAGAGTGAAGCTCGGGTCCCGGGTGCTGGAGGGAAGCCAGTGCCAGCAGCCGGGGGAAGGAAGGGCTACTCTTGCATGTATTTTTGTGCATTGGGCCTCTAGAATAGTTAATAAAGATTTGGCACTTAAAGTGAATATAAACCAACTCAAGGGAAAATAGTGAGGGTCACCCTGTGGTATATAGACACAGAACTAAAACAGTTCAGGATGTGTAAGAGCGAATTAGTATCTAATGTTCTGGTAACGCATATGAAGTCATACTAGACAAAAACAAAGACTATTAAAACACACACACACACACACACACACACACACACAAACAAACAAACAAAAAAACCCACAAAGACTATTACCTTTGCCACATATGGCTAAGTATTTCTGCCAATTGTGCAGCATTGAGTGGATGTGACTATTATGCATTTGCCAAAATTCAGCAACAGAATCTACTTCATCTAGTTTAAGCAGAAAAGGTCGCCCTATAGGCTATTTGTTGGCTGACAGTTTTTGGAAGGGCCAGGAAATCAAACTTCGTGATACACAGCCAGGATTTACTTGTGTCCAAACTTAGCACAGTCTTTTAACAGAAATAATTTGATCCACTGCATACCCCTAGATACTCATAAAGCCAGAGGCCAGAAACCAGACAGCCAACATCTCTGCCAGGGACGCTAGAAAGAGCCATACCCTCCAATGAACATGGCCAAGAAAGCCAAGAGAAATCTTTCTTCACTCCAACTTTTATATTTTTGGAAGTGGATGCTGATGTTAAGTCTTTTCTTGTGGCAATACGTATTGCTCTTTGATTCTACTTAGGGAATCCATGATTAAAGTGTTGAGAAATATCAAAATGAGGTTTTGGGCAGGCACATTTAACAGATGGTGATTATAATACAATTTCTCATTTGTTGCATTTGATTATGCCTAACCTTGTGTTAGAAATAAATATATATTGTTTTCATTCTAGATGGCAAATCTTTCTTAATTTAAATGTAATCTTCATGAAATTCAAATTTCTTGGCATATATCATGCAGATAAATAGACTTGGTATACATGACCTTAATTGTGCCTTCAAATTCAACCACACTGACTGGGAAGAACAAAGTAAACAATGCCTATCAGAGAAGGTACAGTTAAGTAGGCCCTTTCTTTCTACGTGAGCTAAGTTTCATGGTAGCAGAATTTCATCTTATGGAATTTCGAAAGGAGGACTTCTATTTGAAAATGGAAACAAGCAAGTCTTAAGAAGTAGATTTAATTTATATGACATGGAAATTAAATTTTGGGGTCAGTAGTACTTAAATGAAGAATTGTGAATGACAGTATTAATGTGCTTCATTGTCCTCTATTGTTTGAGCTTCCCTGTTATTTTTTTTTAAAGACTCACAGAATTAGAGTGTAACTATTGTTTGAGGTTTCTGGCCGTTTCTTTTTAAGGAGCCATACAATTAGAATCTCAGATATCCAGGGTATGTGAGAAGCAAGTAAAGGAAATTAGTAGCAGAGTTTTTATTGCTTGATATTGTTTTGTCATCTCATCCACCAAAAAATAAAATAAATAAAAATATATATAATTTTTTCTTTCCTTTCTACTCACCTTGCAAATCCCAAAGTCCTGTTGAATCCAATGCTTTCTGCGCTGTGCACCTGGGTAAGAGTAGCTGAAAGTGAATACTATTGCACATCCTTTCTTGTTCTGGTAGGAAACATTACGGAGTCCATCCTATGCCATTGCTTCAAATATCATCTGCATGCTGATGACTCCAGGGAGGAAAGAGTTAGCAACAGGTCTCCAGGGTGTGCAAGAGGCCATGCTGATCTCAATGAAATCATTGTAAACATCCCAATGGGATTTACAGCAGTAAGATATCTGAGGCAGTTCTTACCTAAGAATGCTTTTTTTGAAGGCAGGATATACCTTTTGTTCACTTTGCTTATAAAGATAAACCTATAATGCATAGATTTATAGTATGCGGCAAAGCTAATGGGGGAATGAAAGTTAGTTGCATAGACCACCTATGTGACTGATGAAGTATAATAACCAAGAAACCTCGGACTAAAAGAGCTTCCTCTGAGCTGGACTGTCCCATACACATAAGTAGTATCTCTCTTTTTTTTTTTTAATATATTTTATTCATTTTTTACAGAGAGGAAGGGAGAGAGATAGAGAGTTAGAAACATTGAGGAGAGAGAAACATTGATCAGCTGCCTCCTCCACATCTCCTACTGGGGATGTGCCAACAACCCAGGTACATGCCCTTGACCGGAATCGAACCTGGGACCTTTCAGTCCGCAGGCCGACGCTCTATCCACTGAGCCAAACCGGTTTCGGCTAGTATCTGTCTTTTTCTCCCAAATCAAAACTCATGCCAAGATGGGAAACATGTTTGGCTTGTTTTTGTCTTATTTTCTTTGTGTTTTGTTTGTCTTGGAAACTGCATCTTGGGTTTGTGATGATCTGAGAGACAAATATGATGAAGCTGCAATTGTCACTACCTTTTTAGTTAGGTCTCTCACTAATCTTTGGGGAAGTTTGACGCTGAGTTAGACCTATTCTTCGTGTGCATCTGCTTTGACAATCTAGCCATCTGTGATAACACAGCTACCAATTAACCCTACCCCAGACCTCATCCCTAGATTCTAGCCTTCATATCCAATTTATCACCTCTATGCGATGTATTAGAAGCCACTGAAACTCACACTCCTAACATCTAACATGTTTCCACACATTTCAGCATGTCCCTCCTCTAAACTTTTCTGTGTCTAGAGCTGTCAGCACTCAGGCCAGCTGTCCAAGGCAAAACGCTGGAGTTATTCTTGACACTTCTCTCTCCAGACCCAATTTATCTGCAAGGGGTTGACTGTACTATAGAAATAAACCGGGTATCTATTGTGCTTGCTCCATTTCCTCCAATACAATCCTGGTCCAAGCCATCATTATTTTTTAACACATTATAGTAATTGCCTCGTAAGGGGCCTCCTATTTTAAATGACAGCCATAAAATCTCTTTTAAGAAAATCAGAGTATAACAGATTTTTATTCATTAATTCAGTCAAACCTGAAAGAAACTAAAGAGTACACTACTTTTCTGCTTATGTACAAAAGGAAAAGTATTTTAAAATTAGTTAGTTAAAATCTCCATATTGCATGAAAACAATGTTTACAAGTTTAGTATTACAAAGTCTCAGTAATACAAAACTAAAGACTAAGACATATGTTGGGGGAATTATGTTAGGCTCAAAGTTTTATCACTTCTAAGATGGTATTTTAAATAGAGAGCTTTTCCATTTTTATTTTATTTTTGAGGTGCCTTTGGTAATGTTCAGTAAGATGAAAGAATTTAAATAGGTCCTTAGAGTTTTACTGTGCTGTCTGGGCTTATTATAGCATAAAGAATAGACAAGTTTTTTAAGTCTGAATGACAAATGTAGTCACTAAACTACTTGATATATTTTAATATACATTTGAAAACACTCACTAAGATTTTAAGAAATCCTCTGATAACTAGTGAAATTCAAATTGGCTGAATAATTTATTTAGCCACTACATTACAATGAATATTTAACAATAAAATAGTGAGTTCTTGGAGTTTGGTAGTGATGCGATTTTTAAACAAACACACATAAGTGAATTATTCTATTTTCTCCAAGCTTTTGCATCAATTTCTAATAAAATTTATGAGACGTTAAAGAAGCCATTATCAGCTTTTCCTATTTTCAAATATTTATATGAATAAATTCTTATGTTGTGATACTTCTTAACTGAAAGGAAACCAAGAAATAAATTAATTACGATATAAGTCAAGTCATTCATCAGGCCTTATTTCAAATAATACATTTGCTGCAATGCTCTCGTGGTTTTTCAAATATGATTTACAGCAGACAAATACTATCCTCTTACACTTATAAACTTATAAAGCATTTAAGAACATGTCATTCATATACAGAATGCAAGTTTTGATTTTTTAAAAAGTAATTCTGCTAAATAGTTTTGATAACTAGTGCCCAGATGGAAGATAACTTTCATATTTTATTAGCATATGATAAGCTGAGGGTAGTGATCAAAACATTAACATTTTCAGAATTACAAAATAAATATGAGTTGAGTAAATATTAGAATGAAAAATAAAAAAACTCTCTGTATCATGACAGGTGGTAAAGGCCACCTGTTAGCAACCATTGACAAAATTATATATGTAGATATTATGCTAATGTCGTGTAGATACATATATAAAACACATTGTCTTTGGCTTAAAAACCTTATAACTTGTTAGTAAGTGTGTTTAAGTGAGTTTAAGAACTATATGACTGATTTATACAGACCAATAAGAAATTAAAGCATACATCTAATTATTATTTGTGTGTTTGTTGTTTTTCCATCATCATCTATCCCTCTTCTCAGGGAAGAGAACCATGTAACATTTTGAGTTAATTGAATATGAAGATTGCGGACAGAAAGCTTGGGTTTAACCTGACTTTGCCTTTCCTCCATATTCCTTCGGATCTTAGATTCATTATCTGAATTACGGAGATGACTGGAATACTTAAGAAAGCATTCAGTCCATTAAGTTCATTTGTCCTTGGTCACTTTCTGGTAGCAGAACACAAATTTGAATGAATTAGAAGTCAAACAAAGAATGGTAATTTTTATATTATGAGATACTAAAAAAAAATAATCGATTATACAGTGCTTTTCAAATTGAGACACACAATTAAGATTATTGACAAAAATCAATATGGAAAAACATCTATTTCTAAAATGAGCTGTATGATTAATAAGAAATGCTGTACTTTACCTAACTATCTAATTTTTAAGGAAATATAATATAACTTGGGTATGGCTTTTGGCTTAAAATCTGAATGGTAGGTATCACTTTTTTTTCCCTGTCCATGTTAATTGTCTGTATTTGTCAATAGGAAATTTAGTTTGATCAATTTGTGAGTTTACAGTAGAACTTTACCTGGTTTTGGAATAACTGGAAAATGCCTGCTTCATACTTTAGAAAATTCCATATTTCAGGAGGCCCTGGCTGGTATAGGTGAGGAATACATTTGAAGCTTTGAATACAGTGAACTCAAAACTTTTGAAGGGAAACACTTACATCACTCTTCTGTGTGATGTGCTTCCAGTATTTACAGCCAACTCCAGTTATTGATGTTGCAAATTGGTTCTTTAAGTGTCTCTTCACTCTTTCAAATTGATGAAGCACTCAAGCCCCAGGTTCTTGAAAATTATTTGAAGGAAAACTCAGCTCTCATCCATTTTGTCTGCAGGATGAATTAAGGCAATGTTTCCCTGGTGTCATGATTGAGAATCCCATTTGTAGGCTTGTGCTATTATGTTTTTGTGCAAAGACTTCATAGGGGAGAGTTAGGAATTTGATTTACTTTTCTAGAATAACTTCTAAAAAGTAATTTCAAAAAATTATAATGTACACTATCTCTTTGCTTACTCCAAAAGCAGTGAGCAGATTATATGGATCATTATCTCTTTAATTCCATCTACAAACAATGATAGAGCTCATTTCTCCATTTTTAACACTTCCCAAAGCTAGGGGCTCAGTTGTATCTGATTTTCTACATTGTTGTATTGACCAGCTGACAACAGACAACCTGTCATAAAGATTGATATCTAATGGCCAAAGCAAACACATGGTAATCATTAAATGTATTTAGACTTATAAGTATTTTTTAATGTTGCTGAATTTTCATAGAGGTATTTAATTTGTTCAAAAATTTAAATGGCATAAAGGAAACAAGATAACATAGAGGAAACATTATTCACTTAGTTTTTAAACAGGGAAGGACTCAGTTACAAAATTCATATTAGTAGTGACATTTTGTCCTCGAATTATTGAGAGGACACTCTAAGCTATCTTTTTTGTCTAAATTGATATTACATCTCTCATTCTTGGCTCAATTCTTGCTGCTTGCCTTTTCTCTAATTATCCACTTTCCTTTCCTTACATTTTGATTTCTCTTCAGCTCCATATCTCTTTAATTTCCTCTATAGTCACCTAACATTTTATATTATCCTTCACATTCATTCAATGGCCCTTTAATTGCCACTCATTATATAAGCCTATCAGGAAGTTGGGGAAACTAGTAATTTTATGACCTAAGAAAGCTTTTGGACTTACTGAGTTACATCTGAGATAAATTTTCTCTTGTTATGTGCATGAAGATAACTTGTATCTCTTGCTGAATGTACATTTCTATAAAAGAGATTAATTTTACTTCAGTGCAAGCTAACATTTTAACATGAATTATTTTTCCATCTGATTTGAAATTGGAATATGTAAAAATATAGTGTATGACTAGAGGATATACATTTTTGTGTATATGTATATGAGAAATATTTTATTTGTACATTTTTGTGGGTATATAAACAAAGTATTCACAAAATCATAGGCTTTCTTTACACATCATATGACTTAGTATGCTTATTATTAGTCTGTCACCTCTGTATTGTGATCTGTTGAGAAAGATGAGAAATATTTATGAATAACTGATGAAATAGTGAAATTAAAATTTAAACATTGCTATTTAAGGAAGTTCCAAAAATGGGTGTTGTTTTCAATATTTTCTTTACTGTCAATATATGTAAAGGAAGACATTTCAATTAATATGGTCTTTTATGTATAATAGACACAAATCCTTTAGCAGGTGGAGTATGAGCATTGTTCAGTTCAGTTGACTTTGGCTCCAACCAGCTGGCAGGGATTGGTTTTAATACAATACAGGTGACTCACCAATCCCAAATACAAGAAACAGTAAACAGTGAAGTCCGGCCAGCATGGCTCTGGGGTTGAGTGTTGACCTATGAACCAGGGGATCGTGGTTCAGTTCCTGGCCTGAGCATGCCCAGGTTTCAGGCTCTATCCCAGGAGAGGCCTGCAGGAGGAAGCCGATCGATGATTCACTCTCATCATGGATGTTTGTAGCTCTCTCTCCCTTTCCCTTCCACTCTGAAATCAGTAAAAAAAACCCAAACATATCATTTAAAAAAGAAACAGTTAATATTGGATTTTTATATTCTTGAATCAAACATAAACTACATGTAAAAAGATATCCTTGCAATTAATCTCTGACATTATTACTTGAAGGCTATCCATGACTATAAATGAAATAAAAAGTCCACTGAGAAAACAGATCATATATTCTGTACCTGTCAATACCCTTCACTGCTGAAGTGTGCAAAAGCTGAGAAACTAACAACACAACTTTGGAAAGCTTCAGAAATTATTTGAGGCTCTACTCAAATCATCTCCCTAAGAGTTCTATCCTGTCACTTATTTTGACCCTTTCTTATGTAGTACCTCTGTTTTCTGACTTTTAAAAATGTGCATTTTGGCCCATTTCTCACTAACCTCATGTGGGCTTAATAATATAACATAAGGTCACATATTTTTGTCTTGTAGAAACTTATATTGGCCTGCCCCTGGTAAATGACCATCATTCCTGGCAGAGCATTAATGGCCACAAGTATGCTGACTAGGTCTAAGGTATTCTGGCCTGGTATCACATTTCACAAAGCGTAGTTACTTATGGAGTAAGTGGTAGTTAATGCATACGTGAAAATAAAGTGTATTTCATGGTTGGCAATATTCAAAATATATAATTTTTCTAATTGCTAAGTTTAAAATTTGATTTCTAGTCAGAACACAAATATATATTTTTATATATATATTACATTTCTTTTCTTACAATTTTAACATTCACTTTCTTCAGTTGCAGTTTTCATGAAACACATGTAACATTGAAAATAGAACACAGATAAAGATTTTTGAAGCACTGTAAATGTTATCTATGTGCATATGAAATTACATAGATAAAGGTCCCTGAGGGGTCTATACGAACCACTTTTGTCACCTATATTCATTAAAACTCTAAAATCTAGACATTTCATTAAAACTCACAAATATGACATAAATTTTAAAGCTACCATTCTGCTTAATTGTATTTTTTAGCTATTTTTTCCAAAACAGTAGAGTCAGTTATGTGTCAGTCCTTTGCTCATGTACATAATCTTTTCATATTGAGTGCATGTATCACAAAATATAAAAATACCAAATTAAAAATATATATTCTTCACAATGTATTCTCAATAATGAAAAGTTCTAAACAGTTTAGAAATAAAAATGTACTTTTATAAGTATAATTTCTACTAGTTTATACTTAATATCTGGCAAGGACATTTGAAAATAAAGAAGAGATATTCTTTCTAATACTGTTTCATAGTATATAAGAGTAGGTGAGATACCCTAGCTGGTTTGGCTCAGTGGATAGAGCATTGACCTGATCATTGAAGGGTCCCAGGAATTATCCCGGTCAGAGGCACTAGCCAGGTTGGCTTGATCCCTGGTTGGGGTGTGCAGGAAGCAGCCGATCTATGATTCTCTCTCATTGTTGATGTTTCTTCTCTCTATCCTTCTACCTTCCTCTCTGAAATCAATAAAAATATATATATTTTTCAAATGTGAGTAAGTCATCCTTTGAACTTACTGAAAAGTGAGAAGATAGGAAGAACTCAATACATGAGAGAAACATATATCTGGAAATGTATATTGATATCTACACATGTAAATATATATACATTTAGACATACATATGTATATATAGTTGTATATGTCTATATATCCTATATATTCATATCTCTGTATCAATTCCTCTATATGTAGATCTAATTTTGCATTTATGTTTCTGGGTCTGTTTTTTTGACCTGCAGCAAATTCTCAGGCCTCTGAAAATGGCAAAATCTTCAAATAATAAGAGCATCTTCTTAATAGCATGGTAATGGAAATTATGTGAATAATTTCTAAATAGCTAAGTAGAGTGGATGGAACCCAGTAACTGGAATTACTCAATTGAAATAGTTATTTTAAGACTCCATTTTTGAGCTTAAATGTTTTGTCTTATTGAATGATTTTAATAAACGTAAAAATTATATTTCCATTTTTTCATTATTTTAGCACTTTAATTTCCAAGTACAAACTTGGCATTATATTTAGTCTTATTACTAAAATTTTTAAAGATATATTTAATAAGAAAACACGGCTGGGTCACATTACTATTCCTACTAATAAATCTGTTTCAAGAATGAGAAATAAAATATTAGTAAAATATGCTCTCCCTAAAATCTTTAGGAAAGACAAATAATTTCTGAATGGCAGTTTTCAAAAAAAGTATTTTCCTCCAAAAAAAATCAAATATCAATAAATCATATTTTGTCATGTTTTGTTTAGTGGAATGTGTTTTTGGGACATAACACTTATTTAAGGGGATGTTTTGTTTTTTTTTCAGAGAAGCTAATTGCACATATCCTTGTTTAACTTGGATATATTGCTATATATCGGTGATTTTCAACCTTTTTCATCTCATGGCACATATAAACTCATTACTAAAATTCTGCGGCACAACAAAAATATATTTTTTGCTGACCTGACAAAAAGTACATACAATTCTGATTCATTCACATCAACAGCTATTGTGTTAGCTGTTTTCATTTTTTTAATTTGGCAAAATAAGAGAAAACTGGCCAGTGCCCCTGACTAAATAATCAGGTATTGCATGTTTTAAAAATTATTGCTGCATACTGGTTGAAAATCGCTGCTATATATAGTAGTGTCAACTTCAGATTTTTCCAACTCTAATCTCTGAAATCAATGCTCACTTCTAATGAGGTGAGACCAGTAACAACAGTCAGGAAATCAGTGTCTGTCACAGCAAGAATTATTGTTTATCACATATGAGTTCAAATAACACCAAAAAAAGATTTAAAATTTGTCTTGGAGATTGTTATGGGATTAAAAACTCCTAGGCGGGAGAGATTGGATTTACACAAGTATGCCTCCCTCTACAACCTATATTTATTGTATAGTTCCTTTCATCCTGCAGCGATTCACAAATTGATTTACGAATTCTGTGGCCTGCAATCATTCTCGTTTTTGAAATGCACTTCATCCATTATGCATACGTATATTGCATTTTATGAATTTCAGAATATGGCACAGTAATCCCAAAATATCACTTTGAGGCTGAAACACTATTTTATGGCTCCATGAAAACAACATGACAAATTGTTTACTCTGGTTTCTGTGACAAATCTGTCTTTTTGGTAAGTGGAGCTCTAATTGAAATGTACACTTCAACTCAAGTCAGCAAAAGATAAAAAATATCAGCAGGGCCTGTGAATGGGTGATGCATTAATTAGCGTGAAATGTATTGTGTTACCACAGTATATGTGGGTGAAATAAAAAGTGCATCCCCTGGCCTTGCTGGTCACACCGGTTAATTTGCACAGAACATATCCGCATCTAGATTTCAGCACCTTTTTTAAGTAGCAAACCAGCAGATGTTCACAGGTTTAAGCTCAATTCACAAGTGCAATGAGAATGGAACCAGGGCAGGACTGACTGAGATTCCTTGAGGAAGTATATTTAAACCAGGTTTTAATTGGTAGAAAGATTAAACTACTCCTAACACTTATCAGAACTCTAAATTATTGTCACAAAGTCTACCAACGTCTGAACTCAACAAGGAAAAAATTGAAAAGCAAAAGAATGCAAACAAGAAATATAAAATCCTAGTCCCCGTTTTTAATCTTCCTGAATATGCATATGAATATCTTAAGGACAAGATTAATGTGATGATGCATAGATGAAGAAGGTATGTGAAATGCCTTATGATTATCTAAAGGGAGTCATTACTACAATCTGAAGTGATACGGAAATATCAAGAATGAGGTGGCATTTGAAATAGCTCATGGAAAAAATTAGTAAATATGCTATAAATAGAAATGAAAGTGAGGAAAATCATCCCCAGAAAAAGAAACAATAACCAGGACTATGATGTAAAGTAGAGGAAGACATGGATTTTGTGCAGTAAATATTTCATTCTGAGCGTCACCTGTTTAAGAAGGTGTACAAGAAAAAGTATCCTAGCCCTAACTGGTCTGGCTCAGTGGATAGAGTGGGACTGAAGGGTCCCAGGTTCAATTCTGGTCAAGGGCATGTACCTTAGTTGTAGGCACATCCCCAGTAGGAGGTGAACAGGAGGCAGCTGATCGATGTTTCTCTCTCATTAATGTTTCTAACTCTCTATTCCTCTCCCTTCCTCTCTGTAAAATCAATAAAATATATTTTTTAAAAAGAAAAAGTATCCTATATAATAAAACCTTAATATGCAAATTGACTGAACAGCAGAACAACTAGTCACTATGACGCTCAATGCAGGAGCTGCCCCCTGGTGGTCAATGTGCTCCCACAGAGGGAGCTCTGCTCAGCCAGAAGCTAGGCTCAGGGCTGGCAAGCACAGAGGTGGTGATGGGAGCCTCTCCCACCTCCATTGCAGGCGGGCGTTAAGGAGTGAGGCGACCCAGACTGCAAGAGCCTCGGACTATGAAAGGGATATCTGACTGCTGGCTTAGGCCTGATCCCCCTGATGGGCCAGCAGGGGGACATCCCCCAAGGGCTCCTGGACTGCAAGAGGATGCAGGCCAGGCTGAGGGACCCCCCCCCTCCCCCCGCCAGTGCATGAATACCGTGCATCGGGCCTCTAGTATAATATAATCATGCCTGAGTACACACTGGGCTGAAGAGGTGTGGCTATTGTGCCTGAATGTAATTGGTCTGGAAAACACTTATCATAGCTGCTTGACTATAAAATTGTGTGTACTCTCTGAGTCTGTGATCTAAGGATTATTCTTACTCTTAGTGATAATGCACACGACACACCTAATATAGAAGATAGTCAATAAGCAGTATCTATAATCTGTTGAAATTGGTTATAGTATAGCATCACATTTATTCATTTAGTAGCCTGGCTAGTGTGTGGGAGCAAAGAATCCTGCTAGGAATGGAAACACACTTCTCTGAACAATAATATAGCCTTTAGAAATCTGAAATGGGTATAAGGGGGGAAAAAATCTATTGTTTCCCTGAAGATTTGGTTTATTTGATTTTTAAAAAAAAAAGATTAGCATTCTCCTCTTTCATATTCACTTTTCAAGTAAATTGTGGAAATTAAATGAAGCAAAGTATAATAACTATTTTCTCCACTCCAGTTGATATCGGTGTCCAAGGTGGGTAACACTTCATGAATAACACATTGGATCATTAGCATATCAAAGCGGGTTTCCTTTCACTGCTTTTCACCAAATGGTTGAGGTCTTTGATTTGCACTAAAGGACAGTTGGGCATGCTGTGACTTCACAAAGGATTAGTTAATGTAGAGAACCTAACCTCCTATCAGGCGGGATATTTAGTGTTAATTCAAATGTTTAGAAAACAAGTCCACTAGTGACTGCTATGCAGGAAATGCAGCACCTCCCCTCTGCCCCTTTCCTCCTTAAAATACTGAGTTTTATGATGACTCACTTTGGAAAGGGAATTTTTGTCACAAACAATTTCATGGTTAGATATACTTTTTTCCTCAAAATTACATAGAAAATCAAGAAAGAAACACACATTCCATGTAGAAAATTCTGCCAGAAAACTCAGCCTAATTCACTAATACCCAGGAAAGTTTCACATGCTGCATTCCAACAACCCCCAGGCATGTGTAGATCATTGGACACCATACCTCCCTTCATTATCTCATTGTCTCTTAGAAAGAAAAGTAGAAAAGGTAAGAATACAGAAAACAGCACTTACTCAATGAGAGTATAGTTAGGAATTATACAAAATTGCACTAAGCAAGTCGGTGGGGTCAGAGGGAAGCAGTAGAGGAGAAGGAGTGGGGAGGGATGAGAAGAAAGGCAAGGAGGGAGAGGAACACATCATTCAGTAATGAGGGTTTCATATAGCTATTCTGACAAGCAGAATATATGATGCTATTCAAACTTAATGAGACTAATTCAATATAGGTGATGGCACAGCCAATAAGAAGTGGTCATATGTTTTTTTATGACCATTAGCAAGTTGAGAAAGTGATATAAACTATATCCATTCCTTCCAAACCTGCACAGTCTATATGTGAGGTAAGTTATAAACTAGCAGATTAAAATCTTTTATTTTCTCTTTTTTTAAAGGAGGGAAAGCATATTTATTTTTATTATTATTTTTTAATATTTTTATTGATTTCAGAGAGGAAAGGAGAGGGAGAGAGAGATAGAAACATCAATGATGAGAGAGAAGCACCAATCGGCCGCCACCTGCATGTCCCCCACTGAGGATCAAGCCCACAACCCAGGCATGTTCCCTTGACTGGAATCAAACCTGGACCCCTCAGTCCGCCGGCCGATGCTCTATCCACTGAGCCAAACCAGCGAGGGCTAAAATCTTTTATTTTCAATTTATGTGAGAGAATGAGTAGAGATGAACTGTCTCAAACTAAAAAATTCATCACAGCATAATAAAAATTAGCATCTTATATTAACAATAATGAAAGTGACCACTATGGTAGGCTATCCCTAAGAGTGCAGATACATTCTGACAGCTTTTACCATCTACACTAATAAAAGAGAAACATGAAAATTGGTGTCACTCCTCTACACCCACCAGCCAATCAGAGCAACTATGCAAATTAACCCAACAAAGATGGTGGTTAATTTGCATACATAGGCACAGAGCAAAGACTGAAGGCTCCGGCCTGAGTGAAAACTGAAGACTAAAGACTGAAGACTGAAGAGGCTTGGCTTCTCCACTGTAGCTGGACCAAAGTCCTGGGTCCTGGGTGCTGGAGGAAAACCGGTGCCAGCAGCCAGGGGAAGGAAGGCCTATTGCGTGAATCTTCGTGCAACGGGCTTCTAGTCAGTATATATATGTCTCTGAGTTTCAGTGGGATTTAATGAATGAGGGGAGCAAATCTAGTACGTAAATTCTCAGCTTCCAATTCCACAGATAGGCAATTCTAGGAGATACTCAAGTTTCTCAGAAATCTCGTGGAGTAACTCCCTTTGCGTATGCAATTTTCTATTGGTTGTTTATCATCCTTCTTTCATTCTCCTTATTTCTCATTCTTGTTTCTTCCTAAATAAAATTCTTTCAGCAAAATCTTTTTTAATATTTTTTTCTTGGAGGGGGACCCAAGCTGAATTTCAATTTTTATACAATTTTACATGTAGAAAGCGAAAGTTTCAGATAGATTAGGTAATTTACCAAAGTTTGCCCAGGGGCCAACTCAATGTACTCTTTTTTTTTCCCTTTTGCTGAATTTATTGGGGTAATGCCACCTGTTAACAAAATTTTACAAGCATTAGGTGCGCAGTTCTGTAACATCATCTGTACATTGTACTGTGTGTTCACCACCCCAAGTAAAGTCTTCATCTATCACCATTTATCCCTCCTATGCTGTCCTCTACCACTCCTCCAACAATCACCACACTGTTGTCTGTGAGCAAAAAAAAAAAAAAAAATAGACTACAAAACTCATGGATACAGACAACATACTCTTGACTAACAGCATATATAATCACAACTCTGGAAGACCAATAAGAGGTGTAGGAAAACAGAGCCAGCATATTCAGAAGGAGAGCCCTCTGTTTCCATTTGCTTCCAGTGAGAAATGACTAGTGCAAACATTTTTGGATCTGATTGAAGCTGTGGGCCACCATAGGCAGGAATATATACCATCTGGAAAATACACTGGGGCATTGTTTATAAATGCTCATTTCCAAAAGGGCCTCTGCAGGAAAGGTAGCAGAGCCAATATTTAAATCCCAGATACTTTTTACAATAACCCATGCTCTCAATCAATAAGCATCCTCATTCTCTCTACTGAGCTGACTATGATGTAATCTGTTCCATAAACTCTGTAAACTTTAATCTATACAACTCTATAATTTTCCCTCAATGTATCAAAGAGCTACAGTTAAACACGGTATTTTGCATTACAATGAAAGACAATTGTTTTGGAAACTATTTATTAAATATTCAATAACGTCAAAATGTTTTTCACAAATGTACTTCTGCCTTGATATTGATGAACATGGCTTATTTGTGTGTGTGTGTGTGTGTGTGTGTATTAGATGTTTTCTAATAAGGTTTCTATAGTAGTTGCCATTATGTAAGTAAATATTAACAAAGTAACTTTTATTGTAGTGTTTATTCAATACCAATGCAGTACACGGTGTCTGTTTAAGAGGGCCTTTAATCACTTTATGAAATACTATTCAAGAGAAAGCTTCTGAAACCAACAATTCTTGTTCATTTAATTACAGTTCTGTTAATTTAATCACCTCAGTAGGGGCTATGTTACTTGGTAGGTGATCTTTTCTTCACACCATGAGCTGCACATTCACTGTGCTTGTCTCTATTCACTTAATTAAGAAATTACAATTAGAAAAAGAGCTATGCATGGGACATTTATTTGAACACACCGAAAGTCACGGGAAGCAAGTATGTGTAATGAGACCCTATTGTCTATGTAAACCTTTCTGGATTATGAAATCCATAGCTGGTATTTTAGTTACTGTTCAAGGGCTTTCTTACTGCCTTCTGCATTATGTGCACATAAGCAGAAATCAATGCCTGAAATATTTTTTAAAAAAGCTTTGCATAAATGTTGTCACTTTAAGAATTTAAAAGGCATGTGAAATATGTATTAAAAAACAACAACTTTCGACATTTTTTTTGCTCTTAGAGGAAGTGGTTGAGACTATTTAATGAATGAGTGACATCTCCCTAATTCCACTGTGCCCTGATTTTTTCTCCATTTGAGGGAAAAAAAAACAAATATAGTGTGTGTTCTTTTAAATTAGAACAGTTATGTTTATTCCCATATCAGCCCTTCTGAAATGCATCCTGGAAGGCAAATTTGCAATAATATCTAAATGTTAGTCAAACTCTATACTATAATGTTCGTGTTTCACAAATGCATCAAATCAGATCCGGGAAAAATACTTATTCTGATTTTTATGACAATGTTAGAATAAAAGTAATTTGTAATTGGGGACAGGAAAAATTTATTCACACACTTAAAGAGCAGATCAATTTGAATGCAGAGGTAAAATGCAAGTTATTTGACACAATAATAGAGCAGAGCCCCTCATAGACCAACTCCTCCATAAAGCCATCATTGATTTGATAGACCCCTCACCACCATGGCTTCTAGCTGCCATCGTGTGTGTGTGTGTGTGTGTGTGTGTTTTCTGGAATGCCTTTCCTTCCATTCTTAGTCTAAAAAATTACTATATGTTTTCAAGGTTCAAATCAGGGACCATGTCCTGAAGAAAGCTCCTCTGACCCCCGGAAGCTGGGCTCAGTTTCCATTCTCTGCTTCGAATCTTAGCGTAACTCCTACCACGAGTCTGAAAGTTTTAATGAAAAATTTTAAATATATTATTTTTCTATAGCATGTGTTCCTGGAAGGCAAGGGTAGAGACTTTGTCAGCATTTTATACACTAAGTCAAATAAACTACGCTGAGCCTCAGGTATATGAAAGGCAGACCTTATTTGTAATTCAATAGAAAGCATTTTCTATGAGGAAATTAATCTAACTTTGCATTGATTTCAGGAAATTGCCCAACCCACAATCATACTTACAGCATGTACTTGAAAATTTTCAATATTGGGAAACTTTAGAGTACAGAGGGTTTTTTAAAAAAATATATATATATTATTTTGGAACCATTTTAGGTTTACAGAAAAATTGTGAAGCTAGCTAGTACCTAGACTTCCCTGTGTACCCTATACTCAGCTTTCTCATTTGTTAACATCACTCACTAGTATGGGACGATTATTACAATTTATGAAGCAACAATGGTACAATATTATCCAATATAGTCCCTGGTTTACTCAAACCTCCTTTGTTTACATCCCAATGTCCTTTTTCTATTCCAGGATCCTATGTAGAATACTACACCACACTTAATTTTCATGTCTCCTTAGGCTCCTCTTGGCTAGGACAGTTTCTCAGATTTGACAGTTTTGAGGTACTGGTGAGATATTTTTTATGATGCCCCTTCATTTGGATTTGCTTTACATTTCTCTTATGATTAGAAAGGGATTATGTGTTTTTTGAGGGAAGATTATAGAGGCAAATGCAATTTTTGTCACATCATATCATGGATGGAGTCTGTCATCATGAAACATCACTGTTGATGCAATGTTCATTACCGGCCCAATGCTATTTGTCAGGCTCTGAACTGTAAGTTATTCTTTCCTTCTCTTTCCATGAAGTAAATTGTTATATCCAGGCCATAATAAAGGAGTAGATGCAGTGGTTCTCAACCTTCCTAATGCCGCGGCCCTTTAATACAGTTCCTCATGTTGTGGTGACCCCCAATTTCATTGTTACAAATTGAACATAATTAAAGCATAGTGATTAATCACAAAACAATATGTAATTATATATGTGTTTTCCGATGGTCTTAGGCGACCCCTGCGAAAGGGTTGTTTGACTGCCAAAGGGGTCGCGACCCACAGGTTGAGAACCACTGCTCTAAGAGATCACTTACGGCCCACACCACACAATTTAGCACTTAATTATAAATGACCACTGTTCTCTAATTACTTTGTGCAGGCTAGAAAGACCTCCCCCAATGGCATGCCAGGTCTGGATTCCCCTCTGCTAAGACCGGAGACAAGTGTTCAGTGATGTTTACAAAGCACTTTCCAAAGCAAAATATAATTTATCACATAGACTCCCCTTACATTAGTAAAATTTATAATACAATTTTGTATATAGACATACACATACATACTCTTCTCATCAGAGAGCCGGTTGTTAAATATTTATTTGCACACTTCTAATTCTATGCCTGTACTTTGCATGTACTTAAGTTAATAGTGTCCTGATTTACATGAGATCTAACCATGAATAGTGAAACAATTAGCACACCTTTTATTGCTAAATAAATAAGTTATTATCCTATATAATAAAAGCCTAATATGCAAATTGTCCCCTCGTGCGGCCATTTGACCAGGAGACCAGGAATTCGACCGCTTGCTATGATGTGTGCTGACACCAGGGGGCAGCACAGAACATGGCGAGCATCAGCAACGCAGCGCTGGCAGTGGGTGACAGTGGAGGTGCAGCCAGGCCCAATGGGCCCTGATGAGAGCGGAACTATGATGGGATGGTGGAGCAGGTGAGCAGGCAGCACCAGGCCAAGGTGGATGCAGGCGAGGGCCTGATTGCTCCACTAATCGCCCCAGAGATGGCAACCAGCAGTGATGGCAGGGGGCGGGGCCACTGCACGGCTCCCAGGCACTGAGGGAGCCTGGTGGGGGGCCTGGCCCTGATTGGTTGCCCTGCAGACGGGATGGTGGAGCAGGTGAGCAGGCAGCACCAGGCCAAGATGGATGCAGGCGAGGGCCTGATTGCTCCACTAATCGCCCCAGAGATGGCAACCAGCAGCGACGGCAGGGGGCCGGGCCAGTGCCCGATTCCCAGGCACTGAGGGAGCCTGGTGGGGGGCCTGGCCCTGATTGGTTGCCCTGCAGACGGGATGGTGGAGCAGGTGAGGGGGCAGCGCCAGGTCAAGGTGGGGTGCCATGCAGGTCTGTGGGGTTGTCAGGCTGGGGCACGAGCTGGGGCCCGATCTCTGCAGGCAACCCTGAAGGACCCCACCCATGCATGAATTCGTGCACCAGGCCTCTAATAATTTTTATAACCGTAAACTCTCTTAAGAAAGGCTTAAAGTAAATTCATTGGAGGTGGAATCCTATTAGACTTATTTCTCAGAAAACTTTATTTGGATATGATCTATCTGTCTCTAATCCTTGTCTCTCTCATACATGATACAGTGTTGGCCTAATATATTCAGAGTGACTCTCTCTAACTGTAGATGAGCAAAATACACTTTTAGTATTCTTGATAATATGGAAAAATTATTTCCTCAAAGTTCAATATTCAGTCTTTTATACATGTTAAAATATAGTGATTAGACCTCTATACTTAACTGATAACTTCTTGGAAGATTGGTAATGAAAAGTGAGACATAATTAATGTTAGATGTCTTTTAATTATTAAGTATTTTTGGACCTAATTGATTTCCCTAAGGTAAAATTTCTGTTAATCATCAAAACATTTTAAAATTCCATTTTAAATTTTTTATAATTTATAATTTATTATTTACTTCCCTAACATAACCTCAGGCTAACCAGGTATACATAACCTCCTGGGTGACAACTTGTCCGCAAATGGGATAGGGAATTGGTCATATCCTGTCTGTGTTGCTGTAACAAAATACCTAAGACTGGGTGGCATTCCATTCACCCAAGAATCCTATAAAATATGAATCGTTAGCTTTACTTCATGAATGGAGGAAAAGTTGCACAGCCCGACCAAGACTCACGATATGTACTTTGGTCTGCTTTTTCACAAAGCCTGTATCCCTTCCACTAGACCACCATGTGTTCCTTGATTTGTATGGATGATGCACAGTTTCAAAGTGCAGAGTTCACATGGAGAGATAATTAATTGCAACAATGGAAGCCTTCCTTTCTTTTTCTTTACTTATTTTTCATTTATTTACTTATTTTTATTATATTTATTAGAGTGACATTGTTCAATACAATTATATAGGTTTCAGGTATACAATTCTATAATACATCATCTGTGTATTATATTATGTGTTCAGCACCCCAAGTCAAGTTTCCTTCCATCACTATTTATTCTTCTTTACTCTCTTCTACCTTCCCCATTTCCTCTTCCCCCCGGCAATCACCATACTCTTCTTGTCTGTGTCTGTGAGTCTTTAATTTCTCTCTTTTTATTTTTCTCTTTCATCAACACGGACTCCAGTCCCTTTACCATGAAAAAAATCCATCCATCCATCTTTCCATCCTTCTTCCTTCCTTCCTTCCTTCCTTCCTTCCTTCCTTCCATCCTTCCATCCTTCCTTCTTTCCTCTCTCTCTCTCTCCCCTTCCCCCTCTCCTCTCTCCCTCTCTCCTTCTCCCCCTCTTTCTCTTTCTTTTTTTGTTTAACCCCTTCACCCATGCATTTAAATGACATTTTACACCACATATTTTTGGCTTCTTGGATTTTCCTGCTTTCATATAATCACAGATCACATTATAAATAAAACTGATGGTATAAAAAACATATTATTTTACCTTCATGTATTCAAAATATGAAGTTTGAATTGGTGTCAAGTCTTTTCCCTCATCTGGGCACCTATGGTTCTTTGAAATTCATAGGAAAGCAAACATCAATCTTACCATCCCAGTCCAGTTCAGACATATGCTGAACAGACAAGGAGCTCAAGGATGTTGTTCAGTGCATTTCAGGAGTTACTCTTTCCGTGTAGAAATCATTTAGGCTCTGTGCCAACATCACCTACTGTACCCTTTAATTCTGGAAATGGTGTGTCATCACTTTTTTTCTTCCTCTGTAAAGTCATTGTTTTATCTGGCACTGTTCTCCCCTGTTCTTTGCATCATTACATGATGCTGAAAATGGTACAGGTCATGGGTGACAGCATTTTTGTTACCGACACTAATGACTAAGAACAGATGCTACATGTGCTCATATTTATCACTAGAAAACCTCCATATTATCTAATGCAGCAGCTCATGCCCTACTTTACTCCACTGAACCAACCAAAAAGTCTTTTAAGTGTCTTAATAAACAGTTGGACTGACAAATGCTTACATTACATGCTAGGCTTCAGGTATTCTGGTATATCACAGTAATTTTCCTAGTATAACATGTGACACTGAAAAAAATAGAATATCTCCTTTTAGAATTGTATAAATGGATTATATTGGGAGCAGGTGAATAACAGCATTTAATTATGTAGCATTAGGGGTATAGATAATTGTTTGAATGCTTACACCTTGGTTGGAATATTAAATGATAGAGACACTATGGGTCCCCTGAATATAAATAAAAGAGCTGACTTCAGGTAATGACTCACTTTCAAGCATGGCTCTTTGACAGTTTTTACTGGTAATTGAAAAAAATTGCAAAGCAATTTTATGACTGTGCTTAGAGGAAAGAGCCCAGTCCATAACATGAAATCAGCCAGCAAAGCATTTTTACTACGACTACTCCAGACTCCCAAACAATAGGACAATGCTTTTTTAAACGTTTCCTTGTTGCTTGTTTATTTCTAAAATTCATTAGAAAACATCACAATCCACAGAAAGAAAGATGCTGGTAATACTTCCATAACTAACCAACTTAAACAACTTAAGACAAAAGAACAATCAAGGCTACATACCAGTGTTTAACCTAAATACTTTTTAAACATGTTCAGTGTCAGGTTTATACTATTTTAGAGGGAAGGAGAAAGAGAAAGTGAGAGAGAGAGAGAGAGAGAGAGAGAGAGAGGAGAGAATCATCTGATGAAGGACAAAACAATTGATTAGTGTCATCCCCCCACCCCCAGCATAGTGGAAACTGATGATAGAGGTTACTGTTGTAAAGAAATAAGAGATTTGGGAATAAGAACAACATTGAGGAATATATATATAT
>NW_006285791.1:4908348-4920233 GCF_000327345.1 Myotis davidii
CCTAATGACTTCGCCAGAGGCCTTAGGCCTGGGCAGGGGCAGAGCCTGAAACCGCAAGGAGCTGGGGGTGCCCTGCCCAGGCCTGACACCTCTGCCAGAGGCCTCAGGCCTGGGCAAGGGACCAATCCGGTGATCGGCGATCGGATGGTGATGAGGGTCAACTCCTCTGGCCAAGGCATCAGGCCTGGGCGGGGGGCGGAGCCAGCAATCGGAGGGGGCTGGGGGTCCCCTGCCCAGGCCTGAATCCTGGGCCAGAGGCACCAGGCCTGGGCTGGGGGCAGAACCAGTGATTGGATGGTGAAGGGGGTGAACGCCTGAGGGCTCCCAGTATGTGAGAGAGGGCAGGCTGGGCTGAGGGACACCCCCCACACACACACCCAGTGCACGAATTTCGTGCACCGGTCCCCTAATATATATATAATTTTGCATGCAACTGACCATTCTCTTTTATGCTTTAGACTTAAAGAGAGATGATTCTGGCATTTTCAGGACTTGGCATATGATTTTAAAAATATCTGTGCTCTAAAAATATACTTACTCTAATCCTGTTTCAATTTAATTTTTCCATGATATTTTAGAATATTATTAAATAAATTTATTCAAACCCATTCATTCTAAGTTCACTAATGTAAGTCATTGTTCTCCACTTTTCTTGTTCTACTTTCTTTCCCCCAAAATCCTCTTCTCCCAATTGTCCAGTCTTCTCTTTCATCAAATGACCTTCATACCCTCAGATACTATTTACCTTAAATCATCTGATTCCTTATATTTCAGCCACTGCTTCTTAGTCTACTTTCCTATTTTTTCCCCATTGATTCCCAATCCTTTCTTATACCTCTACACAATAATGACTTTTTACATAAGACATTATTTAAAGAACAACAAGGAGTCATTTTGAATAGGTTCAACCATCTTGTTTTTCCTGAAATAGTGCTTAGCTTTTGCTAAATGAAGAACCAGCCCTAAATCCAGTGGCTTAGGAGAACATCATCTGATTGGCGAAGAGCTCACTTACCTGGACTCAGCTGACAGCTTTAACCCTCTTAGATTTTTGTTACATCAGCATCTTTCTTCCAGATACTGATTTCTGTGCTGACTTTCTCTGTGTAACAAACCAAGTCAAAATTCTGTGACTTTAAACACACTCATTATCTCTCAGAAAACTTTGTATTGACCCAAAATGAGCTCAGTTTGGAGGCTCTGCTTCTAACTACAGATCCATCTGGACTTGCCTCTTCTCTGAGTCAGGGCTCAAGACTACTCCAAATATGTGTAATCTAGAGCTCTTATGATAAAGACAAGGATATTTAAGAGAAAGTGGAAACACACAGGGTTCTTAAAGTCTAGCTTCTTACCTGGGTCATTTTCACTGTTAGTTACTGGTGACTGTCAACACTTTGGACGACTCACATGAAGAGACCAGCAGACAGGAAGGGTTACTATGATCACTATACATAGGGCTGCAGTTACACATTGGAGGCAGAATATGGTTGGGATTGTTTGGTTCACTTGGGCATTCATGATTCTTAGTTGTTCAACTTTTATTGTGAATAATAAGTAATCCTGGCCTGGGAATACCCTAGCATGAGGTTCAAAGTCACACCCCCAGTTAAACCATGGAGACCAGGAAAGGTGTTTGTTAAAGGTGTAGTGATTGTAGAATGGGTTGCAGAGAACAGAGATAAGGAATGAGTCTGAGAACATATAAGAAGACATAAGCAAGACCTGGGCAGTAGTAAATAAAACATGCTGTTCAAATTTTCTTTGAGTTACTGATCTTGCATTTGTAAGCTCATATTTCAATTTTTTTCTGTATATTTTTCCCCTTTGGATGATTGCTTTGTTTTGGGAACCAGATCCCATCAATCTGCAGAGAATAAAGTTGTAGAGAGGGTTGCATAGAATATAGCTTATTCTCAGGAATGTATCTTTCACTGATTTTATGCCGTCCGAATTATGCTCATTCTCACTTGCTATCACTTGCTAATTCCAGGTTTCAGCAAAAGCAGATTCAATCAAAATCTAGCCCACAGTAAAATATGGCCCTCTTGTATATTGACAAGATTCTATATAAGGTCTTTCAGTTCCAGTGCACAACAAAGCACACATTTGTACATATCTATGAGAAAAAAAGTTAAAGTATTATTACATAAAAGACTGTATTAATATGTTTTATACATTCTATGGCTTTAGCTACTATGTTACTTAAATACTTAATATAACTTTGGTTAAGATTTTAAAAATTGTGAAGTCAGCCAAGTTAATAGCATAAAGAATTTGTCTTAGTGTGGAAATTAATTCTTAAATAAAAATTTTAACAATTTTCCTGGCAACAATACCTGGTGCCATAAGATGCATTTATCCACCTACTATAAGAGGGAACTTTGCATGCTTCTCTGGCATATATGGTTCACTTTTAAATATAGGACATGTATGCTCAGTGCCTTGGATTAATCTGATAGTTGAATCTTATGATACAGAAAATGGAAATAGAAAATGATATTTTCCATATATTTTTCCATGTATCTTTAAGAAATTCTTTTTCAGGTTGCTTTGTGGATGGGGGGGATCCTTTTAAAAATGAAATTAAATAAATTTTCCTATAAATACAACGAAAGAAAAAAATCTATGAATAAGATCACTTTTTAGGCTCCTGTGTAAAAAGTACCTAAGTGCTTCATCTACCTGTTTAACACAGGATGTGCTATTCTTTTTAAAAAAATATATTTCGTTGATTTTTTATAGAGAGGAAGGGAGAGGGATTGAGAGTTAGAAACATCGATCAGCTGCCTCCTGCACACTCCCCACTGGGGATGTGCCCACAGCCAAGTTACACGCCCTTGACCAGAATCGAACCTGGCTCCCTTGAGTCCACAAGCCGATGCTCTATCCACTGAGCCAAACTGGTTAGGGCAGGATGTGATATTCTTAAGCTTGTCTAGTCAGTACTCTGATAGAAAAATAAACCTTTGATTTGAATAATTAATGGTATCTCTGAGCCTATTCTGGAATCCAACAGAAAACAACATATGTTTGTTATTTAAGACTGTGTCTTTCATTTTCTTCTTTTCAGAGGTACTGGATTTGTTACAATGTATTTTTTCCTTCTAGTCTATGGACTTAGTCAATTTCCATTTTTACAGATATGTCTTTACCATATATTCAGTTTAGCTTAATAATTGTAAATTTTTCTAGGTAGTATATTTGCTTAGAAGTCTACTTAGATTCATCCCCCACCCCCACCCCCTTTTTTTGTCCTGGAGATTTCATCTGTATAATTCTTTTTTTAATTCCATTTTTAAATTTCAGTTTATGTTCAATTTTATACTGTATTAGTTTCAGGTATAAGCATAGTAGTTAGACAATCATATACTTTACAAAGTGTTCCCCTTGATATTTCCAGTACCTACCTGGCACCACACATAGTTATTACAGTATTATTGACTGTATCCCCTATGCTGTACTTTACATTCCTGGGACTATTTTGTTATTACCAATTTGTACTTCTTTTTAGTCCCTTCAGCATTTTCACCTTTCCCATGCTTTCTTGATATTTGAAAAATACTTGATATTTTTGTAGATTTTATTGTGTTATACTTTGTTTTAAAACCCTCAATTTTGAAACTCTCTTAATTTTTCTGGTCTTTTTCAGCTAACTTCAGTTTGGGATTGGTTCCTTTTTAGCTAAAATACAAATGTGAGTTGTGCTTTAAGACATGCTCCAGGTGACCTGAAGAATAGTCTAGCTATTTCTTCTTGCTCAGAGAACAGATAACCTGGAGGTTTGCTCCATGAGCTCCAGACTCCGCTGGCACTGCTTGGGGCACAGGTACACAGAAGGGCCAGCGCAGTCTTCTATATTTGTATTCCCCTTCCCACGTTTCTACTTGGGTAGTTAATTGTGTGGTTTTGCTCTGTGTAAATAGTGCCAGTCCCGTGAACTAATTGCATCATAGCAGTCACCCTTCCTAAGGTTCCAGCTTGCCTCAGTTTTTCTTCTTTATTTTAATTGAATTTCATTTCTTGGGGTGACATCTGTTAATAAAATTATATAGGTTTCAGGTGTACAATTCTACAATACATCATCCCTATATTGTATTGTGTATTCTTCACCGCCCCAAATCAAGTCTTCTTCCGTCTCCATTTATCTCCCCAATACCATCCCGACCTCCTCCCACGCCCTTTCTCTCTGGTAATCATCGTGCTCTTGTGTCTATGGGGGGGTTTATATTTGTTTGTATTTAGTTAGTTAGACTCATAGATAGAGAACAGAGTGACGGCTAGCAGAGAGGAGAGTGGTTGTGGGGGTGGGTGAAAAAGGTAAAGGAGTTGTCTCAGTTTTAAAAAAAATCAGTTTATACATTTGTTTGCCCTCTCTTTAAAACATTTAAGATCTTTGAGTGTTCTTCATGCATATGTTGATTTAATAATAAAGGTAATGAATATGAAAAAGGATTTAACAAGGTTTATACAAATTACGCACATATACACACACATTCACTTAAAAACTGCAACTTTCAAACTACAAAACCTAACTTTGGTTATGCCTCTGAGGAGAGTGTGATTTTATTTCATTGTAAAAATAAAACAATAATATATTGTAAAATATTTAATTTGCTTAAAAATCATCATCCCATATATGCAACATATATTTACATACGTAAAATGTGTAATATAGGTGTATGTGTCTTTCCTGTAATGACTTGAACAGCCAATTCCTTCCTAACAACTTGTAGAGTTGAAGCCTAATTCCTGGTAACAGAGAAAAACATATCAAAATTTATTATTTTTTCATACATTGACATTTTACATTTTAACTACAAACTTCTGAGAGGCTCTGGCTGTGATTGAAGTATCTTGCCACTTAATGCATGTATGATTTCACATGTTCATGCATCATCCTTGAGGTTATAATATTTACTTTAAAAAATTTATGCCTGAAGCCAGTTAGAGGAATAAAAAACAGCCCTAAATATTATAAATAGTCTATTAGTATAGTATTACAGTCTATTTTCCAAAATATACTGAAATAATGTTTCTCCAGAAGTTTGTATGCTTATTTTAAATTTGATTCATTAACTAAACAATAGGTATTTTATACCATGAGGCTTGATTTAAATCTACAAACACAAAAGCAAAAAAAAAGAATGTTTAAAGAGCTACCATGAACGTGTATATTTTTAAATTTCTTTATGGTAGAAAATGTTCCTGGATGGATATATATATAGTTGTTACTCCATTCTAATCAATGTACTTTCAGCAGTTTATGTGTAATGCATATTTCTAATTGAAAATGTAAGGAAGTAACAGAAACTCCGAACTTTATTTTTAAACTCTTTTTAACTTTGAAGCATATTCCCATTATTCCAATGAGGATAGATTCATATTAACATTCTAGCCCATTTTAGTCCTTGTAATGAGCCTAAAATAGCTGCCAGCCTGCAGTGCTGGAATTAATGATAATTAAATGTAACACAAAATGTATTTCCATATTTTGTATTGCTCAAATGATTTCATCTCAGATGTAGTATGATTCTTTTTAGAGATGACTACTTCTGTGTAATCTCTTTTTCAATTTTAATTTGAATTTCATATTGTTCCTGACTGTTTAATGAATATTTTGGGAGTGGGCCATAGTGTTGTTAATTATACTGGAGACTGAGTATAATTAATTCTTTTGGACCCAAAGTCAGCTAGTTAATCGATTTCTGATGAAACTGTAGATTAAACACAGATACTTCACCTCTTCCTGCCTTCATTTTAATTCTTCTCTTTTTCAATTCATTCAGATTACTTTGGGAAGTCATTGCGGTCAAGTCAATTGGTGAAGCTGTTTTTGATACTATCCAGATGTTAATAGATGGGTGATCTTTTCTGTCAGGGTAGCTTGATAATTAAGGACTTTGAGTTTCAGTTATTGAGAAGTAAAAGTCACTACTGTTATTTATAATTCATGTTTAATTAATGTATAATTGTCTATTAACTATAGGGTCATGCAATCACACATACAAAAAGTTGGCATGCCATTCCTAATAATCCTAAAAAAGAAAAGAGGCAAAGGTTTACTGTATTCCCAAATATATTTCCTACTGTATAGTATTTCTGATAATTGAGTTAATAACTCCTGAGGACAAAACTGACTTCTTCAACAGTTTAATACTCTCATTGTTTGAAAAACACAGTAGCATGTATGACTGCTTGTCATTTTCAATGCTATATATATTGAAATATTATATTTTGATACTATAAAATGCCTTTAAAGATTAAGAAAAAAGAATGTGAGATATAGTAACTTAACGCTATTCCCTTTAGTCAAGGAATAAAAATTTAAGGATCTTTACATTTTTCATATTATTAGAGATAACTTTTATATGTGCATTTTGGGAAGTACATATTGTTACATCTTAACAGGCATATCCTCAAATAATGTTGACTATAGGCACTGTTTAATTATTATTTTACACTAAAATCACTTTACTTAAGCTTGATTCAATAACAGGTAAGATCCCTCCTAATGTATTTGCCATGCATTGGAAAATAGATTTTTCTGAATACTTCTGCTAGCTTTGCAATTTTTGTATTGTGCTGAGAATTCTGGGAAAACCCCAATCATCTTCTAATTTAATACTGATTGTACAGATGCAGTTCTCTGTAAACTGACCCTGACCTTGCACTGTGCTACTAGATAGCATATTGGCAAGAGGAGACTGCAGTTGCATTTTAAGAATCCATTTCATTATATATAGATACACCATTGGGCAGTGTTTCTCCTGAATCAAATTACTGCAGTTTGAATTTTCGCAGCTGCTTGTGGAGAAAAAGCATCCCATACTCAGCACATGACACCAGGCAAGAAAGTATTTTTATTTTCTTAAGAAAGTGAAGTGTACTCCAGACATCAAAGAATTTGAAGAGGAATAAAAAAGTGTGATGGAAATTTCATTATTTAAGTATATACTTAGAAAGCAAAGCAAAGAGCCTCATTATACTGAAAAAGTTTTAAATAGGGTTTGATTTGCATAAACACAATAGCATGGTTTAATATGCAAATCTTATCACTATTTCTCAACTAAAATGTAAAATGTAAAATACACTGTGTCTTCTTATGTGCATATTATGATATGATTAAAATAGTTGTAATTATATTGCTAATTTTTAGGTGATTATACCTTGACTTTCTGAGATAGTTTATGTTAACATATCAATTCATTTTATGTGACTTAAAGCATTCAGAAACTTCCAAACAGCATTACATTCTATGCATTAATTTGCATTTTTTGTCAACATATAGCACTGACTTTGCCATGGATCTGCTCGCATATAAATCATATTTCTCAGACACTTTCTAAAATCTCTACTTTTCTTGCCAAAATATTAGGAGGAAGGAAACTAGTCTTTCTAGTAATTCTAAAAGTCAGGAGAAACCAGATGAACTACTGAAACATGGGTTTGAGCAGCTCTGATAAACATAATGGAGTGAAAACAAAGTGACCATTGACAAGCTCCAAGTGAGTGCACCTGTGGACAACAGTCATGATCAGAGAAAAGTTGTGAAACGTAAGGTAGTTGACTCCAAGATCATGCAAAGCTCCTTCTTCACCAAAAGCTTCAGTTTTTCTTGACTTCTGGTGCCACCTTTTTCCCACGCTGCCTGTCAGTTGTGGAATCCCAATGGCTCTGCCTTTGAGCTACAAGTGTGGGGTTTGTTTGTTTGTTTGCAGATTTTGGAAAAAGGAGATTACTATTCCCAGGGCAGAGGGAAAGGGGGCAGCTGGAAACAAGACAAGGCACCTGCAGCTTCTGCTTGGTCACATTTGCTCACAGCCCATTGACCCGGAAGGTTCTGTGTATGTGGGCAAGAATCTATTTAATCTTCTCACACAGAAGAGGGAGTGGATCATGAGGAACAATAGCAGCCCCCCACTGTGTTCTAATTGCTATCTCTGTGTGATGGAGGGGGGAGAAGGCATGCTTGCTCAGCAGGCAGGATCATTCCTAACTCATGCATCACCACACTTCAGCAAGATGGTAGAGCTCAGATCAGAACCCTGGCATTTTGGCTCAGAAGCCATTTATTTTAAACACTATATCATACTTCTTTTAATGAAAGGCAGAGTTTCTAGTCTGTCTTATACTCTCTCCAGTGGTTCTCAACCTTCTGGCCCTTTAAATACAGTTCCTCATGTTGTGACCCAACCATAAAATTATTTTCGTTGTTACTTCATAACTGTAATGTTGCTACTATTATGAATCATAATGTAAATATCTGATATGCAGGATGGTCTTAGGCGACCCCTGTGAAAGGGTCGTTCGACCGCCAAAGGGGTTGCGACCCACAGGTTGAGAACCGCTGCTTTAGACTCTACAGACCATTTCCTATAAATCTATTCATAGTATCTGATACTACCCAGCAGATCAACATCAAAACCAAGTACATTCCACTTTTTATAACCCTCCGTGGACTTTCAGTTCCCGAGGAACACATCATATTCTGGATGACCTTATGCCCTATTGGTCCTCTCCATACTCCCCTTTCCTGCGATCCTTGAAATATTTATTTTTAAGTGTCTCCCTTAGGGCATTTCCTCAGTGAAACCTTCTTGGACCTCTACAAACTGACAGAGTCCCTTCTTCTTCTGTGATCCCACAATATCTTGTAAAATATCTCTATATAACTTAAATTGTACTTTTTATAATGGTTAATTGGTAAAATGGTTAGTTTAGGACAGTGATGGCGAATCTTTTGAGCTCGGCATGTCAGCATTTTGAAAAACCCTAACTTTGGTGCTGTGTCACATATAGAAATTTTTGATATTTGCAAGCATAGTAAAACAAAGACTCATATTTTTGATATTTATTTTATATATTAAATGCCATTTAACAAAGAAAAATCAACCAAAATAATGAGTTCGCGTGTCACCTCTGACACGTGTCATAGGTTCATCATCACTGGTTTAGGATTTCATAAAATTTTTAAGGTAGTAAGTCTGGTTTATTCATCTTTATCCTCACTGACCTAATGTATTCCTAGTGAAATAGTTGAAATTAATGATATAGTTGTTGAATAAATGGACTCACCTTAGAAGAATATAAAAAAGATTTAGTTTATTATTTCATAAATACATGCATTATCAGTCTAATCGTATAATTATGTGAAAAAGAATAACTTTGATAAACTTACACTTTCACTGTATTGACTTGACAATGACAATAATCTGGAGTTCCATCAAGGTTGCATCTTTGTATAAGGTAGCTGTTTTCTAGCTTAGTTTGGGTCGTTAAGCTGACTTCCAATAACTCCTAGTGTACGTGACCACGTTACGCATAAAACAAAATGCTTCCATTCATTCAGACTGCTTAGGCAGCCACCTGTTTGTGGCAGTTCTTTGTGAGCATAATAAGGACATAGCAATTTTAATTGAGAACATTACTAAGATTTATTGATCTTCATGTGCTAACCTTGGAATTTAAAAGTCAAGAAGCCACAACACAGACACAAAAATGTCAGTTTTATGAATTTGCTGCCACATGTAGGGTCATTTTCAAAAGGGCCCCGCTTCCCTAAAATGTAGACCTATATTCACCATGAGTTGTCTTCCTCCTACCATTAAAAAGATAGCAGTGCCGCATTTCACATTTTATGAGACTGGAAAATATAGTAGGATACTGCTCGGAGTGGAGTCAGACTTCTTTTGGACACAGCAAGGAAGAATTCCATCCTTTTATGGTTGATGTTTCACAAAAAACCTCCCATTAATCAATTGTGGCCAACATTTAATACAAGCAACATATTGGAGTAGACAGGCACTTGCATATGTTTAGGCAAGTTGATGTTTGTGGTTGGCTTAATATTGCTAAATGGCTAACCTAACTTGACTCACATTGTTTGTCTTTAGAACAAATGGATTTGAACTTTTATTTTGTGAAAATTATTAAGAAATAAATATGAGTTTAAAGATATTAAAATATTTTATGAGTAAGCAGTAAATCTATAGAAATGATGTATACATTATCAATAATGTTCTTTAGGAAGAAGTCAGAGGTATACAGGACATACAATTATTTTCTTGTTTGTTTTATTTCAAGATTTCTCCTCTTCATTTTTTTTCTCCCTTAAGTGGAAATCTTCACCACTCCTGGACCAGATATTGAGTTCCCTTGAACTTTCATTTTCTGTCTTCTACCACCAAATCCTGATATTTGAATGTTGCTTTGTACTTATGACAACATGCACCCACAGAATTAACATATCATTTCAATAAATATTTGTCGTTCTGATGGAAAACCAAAGATGAACAGCATTGCTGTGTAAGTGCCTAAGTCTGTTAAGAGAAACATTGTTCAAATGTCTATGAATCCTGTATAATAAAAGGCTAATATGCAAATAGACCAATGGCAGAACAACCAAACAACTGGTCTCTATGACGTGCGCTGGCCTCCAGGGGATACACGTGGAACATGGCGGGCGTCAGCAGTAGGTGGCAGAGCACGGAACATGGAGGGCATCGGCCACAGTGTGATGGTGGCGCAGGTGAGCAGGGATGCCAGACCAAGGCGGGCGCTGGTTGCTGTCATCAGGGCGAGGCTCTGGTGGTTATTGAAAATTCTTTGCTCCCGCATGCCGTGGTCCCGCCGGCGCTCGCACCTGCTGCCAACACTGACCTCGCTTGCACCCGCTGCCGGCACCCAGCACCATCCCTGCTCGCATCCGCTGCTGGCATTGGCCCCAATTGCTCCACAGATTACGTGGGAGTGGTGGCAGCGGGAGCAGCCTGCCAGCAGATGGGACTGGGGGCCACGGTGGGAGGAGCCAGGCAGGGGCACAGAAGATGGGCTGAGACCTGCCCCTGTGCCCACTGCAGCCTCACAGCCCACAGTTCCTTTCAAAGTGCACAGATTCATGCACTGGGCCCATAGTAGATACATAAGCCATTCAAGAAATGTTTACTTGGTATCAATATGTGCCAGGAACTTTAAAAGAAGAAACAGTTTTTATCCTTCAGTTATTGACTCCGGTGTGAAAAAAAATAAACATTTACATAATATGAGCTATTAGAGCTTTACATATTTCTATTATGACCCAAACATAAGCAAATTAAGAGATTTTAGGATGTCTTAACCTAATTCACCCCTGGAAGGCAGAAATTAGATAGAATGTAATTCAAGGATCTCTTCAGTGAGCAAACATTTAGTTATTGTCTGCTCTGTGTCCAACTCCTGGGTATGTTTGGGGAATAGACAGTGGAAAAAAGCATCCTCTATATGTCTACATCTGTTAGACAGACATGCTCATTTACTGAACTTTTTTATGTAGTACTGGGGGCCTGATGCACAAAATCGTGCAAGAATAGGGCTTCCTTCCTCCAGCTGCCAGCACCCTGGACCTAGGCTTCCCTCGCAGAGGGAGGCCCCGCCCACCTACTGCAGGCCGCTAGTTGGTGGCCTTAGCCTCCCTCTGTGGGGTGATGGCCAGGCCCTGACCAATCGCATCACACCTGCCTTGGCTGGCCTGGTGCCAGTGGGTGTCATAGCATGGTCCCAGATGGTCATCCAGATGGTTGTCATTATTCCACTGTTCCACCGATCTGTCGATTTGCATATTATGCTTTTATTATATAGGATAGTGGCTTTTACTAGCATTTGGCACTCAGTTCTAAAGAAATAGAGAGTGCGGGCATTTAGCCAAACCTGCACAAGGTGTCTTGGAGGAGATGATATCTGAATCAAAGCTTAAGGCAATATACAATCAGCTATGACACAAAACGTGAGAGAAATGGATTTCTTCATCGCTAGTGGGAACGGGGTTCTTACGATATCATCAGAAAAATAATTTTCTAAGACTTGCATGGGAGAATGAGTGATTTTTATTTTCATGAATGTATTAT
>NW_006285791.1:4920985-4923918 GCF_000327345.1 Myotis davidii
ATGAGTGGTTTTTATTTGGGTAAAATTATATCGCTCGGGGCCCATGCCCCTTAAACCAGTCCTGAAAAAAGTGCAGCCACGGTTCCAGAAGAGCCAAAAGCAGGGCCGGTGTCCAGAGTTTCCTTTCCACAGTGGGGTCGAGTCCAACAAAGCATCAAGGTAGATTTAGGCCATCAGTCCATTGTGTGGAAATGCAGAGCCTGGGAGTCCTGCAAGCCAGGAGTCAGGCACGAACAGGAAAAGAAAGAGGCAAGAGAGCGAACTCTCTTTGTTCGGGAGTTAAGTATCTCAGATTCCCTGCCCTTGCAGTGGCCTCAACTATTCTGGCCATTGACTTGTTCCCAGGCGTGACTGACAAGTAAGCATCTTCCCATGTCACCTGGACCTTACTGGGCATACATCTAAAATGCAGCTTTTCTGGCAAAGCTGTATAAATGGCATGCCTATATTAATCAGCCTTCCCTTTACTCCTTTCCAGTTAAATAATAACTGGGTTATTAATACTATCTAAAGGACATATAATTATTTTTTAAAATAAAGCAAGCTATGAACTTTTAGATGTTGCAAATTTTACCATTCACTGGAAATGCCTTCAGAGATTTTATTGATAGGATGACTTTTGAACTAGGGCTTGAAAGTTCAAATGATTCCAATAATCTGTGCTATCACTTACATTTTAGGAAGACTCAAATTTCAGGTTAATCTTCAAAAGAATGATACCTAAACACTTGACTAAGTGCAGAAAGAAGTCATTACTTTCAGAAAAAAAAAATCCATCACGCATAATGACCATTATATACATTGATTTAAGTTACATAATCCGAGAAAAAAAATAAGAACAATAAAATACATGTGAAATACTTTAGTTCAGAGACTGTTTTCATTGTGATAGTATCAGTACAGAGCACCTTGTCTCTCCCATGCTAAGTACTCAGACTATTAAGTGGATGGATGAAATAGTTATTAAGCAACTACCTATAGAAAAATAAGCTAATGGATACCTGCATAAATGACCTCATATGACATATATCATAAATTTGAAGAAAGAAAACATGGTTTATGTTTAATTATATGCAAGGATAAAAGGAGAAAAAACGATTAAATAATTTTAAGGAAAAAAAAAGCCTGCATTACTGTAAGAAAGTGACTCAATGAGATTAGTTCTTTTGAAACAATATCTTTGCCAAGTCTATGACCAGTGTACTGAGACACCTTATGAGAAATCTAAGTACTGAGTTGGTAAAGTGTACATTAAAGGCAAAAGTTAAGGTGAATTCTTACATTTTCTACAAAGTAGTATTGTTAGAACTTGTAAAAATTAGGTTACCTTTGTTTCTGGCATCTGTCTAAAGACACTCACGTATAAGCACCCATTTTTCTTCATTTTCACACATAAATATACTTCTCTGCTTACTCTAAGCATAAGCAACTTTCTTCCACTCTCAAATTTCATGATGTCTCATTTTTGTAATATTCAATCCTGCCAGGATCTGCTTGTCAGAAGCACTTCGTATTCTCAAATTCTTCTACTAACACTGTAATTTCCTACATAACCACTATTTCCTTAAAGGCTTTATGATTATGCCTACTGATTTATTCCTGTGATACAACACATAAGTAACAATTTTAGCAATTGCTTCTTGTTAGTTGGTTAGGGGAGATGAGATTAACAGCAGGAGGGGGGTTTCTGTAGTTTGGGATTTGAGTTTGTTTTGTTTGGTTTATTAAGTAGACCAACCATCAAATCACATATGCGGAAGGAGTGGGACTAACTTGTGACTATTCACTTTAGGGCAACGCTTCTTCCTGATCGGATGTACCATTCCTAAAAGAAACTTTCACTTTGAAGTTAGATTTATCTTTTGGAAAGTAATCTCTACCTCCATTTCGTTTCTAAATATTTTTGCCAAAGCTAAGATAATTATTTTGAGTTATTTCCTTCCTGTATTTTTCTCCTTTCTTTTTACTTCTTCTTTAATTTTCTTTTCTTTCTTTCTTTATTTCTTAAATTTTTATTGATTGATTTATTAGAGAGAGAGAGAGAGGAAAAAAGAAAGACAAGCATCTATTTTGTTGTTCCACTTATTTATGCATTCGTTGGTTGATTCTTGTATATGCCCTGACTGGGGAGCAAATCCGAAACCTTGGCATATGGGGATGTCATTCTAACCAACTGAGCTACCCTACCAGGGAAATGCCACATGCTTTATGATTCCGTTTATGTGAAACACGCAGAGCAGGCAAGTACATAGAAATGCAAACTAGATTAATGGTTTCCAAGGACTGGGGGTAGGGGAGCATTTGTCGTGACTGGTAATGGGAGTTTTGGAGGAATGACAGAAATGTTCTGAGATGATGTTGTTGTATTAGACAGAGGTCTCCAATAAAATAGAGAGGGAAAGATTTTGTTTCAAGGACTTGACTCACACCAGTTGTGGAGTCTGGCAATTCCAAAATCCAAACAGTAGGCTGGCAGCGTGAAGATCGAGAGAAGGGTTGATGTTGCAGTATCGCAGCTCAAGGAGTCTGAAGACAGTCTACTGACTCTTTCTTTTAAATAACCAGTGTCTACAAGTCATGTGATAACATGGAAGAAGATTTGATGTTGGTTCAGTGCCTCATCTATGTTGTCATCATGAAGGCATGTTTTGCATATGCTTCGTGAATACTTAATGACATTGTGTTTTTAAAAATATACTTTATTGATTTTTTACAGAGAGGAAGGGAGAGGGATAGAGAGTTAGAAACATTGATGAGAGAAACATCAATCAGCTGCCTCCTGCACACTTCCTGCTAGGGATGTGCCCGCAACCCAGGTACATGCCCTTGACCGGAATCAAATGTGGGACCCTTCAGTTCACAGGCTGACGCTCTATCCACTGAGCCAAACCGGTCAGGGCAAGGTTTTGTTTTTTCATATAGTTTCTTTTTAT
>NW_006285791.1:4924888-4925811 GCF_000327345.1 Myotis davidii
GGCAGTGCTGCCGGAAGCCCTGTTTTAATTCACATTATCAGTAACTCAGCAGTCCTTTCTCTCACGGCTAATGTATTCTGTATTTCATACAGTTGAACAAGGAGTGTAATTTATCGAACTAGAACTCAATACGTCACACCCTATTGAAATAGTACAGTAGTTCACTCACAGAAACATCACTATTATCATTATACATTATGACATTTTAGACAACCAAAAATACTGCTTTTGTCTCTACAGGTGCAAAGTGCTTTCACTGCAGAAAAGCACCTCTGCAGAAGGAGGCTTTGCCAACATGTGCATTGTTGCTCTGGCGTCCTCACAGTTTCTCTTACAGTGTGGAGATTAAAAGCCCGCGCTTACCTTTTCTCAGTTGAAATAGAGTGTCCTGCAAAGAAGGACTGTAATATAGAGGCCATTGCCAGTTTTGTTCTATTTCTTCCTTTCTCTTTTGTTTCTAAGAATAAGAAAACATGATAAAAATCATACCATTCTTACCCCCTTTAGATTGCGCATGGGGATAATGTGTGCTTTCTAAGGAAAATATTTGTATCCATGTGTTGTAGCTTCTGTGCTTAAATATCATAATTTTCAGTAGGGCATAGAGAAAAAAAATTATCCTCAATTCAAATTATTTTTTTATTTTACCAAGTTTAATTTGTTATTCAATATTCCACATGCAACCCCAAATTTTCCTTTCAATTATGTCTTATAACTGACCAGTGTCTCTGTTCTATTGATTTAGATAGTAATCTTTTTTAGTAACCAAGGACTTCCATGAAATTATTGCCAAGAATTGTATCATATTTTAATTCATCCAAAAATATTCCAGATGCTTATTCTGTGAAAAGCCACTTTCAGAATGGCTACTAATAATGACTAATATAATAAAATGTATCATGTTGATTGTTTTCCAAACATTT
>NW_006285791.1:4925852-4934053 GCF_000327345.1 Myotis davidii
TGAATATGCTCAGGTTATAGGCTCACTGCTCAGTGCGGGGCATGCAGGAGGCAGCTGATCAATGATTCTCTCTCATTGATGTTTCTATCTCTCTCTCCCCTCCTCTCTGAAATCAATAAAAATATATATATATTTAAAAATAATACATTAGGGTTAATATAAGTAAATGGAGAAGAAAGGTGATTGATGAAAATATTTAATTTATATGGAACAAAAAATTTAAACAATTATATGCCAATATTTAATTATTCATTGATTGATTTCATTTATTAAAGTTTCATAATTTTTCCCATATAGGTCTAATAGTTTTGTAAGTATATTGTTTTATTAAATGCTAATATAAATTATATTATATTTTTAATTTATTTGTTTATTGCTTGTATATATAAAAGCAATGGACTTTTATATAATAACCTTGTACCCTGCAACCTTGCAATTATTACTTCTTAGTTCCAGAAGTTTTTTAGTAACTTATTTAAAATTGTTTTACATAGACAGTCATAGACAATTGCAAACCAAGAATGTTTTATTTCATTCTTTCCAATCTATATATCTTCAATTTTCCTTTTTTGTCTTTTTGCATTTGCTACAACTTCCAGTATGACATTAACAAGTAGTGTTGAGAGGGGACATCCTTGCCGTGTACTTGAGCTTAGTGAGGAAGCTTTGATTTCTCACCTTTAAGTATAATGTCAGCTGTAAGAGTTTGTAGATATTCTTCATCAAATTTAGGAATTTCTCCTCTATAATTTGCTGAGATTTTTATTATAAATGCATGATGAGTTTTGTTAAATGCATTTTGTTAAATGCATATCTTGATATAACATTTGATTTTTGCGATGTGGATATAATGTATTACATGATTTTTTAAAAAATGTTGAACTAGCCTTGCATACCTCTAAAAATCCCATTTGGAAGGGGTCAGATTTTTAAACATTGTTGGATTCAATTTGCTAATATTTGTTGAGGGTTTTTGCATACATGTTTGGCTCTTGTGTTGTGGTTTTATTCATCTGACAATCTCTGTGTTTTAATTGGTACATTTAGACTATCAACATCAATGATTATTGATATAGTTGGATTAATCTTGGCCATTTTGTTACTATTTTCTATTTATTGCCCTGTTCTTTATTCCTGTTTTTTATTTTACTCTTTTCTGCCTTTTGTGGTTTTAAATGAGTATTTTGTATGATTCTAAAGTAGACATTCAGTAACAGGGTGGTGAGATGGGGGCGGGGGGGAGAAGTTTCTATCATCCTGCGATTAGGTCTGTCTATTAGGGAGCTTATGCTTCTGGACTGTGAACTTCAAGAATATTTATCAATTTTTTCTCCCTGTACCCCATTTGGGACAGGATGGCTAGAATGGGCTTGAGTTGAGTTTTCCCATCTCTTAAGTGGATGGCTAGAGCTGGCTAGAATTGGCTACTTCCCTTCACCCAAGACTGTTAAGCTCTAATAATAATCAAACAGGTAAGGCGCCATGATTTACCTGAGGACAGTCCTTGTTAGGAAGAACATAGCACTTTGATATTTTCCAAATGATTCCTTTCCCTTTCCACCTGTCGGGAGTCTCAGGGAATTTTTCTCTGATGTTTGCTATGGGAAACTTTTGCCCTCCTAGAGCAGTGGTTCTCAACCTGTGGGTCGCGACCCCTTTGGGGATCACACGACCCTTTCACAGGGGTCGCCTAAGACCATCGGAAAACACATATATAATTACATATTGTTTTTGTGATTGATCACTATGCTTTAATTATGTTCAGTTTCTAACAATGAAATTGGGGGTCACCACAACATGAGGAACTGTATTAGAGGGTCGCGGCATTAGGAAGGTTGAGAACCACTGTCCTAGAGGATAATCTCACAGCATTGTGATGCCTTCATTGTCACTGACTCCTTGGAGTTTTTGATTCTCAGACTTGTCCACACTGATCCCCCAACAATTTGTTGATACAGTTCAGGCTCTCCTGTCTGTCATGGGATCCCATGGTGGCTTTGCTCATGAGTATCTGCTCTGGGGAGCAGTGATCCCTGTATTTGCTTCTGTCTCACCAGCCTTGGCAGCAGGGGTTCCCCCCATGTCCTTCCTCTCTATGGACCCAAGAAGAGCTCTTAATTTTTCAGTCTGTTCAGCTTTACACTTGTTAGAACATAGTGGTGATATCCATTTCCTTACATGGGGAACCAGAAATCAAAACTCTTCACTCAATTTTTAATAAAGTTTTTCTCTCTAAATTTTGCCTCAATTTACCATTGGAATTGAAATGTATGCATCAGCTTGAGAATGAGTGGTTTGGAAGAGTAAAGGAGGGGCTTGAGGATGTTTTGCCAAAATGGAGGTACTATTTTTTTTTTTTAATTTTAGAGTGGGGATTATGCTAATGAAATTGCCATACACCAATATTTGTAAGACGGAGTTGATGTGAGAGTTACTAGTAAAAAATGTGTTTATTCCATAGACTAGGTGGATTATAAATAATAGAAATTTATTTCTGTCAGCTCTGGAGGTTATGAAATCCAAGATCAAGACATCTGGTGAGATCTCACTGTGTCTACACATGGCCAGAAGGACAGGGAGTCCTCTAGGGTCTCTGTGATAAGGGCACCGATCCTATTCATGGGGCTCCACTCTCATGATAATGATCTCCTGGAGTCCCCACCTCTTATTACCATCACATTTGGGGATTCATTTTCAACATATAAATTTGGGGGGAAGGGAATATTTAATCCATTATACTACAACTGATACCACTTGTATTTCTATAGCTTTAAAAATATAAGTATTTAAATACCAAACTCAATGACCTTTAAAATACTAACATATGATATTTTTTTTAATCTGTACTTTTTCCGAGTGTGGGACTTCAACTTATAAAACTCTTTTTTCTCAAGCCAAGTTAAAGTGGTATTGGGGATAAAAAATAAAAAATCCTCTGAGTCAGCATTCTGTTGTTCAATATAAGACGGAAAACCTTGGGGTAAAAGATTATTGCCCGCTGGAGGAGAACTATATTAAATACTATCTACTCAATTAAAGTGGATATTGAAACTGGCTCTGGAAAGTGAAAGTGGAATTGCCCTTTTAGGCTCTGACATTCTAAGGCATGAATCAAAATCAGTGCTGAGCAAAAGAGCATATAAGCCAGTGACAGATCTGATCCCCAGAAGTGCAATGAGTGAATAGTGTTTAGTGATTTGATTATCAAAAGGGCTTGGAGAATCAGGTAGAAAATGAAGCCAGGAGGAAAAATGGAAATAGGGTGCATGACATAAAAGACTTGATAGGAGTTACATGGGGAAGATTGATTTTGCTATCAGACTCGGGTATTTCAGATTTCAGGCAGCTACTTTCTTCCACTGGGTTGCACTGGGTGACACATACAACGAGGTGTTTTTCTAGTGTTCAGAATACAGAGAGGTACTGAAGAAATGGGGATTTTCCATCAAAAGCCACTAATTTCTAACAACCTAACAACATAAAATATTCCTTTGAGTCTTCATTGTAGAGTAGTTTAATTAGGGAAGAAAAATCATAATAACTGTCAACGGGCATTTCTCCCCAAATGCAAACAGCCTTTATTTAACGCCAAAATGAAATGATCTCAGAAGTTATTCTGAAATAATTTTAACATATAGATGCTATACTAAAAACAGAGTTCACTCCATGTGCTTGGCACTGTTAGACCTATATAGTCAGACCTTGTTTACCAAATTACCATATTACCATTGATAGAGTCAATCAATAAATAATAATTTATTCAGCTTCCATCGATCATCTTTTACTTTTTTTCAATCATTGAAGTCATCAAAATTGGCATATAAGTAAAAATGTTTCCTAGTTTATATGTGTGCTATTTGAGTGATTTTAATCTTTTTGCAATTTATTTATGGATCTGTGAAGTATAACAAGATATCTAAAATATTGTATAATATAGTGCACAATAATTGTCATTAACTTCTACTTTGCACTATTTGTTTAAAAGATGCTTTAAAATATAGTTTCGTGAAATTTTGCTGCACCATCAGTTAGAAAAAAATGGAAGCAACTAGTGAGTTAAAGACAAAATTCCCATGGCTTGTTGTGAGGATTAAATAAAGGTATGTTTGTGTGAGTGTTTATGTAAATTCTTTAGAAAACTGCCTAGTAGACAAGAAGCACACACTAAATGTGTGCTATTATTGTTATGTAAGGTAATTGTTAGTTTTACTATTGTTAGTTTAAGAATGAGGTTTGTATATTTTGCTTAAACATTATAAGTTTAATGCTTGTTTTTACATTTTTGTTGAATGCCTGTCTTCCCCTTATTGTGTTATACTTTCAGAATATTGCATAAAACTTTCATAAAGAAAAATATTTAATTACTTGTGAGAATTAGGCAGCAATTTTACTAACCATATTTATGAGATATATTTCTTACCTAAATCTATACTTTCTCATTTAAACTTGTATTTTCATGATCTCATTATGGATTAAACATCAAGAGGATACTCATGATTCAGAATAGGGCCTCCACCTCTGACCTTGTCGGTTGCTTATGGCACAGTTCGCTCCATGTGCTTGGCACTGTTAGACTTGGCCTTCATTAACCTCAGCCACTTGAAGGGGTCTGGGTTAAGGGAGTGCCATAAAACTTTTAATACCTACTTATTTTTTCTCTGTTATGATGTAAACATACTACTTCATTCTGGCTTATCAATGTATTGGAATAGAAATATTACCAAAATTTCATTAATGAGAAAGAACTTATGGCTATTTAGTATAGTTATTGTGTCAGTTTAATTACATTGAGTTTTAACTTATATATAAAATGAGAGTAAATTACACAATTAGACAAATGGCTTTAATTTCCATAATTACTCAAGGTTCATGAATTAGAGAGGGAGCAATGATTTAGAGGGTAACAAAAATCCGATACAAGTGTAGCTGCTGATTTTCACAGAGAAGGCTGAATAGAACAGGTTGTCTAGGAGAAAAACAAAGCAATGGAAGGACATTAACCCTTCCCTGCTAAGCCTGGGCACTGCCCTGTTTGGTTCAGCGTGTTATCTATGTGTGAAAAAACCTCTATGTTAGTGGCTCTCCAGGAGTGGTTTAGCTTACATCTACAGTAGACACATTTGAGCATTTTTAAAATAATCCTATATAATAAAAGGGTAATATGCAAACTGACCCTAACAGCAGAAGGACTGGGAATGACTGGTCACTATGACACACACTGACCACCAGGGGGCAGATGCTCAATGCAGGAGCTGCCCCCTGGTGGTCAGTGTGCTCCCACAGGGAAAGTTCTGCTCAGCCACAGCCAGGCTGACATTGCCAGTACAGCAGTGGTGGCGGGAGCCTCTCCTGCCTCCTCAGCAGTGCTCAGGATGTCTGACTGCAGCTTAGACCTGCTCCCCGCTGGCAAGTGGACATCCGGGCTCCCAGGCTGCTAGAGGGATGTCTGACTTCCAGCTTACGCCCAATTCCCTGGGGAACAGGCCTAAGCCAGCAGGTGGACATCCCCCAAGGGGTCCCAGACTGTGAGAGGGCACTGGCTAGGCTGATGGACCACCACCCCGCCACCAAGTGCACAAATTTTTGTGCATCGGGCCTCTAGTATGAAAGATAAAATTATTAAATATTCTCTTTCAAAATTCTCCAGAAAATGATTAGAGCCATCTCAAGTAGTATGTTCTTCTCTTAGCCCAACATTCAATGTTTATTGCAAAAACCCTGGAGCTTAAGTGCCAAATTTTATTCCTGTTTATATTTATTGTACATATTTTCTATTTTAAGAAAATTTAGAAAGTATATTAAACTTCATAACTTGTGTTCAAAAAATATTTAGACAGTAGTTTAAGCTTCAGTCATTTTATTTTACTTAAATCATCTTAAGTGAAACATTGAACTGAAAATTTCTCGAAGTCTTTCTCTCTCCAAGTATATATGGACAATTTTACTATTTCAAGGTAATTGCAATGTAGACATGTTCTGAGAATATATTCTTCTAGGTCTGAGAATCTGTTTCTTTTGCTGACACATATGCATGATAATTACCTGTACATACACATCCAACATCTAAGTTTTCCCTTTATTGTTCTGACACTGATTCACTGGCTCCAAACAGATATCTTTGCAGAAGTGAAATGCTGCGATGACAAGTGGTAATAATTATTATTCCTACTTCTTTTTTGTGCCATTTTCTGATTTGGGATCCCTTATTATAGGCAAACTAATATCCCATTCCTCATATTTTTACTTGATAGATTTTATTCCTTAGTGCAGGTTTAGGTTTACAGAAATGTTAAAGAGCAAGTACACAGAGTTTGTATGTCCTTTCTCTACCCTCATTCCTCCACTCACAGGTCCCTCTTTTATTAACATCTTGCACTAGTTGGTACAGTTGTTACAACTGATGACAATACTTGAGTAGAAACTGAACAAAGCATGTATAGCGTCTGTGCACTGAAAATTACAATATGCTGAGGAAAAGAATAAGACAAACCCAAGAAAAGGAAACAATATACTGGGTTCATGGAATGGAATATTTAGTATGCTAAAAATTGTCTATAGGTTTGCATAATTGTTGTCAAAACTCCAGAATGCATTTTTGCCTATCTAGACAAGCTTGTTATTAAATGTACAGTGGGGCCTTGACTTACAAGTGTCCCGACTGAGTTTTTTGAGATACCAGTCTAGGCTGATTTTTTGCATTAAGTTGACAGAGTAATTTGAGTTAACGAGTTCCTTATGAGCTCAGTCTCAGAATGAATTAAACTCGTAAGTCAAGGCCCACTGTATGTGGAAAGGAAAAACTGCATAAAAGCTAGAACAACCTTGAAAAAGAATGGTAACGTAGAAGGATGCACTCACCCCAACACTAATGATTATTATATGTCTAAGATAATCAAGGCAAAGTATTGACAAAGATATACATGGACTAATAGAACAGAATAGATATGCAAAATTATATATTATAAATATATAATCAACTAATCTTTGACAAAGTTGAAAAGACAATTCAATTTTAAAAAAGAGTAGGAGAAGAGTTTTTAGACAATAACAAAAAAATATATCAATAAAAGAAAAATTGATAAATTGGACATCATCAAAATGAAAACTATACTCTGTGAAAATCACCAGTAAGACAATGAAAAAAATAAGCTATAGACTAGGAGAACATATTTGTGAGCAACATGCTGAAAAAGGACCAGTATCCAGATGTCTAAATAGCTCTAAAAACTTAACCAGTAAACAATACTCTAATTAGAAAATGGTCAAATGACACAAATATTTCAATGAAGAGGATTTGCAGATGGTAAATATGCACTTGAAAAGATTTTCAATATCACTGCCAACTAAGAAAATGCAAATTAAAACTACCGTGAGTAGTTCTAATACACTTACTGCATAGGCTGTAATGTAAAAATAGCGGTAGCCTTACACACTGGCAAAGATGAAGAGAAGCTGGGCCACACCTACATTGCTGATGAGAATGTAAAATGTTACAGCCATTTGGAAAACTTCATCAGTCATTTATAAAACTAAATATGCAATTTCCAAATAACCTAGCCATTATACTCCTGGGCATTTGTCCCAGAGAAATTAAAATTTATATTCCCCCCAAATTCTTTACAGAAATGTTTATGGCAGATTTAATTTTGTATTAGTTTCTTTTTGCTGCTGTAACAAATATCAGGTAGATTTAAGTAACAGGCATTTATTGTATCACAGTTATAGAAGCCAGAAGTCCTATTTGGTTTCACTTGGCCAAAATCAAGGTGTCAGCAAGGCCACTCTCCCCCCAGAGCTTCTAAAAGACAGAATCTATCTGCTTCTTGCTTCTTCCAGCTTCCACTACGCTGTCTAATTCCTTAGCTTGCTTTTTTTTTTTTCAGGCAGTGAAACCATTTTATAAGATACTACAATGGTGGAGATATGTCATTAGACATTTTCCCAAACCCATAGGATATACAACACTAAGAAAAAACCCTGATGTAAATTATGGACATTGAGTGATAATCATGTGTCAATCAGGTTCAACCACTGTAACAAATGTACCACTATGGACGGGGATGTTGATAGTGAGAGAGGCTCAGATCACCTAACCTCTGCCTCCCTCTGAGGTAACTCTTTTCTGTGTGTATCTTCCCTCAATTTCTGTCTTATAAGGACAACTGTGATTACATTTATGGTCCAACCAGATGATCCTGGAT
>NW_006285791.1:4934099-4942842 GCF_000327345.1 Myotis davidii
TTAGTGGTTGCCATGGTTTAATTCTAAACTGTGTACTTTTTAAAATCTTTACTGGGTGTTCAGGAATTATGGTCTTTTCCTATATTTTGGTACCTTTGTCTTCAGTACTTATGAAAATTTATGAGAGTTTCTGGTTTCTCCCGAAGGTACCTTTCCTCCTTTTTCTCTTTTAATTTCATGTTTGTTTCTTTGATTTTATTGGGACCTATGGAAAGTGGAGGAATAAATGCATAATTCCATATTATCATCTTGCAATTGGGTACTTCACATTTTGTTTTGCTTTTGAGTGGATGAGTTTATATAAAAATAATTTTAATAATTTATTTAAAGCTTATTAATGTCAGACACCATGGTAAAAATTCTGCAAGTTATATATTTTAGTCTTCACCGGGTCCTATCAGTCAGGTGAAATTATTTCCTCATTGTATCGATGAAAAGCTGAAAGCACAAAAATAATATATTACTGAGTTGACAGAGCAATAAGTTGTACAACTAAGTTATACAACTATCTGGAATTACTTCAGAATCCACATCTTAACTACTATACTCTAATGTTTCAATATATGAATTGTATATATGGTATTTTAGTTATAAAATATAATTGTAAACTATTAATGTTATAAAAAGCTGAATAATTTACAAAATGCATTTTGAAAAATTGCAAAGCAAAAGCATCATGCCAGCGTCACTGTGACTATAATTTTAATTATCCTCTCTGTTGCCATTGAGGTTCAATAAATTTACATAGCAAAGAATAATTGGCTCATTATAATATAAATAATTATGATAAGGAAAATATTCTAATTATTTATAATAAATTACTTTTGTGTTTTCAGTTTTAAATTAGCAACTGTGTTTAATTACTGGGTGCTATTTATGCCACAATCCAAATTCACATATATAGGACAGGATTTTTCAGCAAGCTTAATATCCATTATTTCTCTTAGTGTTAATTTTCCCATTTCTTTATCTTCTATCTAATCTTTCCATTATCTTGGTTTGAATTATCTTGTTTACCTAATCTTTATCTCTATTGCCAGAAGTTCTAAAGGTCATATTTACAGATGATCTAAGAAATTAAGGAATTTATATATTTTGAAACATTAGTAGAACCAACTCTAACCCTTAGATTGAGAGGCAGTATTTATGATCCTGTGTTCATTTAGCCATTTAATTATTCAACCACATTAACACACCAGCAACTCTACATGTAAAATAAAGTCCTAATTATTATGCTAAATAAAAATGTGACTGAGTTGACAGAGCAATAATCTAATGGAGATGAAACCCATATAAGCAAATGACTATAATAGCATGTAAAATGAAAGATATATATTATCATGCTATACCAAACAATATATAATGGAACAGAGATGAAATGCATAATTACTCTCATTGGAGAAAATATGAATCATGAACAAAAGTGTCAAATTCACATGAGAGGATATCTCCCAATTGGGGGAGGAGAGGATATTTATGAAAACAAAAACATAAAACAGACATATAGATCAATGGAACAGAATAGAAAGCCTAGAAATAAACCCATATCTTTATAATCAATATTTGACAAAGAATACAAGAGAATACAATGGAGTAAAGACAGGCTATGCAATAAATGGTGTTGGAAACATTGGACAGATATGTTAAAACTCAAAATGGATTAAAGAATTAAATGTAAGAGTCAAAAATATAAAACTCCTAGAAGAAAACATAGGCAGTGAAATCTCAGACATTTCTCAGAGCAATATTTTTTCTTATTTATTTCCTTGTGCAAGGGAAGCAAACAAACAAAGAAGAACAAATAGGACTACATCAAACCAGAAAGTTTCATATGACAAAGGAAACCATCAATAAAATGAAAAGACAACTCACTGGAAAAATATATTTGCCAATGATAACATCTAAAAATGGGTTAGTATCCAATATTTATAAAGAACTTACAAAATTCAACACCAAAAAAACCCCAACCCCAATTCAAGTAAAAAAATGGCCAAAGGACCTGAATAGACACTTCTCCAAAGAAAACACACAGATAACCAATAGACATATGAAAAGATGCTCAACTTCACTAATCATCAGAGAGATGCAAATTAAAACCACAATGAGATATCACCTCATACCTGTCAGAATAGCTATCATCAATATATCAACAAGCAAGTTTTGGCAAAGATGTTGAAAAAAGGAAACCCTCATGTACTGTTGGTAGGAATGCAGACTGGTGTAGCCACTGTGGAAAACAATATGGAGTTACCTCAAAAATTAAGCCCTAGCTGATTTGCTCACTGGTTAGAGTGTCAGTCTGTGGACTGATGGGCCTTGGGTTCAGTTCTGGTCAAAGACATGTACCTCAGCTGCAGGTTTGATCCACAGCTCCAGTCAGGACAGGTGCAGGTGGCCACCAGTTGATGTGTCCCTCTCACATTGATGTCTCTCTCTCTCTATCTCTCCCCCTCCCTTCCGGTTGCTCTAAAAAAAATCGGGTGAAGAGTAACAACAACGACAACAAAATTAAAAGTGGAATTACCTTATGACCAGCAACTCCACTTCTGAGAATATATCGGAAGAAACCCAAAACACTGATTTGAAAGAATATACGCACCCCTGTGTTACCTGCAGCTCTATTTATAACAGTCAGGATTTGGAAGCAGCCCACTGCTCCACCAGTAGATGCATGGATAAAAAAGCTGTGGTACATTCACACAATGGAATATTATTTCATCATTAAAAAATAGAAGGAAATCTTACCTTTCTCTATAACTGTAAGGTCATCATCAACACACCGTATAGTCTTTCACATTTTCACATAGCTAGCAAATATATTATTTCCTTTAATATGTATAATGCTCATAGGATTCAAGCATCATTATCCCATCAAATTATAAAAATATGCAGTTCAAAGTAGTTACTGACTTGTCAGAGTCATATGGCTAACCCTGTGCATCAAGACATCTTTGCTTCTTCCTCTGTTGTGTATTCATCTCGCCAGAGGAGAATTCTTCAAGAGCAGCAGATAAGCTTCTCACTACTTCTTTCCACTTGGTTTACCAATGGCCTCCTCTTTCGCTGCAAAGATAGATTCTTGTAGTACAGTGGAGTACCTAGGAACTACATGTTAACAAATGGATACATACATATTAATTTTAAAATAATGGGAGCAAATGTATATCCAAGCATTTATTGCTACTCCAAATGCCATCCCAATCCAACCTCTAATTTATTATCTACAACAACCTGATGACATATATTCTATTATAATACCCTTTTTTTTTTCAGATGAGCATTCTGGGGCTTAAATTGAAGTAATTCGCTCATTATTTTACAGTAGATCACAGAGTCAGAGTTCAGACCCTGGTTGTTTCACTTCAAGACCTGAGCTCCCAACAGCTCATTCTATAGAATGTCTCGTTTTTTAGCTACTTAGTCGCTCAAATTTGGTCAAGTCAGTTAACATCTTTGGAATCATTATTTTTTTATTTATTTGTAAAGTGAGCATAATATTCACCAACCTGCTTATAACAGGGAAAAGGTAGCCATAAAGACCAGATTGTTCATATAGTTAAGAAAACATAAAAATAAACATGAATATATTATATAAACTCCATCACTGTGCCAGTAAAAAATGCTATTATAAATATGCAAATGTATTTAACTGTTCAGAACAGTTTTCAGCAAAGGCCAAAGTGACCCTAGAAGATCACAACAGTGACTCGCAGCATTGCCAAAAAACGATAGGCGGTTGACCTAGAAGTCACTGAATGATTTGAATATTAAGTTTTTCTCTGTTCTCATCTCAACTTTGCTGTCAGCAATTTAGCCTAACTTAGATTCTGTCCTACTAATTGCTTTAGCATAGTTAAAGCAGCCTATATATTTTTACCTGAATCTTGATAAGGGTTTCAGTATAACTTTCAAAGAAAGAAAAGATATTAGACTTATATAGTTATTGTAGTGATCTTTATGTCTAAATTTCCTAATTGACTTCTCCTTCATACTAATACTTATATAAAATGTTTCAGAGGATTATTAAAATTTACCTTTTTCAAGCTCTAGAAATCATCCAACCCAATTTAAGGATGAGAAAATTAGTTCTCAGAATAGTAAAATGACTAATTTAGGTGATTACTTGCCTTATCATTTTATTCCATCACTTAACATTCATTCATTTTCCCCCTGAAGCCTACATTTTATGTGACTTTATCAAATAGTATGTCTTACATCTTTTAACAGGAAAATTATTTAAAATTGAAATAACAAATGAATTTTAACCTATCTCTGCAATATCTGCATGCTCTTTTTACATTCTACTTTTGATGTTTCAATTTTTCCTTTCTTTCCTATCATATACATTAGCATGATGGAGATTTATTGTTATTGTTTGGTTTAGTTTTTCTGTTCCTTCTTGATCTCTGGTACTGGCTTGGTGATATGCTATACTAACAAAAATAGATGTCTGATGACTAGTAACTTTAAATAAAAGTAGTGTCAGAGACAGCTTATTTCATCAAGCCCTATCAAAATATGGCCACAGTAAATAGAAAAGTGTGTTTGCATTAGAACATTTTTGAATCACAAACTTGTGCATTTTATACAAAATCTGAATTCTAGAAAATGTGTATTATTGCATTAAAAGTTTATCAGGTTAGCCATTTACTATCTAGAACAAAAATAATAATTTATATTACTAGTTGTAGCCTTACAAATGATATACAAATAAAATGTATATATTGCCTATGTATTTTCCCCATTGTAGAATCCCTCCAAAGCATTGTGGCACAGAACTCTTTCAACATGAGAAACAGGCACGCTAGTGCTGAGGAAGGGGAAGGAGCAAGTCTTGTACCAGAGAGAAATAGAGGAGTTGTCAGAAAGTTTTAAAGAAGAAAAAATATCTTAGACTCTAGAATTGAATATTCAGCCAAACTGTCATTCAAATACAAGATCATGTTAAAAATATCCTCCAGAATAAAAGTCTCCGGAAATCTGCCACAAACATATGCACATTGGAAGCTGTTCTGGAAAATAGTCTTAGAGGGAAGGACAAAGTCAGAACATGCTGCAAGATGAATATTAAATAAAGATGACAATGACTTGCTGTCTTTAAAAGAATACCTAAGATGGAAGAAAGAGGGGGAAATAGAGCCATAACACCTCCAAATGGAAGTCCATTTAATATTGAAGTGAATTATGGTGGGGGAATAAAAGACTGAGGACATGCTAACGTTATTTTCTTATTAGGGAGGTGATATGTCATTTAAAATAAAATAGAAAGAGTTAAAAAGACATTACAATAGATCATACTGAAATAATAAATTTATTTGTGAAAAAGAGGTTCAAACCAGCAACAATTGTGCAAACTGAAATGTTCTAACTTCACCAGTTAAAAGACAAAGACATGCTTACAGAGAGGATTAGACCACTGTTCCTGTAGGAATAACCAGACAAAAGAGGTAAACCATTTTGGGTCTGACGATTCAAAGAAATGTAAGAGAATCAAATTTGAAAAAAGACAAGAGTCCCTCTCAGGGAGCAGAGATTAATGGCTGCTTTCCTCCCTGAAGCCAAATTGTGAAATCTGGGCTCAGGTGGACAGATTATTAGGTCTGTCATACTCAGAAGGCTTCGGACAAAGTTACATGAAAACAGAGAGCTTTTAATAGCTGCACTGGCTATTCTTCTTTGCATGGCCCACCTGTAGAAATACTTCTACCCATTACAACTTCCTCAAAGGGCTTTTGCATAGGGCACCGCAGCATAGGAGGCGGTGGCTGATCTGCAAACAGATCTTTGTATTCTGTGCTTCGTAGAAATATTGAAAGAAAAGACATTGACGGATGTTGTATGAAGAGACTTATAAACCAAAGCTGAATCTATTTCTTACTTAAGCAAGGATGTGCTGTGAACCTGAGACACAGCAAAGCAGGGATATGAGGAAATATGGCGTTTGGGGACTTGAGGGTTTTTGAAGACGGACTGTGTTGCGAATTGGCTGTCTGTTGTCTGTGAAAAGATGACTAGTTTGTGGCTGATGCGCAGTGGCTGAATTTCCGAAGCTGAGATTGAAGCGATACTTGTGCCCATGAGTAGGAAGTTGACTAGTCAAATCTTGCTAGACTTAAATATTTGCTTGTGATAGGAAAACTAGAAAGCAAAAAATTGGCTCATGCGTTTTTGGTGCCAATGAACCCATAGTCAGAGAAAGTCTCTCTGAATCCAGTTTTTCCAGGGCAAATAGTGGACAACTACACAGTGAGGACAGGAGGAGTTCATGTGGAATCAGATTTATCTGCATGCCACTGAGTCTATAGCAATTCACTTCAGATGAGACACACTAATTTCATGATTCTTCATGAATAAAATAATGCCTCATGTATTCACGTCAATAACCAAAATAAGGTAAAATGCTGGGTAAGAGCAAAGAGAGCATGGCATGGCTTGTGGAGAAGCAAATTGTAAATATCAAATACTGTGTGTTGCCAGCCACAAAAATGAGAAATGAGATGCTTTGCACATTGGCTAGGTTTCAATGTTGATAATATTGTATATTAACCATATTTTTCCTTTTTCTATGCCATCCTATCTAATGCAAGACGTGTCGAGTGGCTATAAATTATACAATTATATATAAATTATACAATTATAATTATGTAACTATAAATAAATACTAAATTACATATATTTTCAGATTTAATTTCAGGATGTAAAAGGGGAGTTGTGATTGAGGTATTGAATATGAATGAAACCCACAAAATTATAAACTAAATTGGATTATCTCTGCTGTTGGGGGGAGAACAGGAGCAAGTCTTTAATTATATGAATGTTGTGTTCTCAGGTTGAAGCACAGTGTTGTCATCGCTGTTGTTCAAATGATGAAATATAGGCAATAGGTAACTTTACAAAGTAATAGACGATGCTAAACTGCCAAGTTGTGGTATTTTCCCCTTAAGTCTGTGCTGAAGAGAAGGGGCCAGTAGCTACTTTTCCTCGAATCAATTGATTATGAAAACACTTCTACATTTTTAAAAATACATAGCTAATCTACAAATAGGGTTCCATGATAGGGATACCTAAGTGGTAAAAAAATTCTCTTCCAACCCCCTAAAAAAAAGAGTAAAGTTCAGCAAATGATAGTGTCAACTCAGTAACTCTCTGAAGGCTGTTTTAGGGGAATCAGAATTATGCAGACTCAGTAAGGAACGTACACACATTTTCTGGCTTCACTTAAAATATTCATTGGAAATTATTTCTTTTGTAGATAATGTAGCTGAAAATTACAAACTGTAAATGAGCTCATCCAAAATCTGCAGCATAGAAAGCATCTTGTCAGATCAGAATTCTAGGCACAGCTTACTTTCAAGTGAGCTTTTCTCACTAATCTAAGTAAAAGGGATGTGGTTTGGAGCTGGAGAACTGACAGAGTTTCAGCCATATTAGAAACACTGTGTGATGACCTTGCCCATTGCACGGAGAAGATACTGGAATTAGATGAGTTGGGGCTCATAATAAAAGTCTGGCAATCTCTTTGTTAGTTCTTTTGCATGTCATGTAAAGTTCTATGCTTAGTAGAAATCAATTGTGAGATTCAGGTTTTTCTTCTTAAAATTTCAGGACAATTTAGACCACTTGGCAAAAATTTGCCTAGGTGAGGTATAGCATTTGGATTTCGGAGGCTGGTTTAAGTATATTTTGATTAAGAATAATAACGTTGTTTGTAAAGTAAAAGATTAAATAATAACAAATCTTACTAGACTTAAATATGTGTGATATAAAAATTAGAAAGCGAACAAAAAATCTGGAAGTGTTTTTTATTTAAAGTTTTACAAATATTAGTTTGTTCTGTTTATTAAAACAATGCAAGTTTCTCTTGATCATATAAAATACTGATTTTTCTTATATTTGCCTTGCCTAGACTTAAGATATTTATTTCACACCGCAATAGGTTAATCTTTTTCAACCCCGTTCCTAATATACGCTTCCTACTTCCCACAAAATGAAATTAATGACATGCAAATCTACTCAGAACTTTAGATATCACTCCACCTCATTTTGTACTGACTTCCTAGCATCTCCCAATTCTTTTGGATTTTGAGTGCCACTTAACCACTTGATTCCCCTGTAGTTTATTCATGTTTGCTGTCTCTATTGATGATTATTAGAAAGAGAAAATATTGAGAAGAGAAAGAAACTAAAGCCAAAGGCTGATCCGCAGTGTGTGGTGGACAGATAGAGACATAGATACAGAGAAAGATAGATACAGATGATAGATGATAGATAGACAATCGAACATAGGTTATATATTATCTCTGTCTAGCATACATTAGTGGCAATTTAGTCTTAAAAAAAAATAAAGGAAACAAGGCAAACTATACCTGCCTGCACCTTGCATCTGCATTTCTCCCTACTTTTTTAAAGAAGCTGAATTAATGGAGAGGCTAAAGAAAAGAACTAAAGGATAGTGTTCTGCTTTCTAAATTTTGATAGTCTGCAACTTTGGGATACCATAAAGATAATGAAGATTGTAAATAATTCTGGGTACTACAAAGTATAGACAGCCCAGAGTGCCTCTCCAGAATTTCCCCTTTAGCTTTGCTGGGATACATATATTGACACAAGTGAACCAATTATTTCTCAGTCTCACGTATCTTTGACTCTGGGTAATAATACATTCTGCAAACAGGAATCAAGAGCTATTTCTTTCTAGAATGCTTTTAGTAATCCCCTGCCATATGCAATACCTGCCATAATT
>NW_006285791.1:4942915-4944847 GCF_000327345.1 Myotis davidii
CCGCCTCCACCCTGATATCACCACCTCATCACTCTCCACTCCAAGAAAAAAATTGAGCATTGACAAAGTTGTATGTTCTCTATGATGTGTAACATTTGTTACTGGACTTTTCTATACAAAATAAGACAGAGGACTCAACTAGTGATTATCTAGACTCCCTTAATTTAGGATAATCATGGCCCTAATAAATGACTCAGTGAAAAGTATTTAGTGTCTTCTCACTCTCCAAAATGTATCTCACTGATGAGAGTTTAATTATAATTTTATTCCCAGAACCTATGTTGTTTATAGCAGCTCAATATAATTTGTTGACTTGAATGGAAACCATGTGCAACAATTATTGGAAATAGTTTAAAGCAGTCTTACTCATTTAAAAATACACTTTCTGCTTACTTCCAAGGTGAGGTATAGGTACTAGCATCCATTCTAATGTCTGACCCTAAGTAGATGCTCCATTATAAGAATCATAATTTAAATACCAAAATCCCATTAGCAAAATATATTTCAGCATCTATTTTAATAGATCCCAAAATAAACTGTAGCTGTATTTTTTAGAAAAGAAGAAGGAAACAAAATAGAAAAGTTAAAATTTAGTTATAGTTTTAAAACGCAAAATATGAGCCAGTTCAAAATAAAAAAATAAGCAAATATTATTTGGAAAACACATTTCATTTGAAAATGTGCAAGAGTTAAAGTAACTATAGAAGCTGAAAAAGATGCTTCCAAAATAAATATCAACAGGTGAAAACAAAACAATTATTAAAGTGTGGAACTGTATGCTGATAAATTATGGAAGAAATAGAAGACAAAGGATCAGTCATTTATCTTATTCAAAAGTAAATAGATTAGTATTAAGCATTGACCATATAGAATGTGGATTGAGTCTCTCATGGTCCTTTTCTCTACTACTTTCATATACTGTTCTTGTATGGATTACTCAAGCCCTGCTTTTTAATTATGACCTATGAAATCACCAGCTCTTTAACTTTATTTTCACTCTGCATTTTCCTCAACATCCCAAAACGTGTATTCAACTCCTTAGTGTTTCATCATAGATGATGCCAGGTTGGTTACCTTGACCTAATAGGTACAAAGCTAATTATACCTATTAGTCCCTCCACCTAAATCAGAAGGGACTTTTTCAGATTTCTCATTTATTGTGAATATTTTTGCAACTTGTAGTCATCTTTTCTCCTTAAATATCTGTCCTCTTCTTTCCATATATTCATTTGATTATTTGGTTTACAACCCTATCATCTTTAGTATCCATGTACTACAGAGCTACATTACTAATTCATTTTCAATCTCAATTCTTATATTACCACTGTTCTCCAAGGTACAGCTAGAAATTTTCTCACTAAAATTAAAATTATCTTCCTACTTCCTTGCATAAAATTCTTTAATGTGAAAACAATGTATGAAAAAATCTAAACTCACTGAAATACATACATTAACATTTTCTTTTTCCTCAAGTAATTGTCTTCAAACAAGCCAAATGTCTTCTCATATGTCTTAAATTTATATAACCTACTTCCTGATAATCCCATAAATTACCAATTTTTTTTTCAGAATAATAGCTCAAGAATTAAGGAATATCTCAACTTAGCTTTAAATATTTCCATTAGTCCATTAACCTCTCTCTAGCTAAGGTTGACTTTCTTGATTGTGTTTTTAGTTCTTTCTCCTTATTAATGATTTGTCTATTTGTTTTGTCTTGTACTGATTGCTGTATTAAAATATCTTGGTACTAGAGGGTTTCTGTTTATTTTTCTTGCATTTTCCGTAGCTTTTAATTATTAAGATGACTGCTTTGTTAATTAGTACATGAACCTTGACATGTATCCAGATTCATTATGGATTCTGGATTTCCAAATTGAAATGGACTCCTTATTTCCTTTCTGTGATCAGCATCTAAAACTAAGATTTCCCAAA
>NW_006285791.1:4946760-4949092 GCF_000327345.1 Myotis davidii
GTAAACCTCTCCCCCCTCCACTGCAGCGCTAAGGAGCAGCGAGCCAAGCAGTAAGGAGCAAGCAGGCAGAGGGTAAATGTTGGCAAGCCAAGTGAGCAGGCAGGCAGTAAGGATAGCGAACCAAGTGGTAAGGAGCAAGCAGGTGGGCGGTTAGGGGTGAAGGGTCCCAGATTGCAAGAGGGATGTCTGACTGTCAGATGTCCAACTGCAGGGATCGGGCCTAAACCGGCAGTTGGACATCCCCCAAGGGGTCCTGGATTGCGAGAGGTGCAACCCGGGCTGAGGGAGCTCTCCCTCCTCCCCCGTGCACAAATTTTGTACACTGGGCCTCTAGTATTCTATATTTCTTTCCAAATATTTGAATATTTCCTAAATATTTTTTTTACATATTGATTCCTAATTCACTTCTATTGTGAATACATAAGATATTATTTGTATGTTTTCAGTCCTTTTATTATCCATTAAGATTTATTTATGGCCATCACAGGTTCTCTCTACAAGGTGTTCTATATGCATTTGAAAAGAATGTGCATTTGGCTATTCTTGGATGGAGTGTTTTATAAGTGCCAGTTCAAGCTGAATAATAGTATTGCTCAAGTATTCTATAAAATTAGTGATGATCTCTCTGCTTTTTTTTTTCAATTATTGAGTTGGCATATTGAAATATCTGAGTATCATTGTGGAGTTGTACAAGTCTCCATTCCATTTTATTGGTTTTAGCTTCATCTGTTTTGAAGTTCTGCTATAAGATGCATAATTTATAATTTATGTGTTTGTCTAGCACCTAGGCTCTTTTATCACTATGAAATATATCTGTGTTTCTTTATATCTCTTGCCCTACAGTCTACTTTGATATTAATTTAGCCCTTCCAGCCCTAAGATTCCTGTCTGCATGGTATCTCATTCCAACTGTTTACCTTCAGCCAATTTGTATCTTTGAACATGAAGAGTTTCTCAGGTAGACAGTATATAATGGGAATCTGCTTTTTTCATTCTGTATGAGTTACAAGTATGGAGGAGATAAGTAATTCTAGGAAATATGGAAGAGCAAGAGAGAAATACAATGTGTCAAAAAAATTGCAACGAAATTTCAGAGGTTACATTACATTTAAAATTTTTTCTTGGATGAAATGATATTACATTTCAATTATACCCATACACTTCAATGAAGATATTTTATACAATTAAATCTTGGGGGACTTAGAAAAAAGGGAAAGCATGAGTGTTCAATAAAGGTAGCTGGTGAAAGAGAATATCAAAACAAAACACCCAAGCCAGCAATTAAGGGCAAGAAAACAAAATAACTTGTAGCCTTGCATATCTCGAGAAATTTAAATCCTAAATTTACTTCCCATTACATTTCTCACACAAAAAAACCCCCTAGCTTAAAATATGTTTTCAGTATTAGTGTTACATACACAAATTATTGATATCATTAGTATTATAAAAACTTGGGTAATTTGTTTTCTTGCATAATTGCCAGCCCTAGATGGAGGTTTCATCCTCTTGATTTGATATAATCAGATTAATGAATAGTCTTTGCCATTCACCAGCTGTACCAACATTGTTATGTTTTGTTTAATGACCCACAAAATGAAAAAAATAACAGTACTCAATCCATGAGGTTGCTCCAAGGACAAAATATGAGTCGACAGAAGCAGAAATCTCAGCACATTGCTTACTCAGCACATGCCAAAGAAATGAGTAGCAGCATCACCACCACCACCATCATCATCATCAATATCCATATGCTTCTAATCAGTTAATTTTTTCTCACTCTAAGTACATAGCATCTGTTTGAGTTCAAATCAGAGCTCAGCTATTTTTCCCTTTGTGACTTAATATGTAGAGGATCCAAGTAATGGATGAAACATGGCTTTGTTTTTCTTTTACTGATTTTCAAAGGCTACGGATCGTAAAGTAAACATTTCCAATTACAGCAGCTCTTTCCCAGGAGATACCAAAACTGGCATCATCATGCTTCTTCACAAGGTTCTAATAAGCTGAAGCTGATAAAGACCATGGACTTCAGACAACCTCAGGACGTCAGACTCTTACTGCACTTAATTAAGACACTTTCTCATCCAGTGAACAAAGGGACTTATTTACCAACTGTGTTCACACAGGACTAATTCTATCTTATCCCTAGTGCTATTTTTTTAATAATTAGCCACGTCATCATGAATTCCCCCTTTCTAGCACTTAGGAACTCTTAAGCTATCCCCTCAGTAATTATCCTATAAATTTCTTCTTTCTTTTTTTTTTTAAGTTTTATTCTTTGAAAGATTAATTTTAAATATTGTTCTCAGACAATACCCCTTTTTTCATATTA
>NW_006285791.1:4949172-4962588 GCF_000327345.1 Myotis davidii
AATAAATAAATTTGAAAATGTAGGTATATGATTAATTTGATTTTTTAAAGCATTTAAAACTGGTTGCACGCTTAATAAATTAAGCTTTTTACAAGTCCAGCTCTTCGCAAGTGACAGATTCTCTTATGTTTTTTAAATTCTTTTAAAATTAGACACACTTAGCCTTCTCCCAAATCCAATAATAATAATTTATGTGTTAAATACAGGGTTGTTACCATGATTTTCCTTTTTATTTAATTGTTTAGCTTTATTTTTCTATTCTCAGCTCCAATTTCAACACCTCTGAATATAAATTTCAACATCCAATTTATTGTCTCATATCAGCAGTCAATCCTTTGAGATTATTTCTATTCTCAGTTGAAATGACTGTTCTCTTAAATAATTTGTGGATAATATGCACGCTTAATAAATTAAGCTTTTCACAAGTCCAGCTCTTCGCAAGTGACAGATTCTCTTATTTTTTTAAAATTCTTTTAAAATTAGACACACTTAGCCTTCTCCCAAATCCAATAATAATAATTTATGTGTTAAGTACAGGGTACAGGGTTGTTACCATGATTTTCCTTTTTATCTAATTGTTTAGCTTTATTTTTCTATTCTCAGTTCCAATTTCAACACCTTTGAATATAAATTTCAACATCCAATTTATTGTCTACAATAGAGTAAAGGGTGAGTCTATTTGTTGTATCACTGAGAGGATGATGTTGGCATGTCCATCGCCACATGGGTGAAGTACTTTTGATCTAATGGGGGACAGAAATATGATGGAGAAGGTAACATGGATATTTCCTCAAGTCACTGGGAGGGCTGAAATAGAAATCTTCTACAACTGAAATTTTCTTTGCTTTACTGGGGAATCCTAACTGAGGTGGGGAATATCTAGCCAGAGGTACCATGACTTGAATGTGGCAACGGAAACTACCAATACTATCAGAAATTATCCAGACTAACACAGTTCAAAACTAGTGCCTGATTTAAAAAAAAAAGAAGCATGAATGAGCAAATAAATAAATACATAAGCAAAATGCATGAATACATATCTAAAATGTCCTGTATTTCAGAGTCTCCCCCCAAGTTTCCTCCCAGATGGCCAGAGCACACCGCTAAGAAATACATCTCCTGCCTTGGCCAGTGTGGCTCAGTTAGTGTAGCATCATCCTTTGTGGTAGCAGGTTTGATTCCCAGTCAGGCCACATACCCAGGTTGCATGTTCAATCCCTGGTTGGGGATTGGACCTACAAAAAAAAAACCCTTGCGAAGGATGTTATTAATGAAAGAAAAAGAAATGGAAATAAAATAACCCTGGCAGTTCTCAGCTTGGGGTTGTGTGGCACTGCAGCTGAACCAAGGTGTTTCTAAGGTCAAACAGATACTTTCACAAAAAGCCCATGCCAGATGAGATCATTCTGTGTCCACACTAGAGTGAGATAAAACAAGACAATTTCACCTAGAAAAAACAAAAAAGAGATTCATTTCCTACTATGATAGAATACTGAATTTAACATCCCCTTCATTGCAGATCAAAGCTAATTATAGATCATTGCACACATAGCGGTAGATGCAGGTCATTGCAGAAGAGTAGAGAATATAAGCCAGTCACCAAGCAAGAAACACAAAGGAGAGGGAAATCCCAATCCCTGTTACTTAATTTTGAGAATGAAAAAGTGGTATGATAAAAAGAAATACATTACAAAGACTTGTGAATATATTATCAGAGTTATAAGTACATGGAAAGAAAAAGAAAATTCCACATTAAAAAAAAGCAATTATGGTACAATAAATAAAAAATACTTAAGTATTCTCCAAACCGGATCATGCTCATAACTCTTTTGGATCATTTAGGATAATTTAGTTCATCAAATTATTTAAATGACAATGGATTTAAATATATTGGACTAGGAAAATAATGAAAATGTGCACTTAGCGCTATCCATTTCTGAATTCTAGCTGCTGAGACAGAAATATGTTTAAAATATGTGAATTATCTACATTAATGTGAGGTAACACTTCCTACAGCTTACTGGAATGCTAAACTTTTATAGTGTGAAACTTGGTTTTTCTTTCAAATGCAATGTTTTAAAAATCACAGTAATTGTTAAATACGAATCCTCATATATATATGACATTTCCACAGATTACTGTGTTTATAATTTTAATTTTGAGCTGCTGCCAAAGGAAATATTTCAGTTCAATTTACATGTCGATAGTGGCAGCTTTTACATTCTCACCCCTGGCTTTCTTGTGGCAATCATAACTCTCAGTGTGGAGAAGTGTACTTCTCTGCTTTTTCCTGAACAACAGGAAAACTCATGTGTTTTATTTTGAAAAAGGCATCATCATACTTCTGAGACACATATTTACTTATGGCTCAAGTTCTGAGATATAAAAAGTAAATCTACATAGTAGCTGCCCCCCACCCCTTCATCTGTATGTTTGCTTTCCATGATTTCAGTTACTCCCGGTCAACCATGGTCCAAAATATTAAATGAAAAATTCCAGAACTAAATAAGCTTTAAGTTTTAAGTGGGCTAAAATCATTAACTGGCAAACTATGCCCATTTACTGCTTAATTTGCTTAATAGACAGAATTATGAGCCAAATGTTTTGTCAGAGCATTTGTTGGATGACATTTTATGTATTATCATATAAAATAATAATTTTTACTGAACTAAAAGGGTTGGTTAAATGGTAGCTTGAAAAGAATCTTAAAGGAGTAACTATTACAGCTGCTAATGGAAGGTTAAGTGAGATAAATACTAATCCTTGGCCAATTGAAGATTTCATTATTGTACATTGTGGGCCTTTGGCATCATACATTTATCATCTGAATCCTAACCAAGCAAACCTCACACTAAGCCCTGTTTAAGCAGCACATGGAAAATATCTTCCAGAAAAAAATATTGTTAATTCCATTACACAAATATGTTTATATCTCTGCCCATTGAATGAAACAAGAAAGCCAATGAATGACTAATTTGAAATGAATTTCACAAGGAGAGTTATGAATTAAATGTATTTCCTTTTTGTTATCTTAAAAGACTACAAGGAATATAGTTTTGTTTTTCTCACTGGGAAGAGCTTTCTTCATTTTGACTTAAATAGAAGTATTTAATGTGTCACACCATGTGACCATCCATGTTCAGATATCCCAGCAGGGATTAATAAAGGAATATTGCTCTTTCACCAGAGCTCTGTCTAAAATGCATGAAGACACACTGACGGCAATATCAATGTCCTCCAGTAAAAGATAAAATTTAGATTTTATTCTTATAAAAAATAAGAAAATGTAAGAACAGATAGATGCCTTGCACACAGATTCCAGCAATGCTCAAACATCCTAAAATATTTTAAAAAAAATATTTGCTGTGTACAACTACAGGAAAAGTATCAGAAATATCTCATAGGGAGATATTTTAAGACCATATATGACAGTAATTAACAGACACTAAAATAAATTTCAGAGAATTATGAAATATAACCTTAGTTTTAAAAATTTATAAAGACTAGTCCAGGAGGCCTACAAATGGGGAAACTGATCCCGAGACACTTCTTATAAATGAATCCCTGTAAAGGAAACTCCCAGGATTGAAAGGTAGGACAAGGAATGGAAGTCTAACTTACAAATTTCTTTTTAAATGGATATAAGGAGAAAGAAATTGATGAGAATTTTCAGTATCAAAGGAGACATGATTTCATCCAGAAGGCAAAAGTTGTCCTGATTAAGATAAATATAATGTACAACTAAACACATTTTATTTATACTGCAAGCACTAGAGGCAGAGCTTTAAAAGCCCAAAAGTCACCAGAAGAGAAGGAATACAATTACCAAGTCAAGACAATTAGAAAAATAGTTTTCTCATAAGGAAACATTAAACCCAGAAGATGTTCATGTAATATCTTCAAAGTAATGAGATAAATTAAAAGCCTTCTCTGCAGTGCATGTCCAGAAAAACTCAAGTCAAAGAAGAAAATATTCATAGAAGCAAAAAGTGTGTTTAATTCCAATAGACACACACTAAAGCAATAAACAGTAGGGAATATAATGCAGGGAAACTGGGAAAATAACTGTAGGAGGAAAGTCTGAACATCAAGTATAAACATAATCCTAAAGCAAGTAATTAGGACTATAATTTTGAAGACTTATGATAGAATCGGTTTTAAAATAAATAAAAGAGAGTCATCTAACTGATAGAGGCTGGCATTTGAATCACCCAGGACGGTATAAAAAAGATCATCTGACCTGATGGAGAACTGGTAGTAATTCCTAAACTGCTTGTTTGAAATATTATGTTCTCTCAAGGTCTGGTCAGATTACCACACAATAGGAGGCTGTAAAGGTTTCAGCAAGTAGAATTGGCAAGACCTAATATTATGTGAAAATAGGGATCCTTTGAAGTGCAAGGTTATTGAATGATGCTGTGCACATAGTAGCCTCCTGTAAATGCTGGCTATCACCATTATCTCCCTCACCATTTTCATCAGTGATCTTTCATTCTCTTGGATAATACAGAGAAGCAAGTAGGGAATCCAAATAAAGTCAATGCCAAACATGAGGTAAAAGCTATGAGATTATATAGAACCAATGGATAAATAGTAAAGCTTCAGGGAAATAAAAAAAATCCTCAAATACAAACCAATATATAGGGTCAAAAGTGGGAGAATCTGTCCATTCTTGAGTCTTCTAGTGGTTAGGATAACTGGTGTGATGGTCTTTTCTTGTGTGTCAATCAGACTGGCCTTGGGGTGCCCAGATTAAGTGTTATTTCTGAGTGTGTCAGTGAGCATTTGTCTGGATAAGGTTAACATTGGGCTCGGTGGACTCAGTAAAGCAGATTGCCCTCCCCAATGCAGGTGGGTTTCATCCAATCTGTTGAGAGCCTGGATACAACAAAATATAAAAGAAGGAGAAATCCACTCTTTTTTCCTGCCTCAGTGGTTGAGCTGGGACATCTGATTTCATCTTCTCCAACTCTTACACTGGGATTTACATCATTGATTCCCCTGGTTCTAAGGATTTAGTACTCCAACTGAGTTATACCACTGGCTTTCTTGGGTCTCCAATTTGCAGATGGCAGATCGTGGGACTTCTCAGTTCCAGTAATCTTGTGAGAAATTCCTCACAATAAATCGCCTTTTGTGTATATAGTACATAGAGTGGATCTATTTCTCTGGAAAACCCTAGATCACATTTTCTTAATGTAAGTCACAGTTTTCCACTCAAATATTTCCAGTTGGGGGGGCCAAACAAAATATCGTATGGATGTTTGATTACAGATAAAAATAGTTATATATGCTAATACACATACATACATTTTTTGTTTTTGATCTTAATCATACAAAAAAGGACATCCTATAGAGCAAAACAGAAATAGTTTTTGCCTTTTGAGATGATTAAAATCAATTTATTTATTGACTACAATATAAAACTCTATAGATTTAAAATCTTGGTGAAATTTCTATTTAAGAAACATTTTTAAAGGCCAAGAAAAAGTTTATAGGCATCATAGCACTATATCTTGGTAGTAATGAATCCTATTACATTTATGACTATGTTATCATATCAGTTAATGCATTTTCTGTGCAATGATGCAGTTTACCGCCTACATCTATCAGTACAATGAATCATTTCTCAAGGCCTCTGCATGAATACTAAATAAATCAAAAGAAAATATGCAGAATCAAAATGTGGGAGATAACTCCATGTTAACTGTAGCTTGCCTAATACTGCTGTTCAACCCTTTTATTTTGACAACTACATTTTCTTACATTGTAATATGCAAACACCCATCTTTACTAAGTAGAACTTATTTTTATTCCAATCAGTCCTAATTTATCAATTGAAATAATCTAACAGAAATTGAACATTCTTAGAGGAAAGCAAGAAATAGGATTTACATAATCCCTCCATGCACATTGTGTTACTGTTTGAATTCTTTCACAACTATTACTTTCCATACAGTTCTGTGCCTTGTAAGCTAGTATATTGCTGGCATCAATTTTTCCTATCAAAATTTCTCTTCTGCATTCAGTTTTTCTTTCTGGAAGTATCATTATGATAACTGCTGATGTCAAAATATCATTTCCATTTATCCCAGAAACAGAGACAATAAAGAAGTGTAAAGAAAATATTATTTTCATGGGAAAATTTCCAGGTTATATTATCCCACAAATACTTTTCCAGAATAATGTTTTTCCTGTATATTTTTCTCCCCAAGATTTTTCAATGAACTGTTGACTTTAAAATCCTAAACATTTAACATACAGCTTGAAAACAAATCTCACTTTGCATCCTTCTGGCTAAAGTGTTCATTACAAATGTCCTGTGATTGTTTTAAATACTTCAACTAGTATTTCTTGTAATAAATACACTGAAATAGAATAGCTATGGTGAAAATTATCATCTTTGTGACCATAGAATTTGTTAAGGAGGTTTACTGAAATAACCTGAATGATTTTTATTAGACTTTAATTCATCTATCACTAATGTCTTACTTAGTAATCTAAATTATTTCAAAAGCAAAATAATAATAAAATGTGTCAATATATTTCTTATGGTACTATATTATTGAATCAAAATTGGAGACATTTGCTCAGCAATGACTCTACTAAGAGATTTTTCATGCATCTACACTCTTAATTCTCACACAAACCTATGAACTGGAAGCAATTATCATTTCAATTCTCAAGATGAGAAAATGCACAGGGAAGTCTGTTGTACAAGTGTGCACACATAATAAATGTTGGGGGTGGGAGGAGGAGAGAGTGACTCCTACATGATTGACAATGCTGTTTTCTTAACCCTTACCTCCTCTTGGTTCCTGTAAAAAGGCTCCATAAAATTATAGGATCTTTTTTACTCTGATTCTGTGGTCTTTTTCCTTTATTAAAATGTTTTCCTTTAAGAAAAGGAAAGTATCCTTACAGCCTATAATTGCAAAGATATTTCAATCAAATTGTGGGACAGTGGTAAACAGAAGCAAATATAAGTTTAAAAAAAGCTTTGGGAAAGTTTATTAAATACTAGTATAAGTCACATTTGTTAAAAAAAAATCTTTATTTTTTGGTATTTACATAACTCCTTGCCTTGGAATATTTCTTGGTTGATTGCAGTGAGAATTAGTTACAGTTATTATCTGTGTCTCATGAACCTTGATCCTATATGAATCCACCTCCCTCGCCTGTAACCCCTGGAAACCATCCATCTTTTGTAGAAAAATGTATAGAGATTTCCCAAATACCACAGCTCACACATATTAGTCTTCTAGATTATCAAATCAATCAATTTTAACTATGATGCAAAGTAAAATGATATAGGAATGTACTATTTACTGAGTCTATAGAGTTCTTGATTCAACTTCCTTTTTTATAAATTAATATTACTTTTGGCCAGATTTGTGTAGTATACAGTGGAATTTAATATCAAAAAGAAAAGAAGGTATTAGATGAGTGGTCCTTATTAAATTGAATAAAATAATCTATTAATGATTGTTGTAAAGTGAGTTATATATAGTACATAATTATACATGCATTTACATATATATTATATTAATCTAAATATAATTAATGTACAATAAGAATAAATATATACACAGAAGAATATGCTGGGTTTCAAAAAAGACTATGTAAGTTAAAGAATACATATATTTTAAATAGATTATTATATTTTTCTTTTTATTGAATTTATTGGGGTTATATTAATAAAATTATACAGATTTCAGGTATACAATTGTATAATACATCATCTGTACATTGTATTGTGTGTTCACCACCCAGGTCAAGTCTCCTTTTATCACCATTTACCCCCTGTACACCCTCTGGAAACATGAATCTTCAGTTTCCAATAATCTTTTGGCAGAATTATGAATTATAATTATGAATTATAATTAAATTAGTCTCCTAAGAGTCTGAAAAGATGTTAAAGAAATTATAAAGCATCACCTTAACTCTATTACATATTTTACTTGAGGACAGATCATTTCTTTTTTGGAATTAAAAGTGGAGAATTACCTGTATGCCTTCTTGAAAAGATGCCAACGTGCAGCTAGACTCTTATGAGACATGGATGATTGAGTATGTGCCCCAAGCATTGTTTCATTATTGAGAATGATGAAAATGAAGACATGCTATTTTCCAACATATTTTCACAAACTCTTAACTATTTTACCTTTGAGAGAGAGATGGCATATGATATCATCATACTTTTTGCCTGGATGAAATAAGATGCTGCTGTCTTTAATAATTATAAGGGTTTTTTTATGCTTTTTTCTCATAAGACACTCTGTGAGTCACTGCATTGTTTTACCATAGTGGAGGGTGTATGTGAATATTGCCCTTCCTTCCTCCTTCCCTATCTATAATAACAAAAGCATAATATGCTAATTAGACTGGATGTCCTTCCTGAGGAAGCCCGGGTTCCGGGTGCCAGAAGGAAGCCTGGGTCCTGGGTGCCAAAGGGAAGCCGGTGCCAGCAGCCGGGGGAAGGAAGGCCTACTCTTGCATGGATTTCATGCATCAGGCCTCTAGTTCTGCAGTATTTAAGAACTTCAGCATCACAGTCTAAGCCAGTGATGGCGAACCTTTTGAGCTCGGCGTGTCAGCATTTTGAAAAACCCTAACTTAACTCGTGCCGTGTCACATATAGAAATTTTTTGATATTTGCAAACATAGTAAAACAAAGACTTATATTTTTGATATTTATTTTATATATTTAAATGCCATTTAACAAAGAAAAATCAACCAAAAAAATGAGTTCCCGTGTCACCACTGACACACGTGTCATAGGTTCGCCATCACTGGTCTAGGCCATGAATTGCGGAGGTGGAGTGGAGGTAATACTGGACACTATGGAAAGAATGACCCTCATTCAGAGGAAGTACATCTTGTCCTTTAAAGTCTGACACACAGAGGTCAGCAGAGGTACTAGTTAAGATAGAATTTTAGGGTTATTGGCATAATGTTGAGGGAAATTCATTTTGATGGTTTATGTTTTGGTCACTAAATTAGAGATTGAGTTCATCTATTTAAAATTATCGATGATTAGTAGTGACATAGGTTATAAAAAAGAGAAAAAAGCATTTAAAACATTCACTATACAGTGGACAGGGGGAGGAGGAGGGGAAAACAACAACAACAAAAAAAACATTCGGAAGGAAAAGGTTCCCAGGTGCTGATAAGGGCGCAGTTGCATGAATGTTAGGAAACTGATAAAGAGATCAAATCTGAGAAGTTGTAATTTTTTTCTTGTAGGCTTCATCTGTTTTGGAATTGTTATGGAGAAGCTAACTAGATGGGATTCATCCAGGGTTAAGGTAACTCTAGTACAAGGCAATAGTATGTAATTACAGAGTTTGATAAAAAATAAAAATTCACACAGCATGCAGTTGATGTGGTAAGGAGAAAAGAAGGACCCAAGATTGGGAGTCTGTCTGAAGCCCAAGAACACTCATAGGAATAACTCCTGGGTGAACCAGAAACTTTGATATGAGACAATTTCACAAGGAGGATCATTCCATGGGAATGACAATTCATCATGCCAGAGTTTGGGTAACATGGATGAAAGTTGAAGGCCACTGGAGGAAAAAAGTCAAGGAAAGGAGAGTCAAGAATAGTTTCTGAATTACTAGTTTGTGCAGATGGGTGTGTCATATTCTGTCCTATACTGAGAGAATACACTGGAAGAGATACAAGGTTTGAAGAGAATGCAATGAATTCAGTTTAACACATTAAACTTGAATCCCCTGGCAGATATTCAAATGAGAAGCACAGGAATGTTTAAGAATTCACCTGACTGAATTTACTGGGAGAAAAGTTTGTTCTGTTAACTGGAGAAAACATACTGTCCTATCACTTGGGAATGCCACCAAGGATTGGGATACAGGCCAGGGTGCAACAATGGGTTGCGTTATACCAAGTAACCAGAATAAACATAAATATTAATTTTAACCAAGAAATCAAATGAAGAGCAACAGACCAAGTAAGAATATGTTATTATAGACAGGAATAAGGTCAGAAGCTAAGAAAATCAGCAACAGATATAGGAATCAAATATAACACAGGAAGGGAAATCACCTTAAGATTTAGCCATCATCATCAACAACAACAAGACAAATGAGAGGCCATCATTTTGTTTTACCTATTGTTACCATGTGGCTTAGGGTGAAATGGACTAAAAGGTAATTACGGAGTTTAAGGAGAAAGCTGTTGTATTATTCCAACCATGCAATCATTAAAAACATGGACCAAGGTCATCACCATGGTGATAGCAATGAATTGATTTTTAAAAAAAAACTTGTTTATCAGAATTTACTTCTGATATTAACCCCAGAATTGATATAAACAATAAAGAAGAAAGTTTAAAAGAATACATTACAATTTTGAAGTAGGCGCTTTAGAAAATCATTGTAGCAATGAGAAAGTAAGGAATTTAGGAGGAAAAAATATATCATCTCTGTAAAGTTGGACAGATTTACACCATTCTGATTACAAACATAATTTTGTTATCTAGGAAATAGCAATTGAGCCATTAGTTCCAATAGGCCTTGTAAAGTTTAAACAAGATATGATGTAAGTGAGAAAACATATGTGAGGGTAAAAACCATGTGGACCTAATTCACCATTTTATTCCATATCCCAGAAGAGTTCTTAACACACACATTCCAGGTACTCAATATTTATTTAATGAAAGAAAGAGAGAGCTATGAATGTTTAATTTTGCAAAAAAATATAGGAGAATAAAAACACAAAAGGCCATTGCACTGGACACACCATTATAAAGTCAAATTTTCTTATTACAAAACAGCTTCTTAAATGTTTCTACATTGTTTCTTTAAAACAAAAACAAGATAAAAAGAAAAGAAAACTCAGCCAGAAAAAAAATTGGTATTAGTCAAAAAAATTTCTCAAAACAGATGCTCATATTACCTTACCACAATAACATATGATGCATTTCTGAAATTGAGAACACCTATTTGTAAATCTTTATTCATCAATGTTCCCCATGAGAAGCTCAGAGGGGAAAAAAGCTGACATAAAAATGATAATAAACTAATTTGCAATTATATTCTTCTATTTACAATGATAAAAAACAAATTCTTCACTGGGCAGAATGTATTCTATGTTAATATTTTGCATAACTTTAAAATCTCATTATTGATTTATCTTCACAATAATAATCTGAATCTATTTTATTCCTCACCCTAATTTATATGACTAAATTAAGGAGTCATTCAAGGGTGGGTGGAGATATTTTTGGACATGGAGTTAAATGGCCATCCTAGAACATCCTACAGTGGTTTTGCAGTAGTTGTATTCCTATATCATACTCTCCTGCCTGGAAGCTCACCAATGTATTATAGCATTTGGTTTTCAACTACGATGATTTAAATCAATTTTAGGATGCAATTAAAACTTTCGCTCTCATGTTATAGACTCCAGCTTACAATATTGACACCATAAAGACACTTTTCTTCTGTGCACTGAGGTGCATCCATTAAAGCTGCTTCTAAAGGCTGTAGCGTGATTTATATGAATTTATGGTTTAATTAATATACTTCTCATAGATATAGATATTTAAAATAGCACACTTAATGTGCAATTTTAATCTAGTTGTCATTTAGAAAGGAAAGGAATCTATGCCACAAGCTCTCAGCAAAATCTCCCCTACTAATCACACGTCACACATATGAAATTCTAGCCATTTTGAAATGATTCCTAGAACATCCCAAAATGCTTCATATTTCCTTGTCTTTACTTGTGCTACCACTATTCTTTGGCTCTTGGAACACTTTGCACCTTTATGGCTAGTCAGTTCTAAAAACAGCACTCTATAATTGTGTCTTTTTTTTTTTTTAGTATAATTGGTTATGCATTCTTTAATGTCTTTCCCTGTATATGAGTCTAGAGATCAGTGATGGCGAACCTATGACACGTGTGTCAGAGATGACTCGCGAACTCATTTTTTTGGTTGATTTTTCTTTGTTAAATGGCATTTAAATAGGTAAAATAAATATCAAAAATATACATCTTTGTTTTACTATGTTTGCAAATATCAAAAAATTTCTATATGTGACACGGCACCAGAGTTAAGTTAGGGTTTTTCAAAATGCTGACACGCCGAGCTCACAAGGTTTGCCATCACTGGTCTAGATTTAGACTAGAATGATACCTGTGACACTGTATTGTACTAATTTATTTTCAGTGCTGTTTAGTCAAAAATTAACTTGGCCCTTCCAACAGGTGTGAGGTGACGTCTTCTTGTGGTTTTAATTTGCATTTCTAGGATAATTAGTGGTGTTGAGTGTTGTCCATCTGTATGTCCTCTTTGAAGATGTTAAGAACATGGACTCCAGATTCAAGACTGTCTTCAACTGAAATAACTCATTAGATTAAAACTGTGTAAATAGTTGTTCTGTCTATGGTAATTTGCTTTTGTCCTCTGGTCCTGGCTGAGTATATTCCTGGCTGAAAGAGCATCCCTTCTGGGTCATCCCTCCCTGTATGATAGAGAAAAGCAGTAATAGAAGAGCCATATAATTGTTCTAAAACTCTTGCTAACAGGTGGCACATGTCATTTTCACTACCATACCGATTTCTCAAAGGAAGTCCCATTGCAGAGTCTAATATATTAGTGTATATACCAGAAGAACATAATCCTCTTCTAGAATGAGAAAATTTTTATGAGGGATTTTAGAGATAGGCAGAAAATCTTTTGAACAATATTTTACTTCCCCAAAGAATTAGTTGTGACAATTGACTTTGGGTGGTAAACTCACAGTGCAATATACAGATGATGTATTATAGAATTGAACACCTGAAACCTGTATATTTTTATTAACCAATGTCACCCAATAAATGTAATTAAAATTTTCAAAAAATAATGTAGATAGTAAGGTATAATTTCGGGGGAGATGTCTTTAAAAAGTTGAGAGAACACAGGATCTAATATATCAGAGGAAGGCAGTCTGTTAATTCTAACTACAGAGAAGGTGGAATGTCTGGGCACAAGTGTTTGCAGATGTGTATATTTGGCAGTGGAAATATGAATGAGGTCCCCCCAATTATTATTATTTTCTAAGTGATGCATAGAAAGTCATCAGCTGAAAAACTGTAAGTAGCAAGGAAAGTTTAGGGAGAAAAAAAATAAAGTATCTTCTGACAGAAAAAAAATTCCCATAACAATAGTGTAAGACTATTTGGCAGTTATGGTACTCATTTGCAATCAGTGGGCATATCCTATCTAATAATAGAGAAACATGGTAATTAACTATACCTCCAACACCCTTCCCATTGGCTAATCAGTGAGATATGCAAATTAACTGCCAACCAAGATGGCGGCTGGCAGCCAGGCAGCTGAAGCGAACAGGAGGCTTGCTTGCTCCAGTGATGGAGGAAGCCAAGGTTCCCCTGCCGCTGCCGGCC
>NW_006285791.1:4963301-4971708 GCF_000327345.1 Myotis davidii
AGCAGGCCTAAGCCAGCAGGTCGTTATCTCCCAAGGGGTCCCAGACTGCATGAGGGCACAGGCTGGGCTGAGGGACCCTCCCCTCCCCCCCGCAGTGCACAAATTTTTGTGCACCGGGCCTCTAGTCTATACTAATAAAAAAGTAATATGCTAATTAGACTGGATAGACCAGACGTCTTCCAGATGTCCTTCTGGACAAAGCTGCAGTGGCTGCGAGGGCCGAGGGCCAGCGGTGCAGAAGAAGTGGTGGTGCGGGATAGGCGTCAGTGTGGGAGAGGCGGCGGTATGGGCCAGTCCAGTGCTGCAGCCCCTTTTGCAGAGGTGGTGCAGGAGAGGGGACTGTGCGGTCCCGGTCCCAGTGCTGCCCCTTCCACAGAGGCAGCCATAGAGGCAGTGGCACGAGCCCGATCCCGGCACCATGCCTCTGCAGAGGCTGGATGGGGTGCAACCTGCTGTGCCTCAACCCCCCACAGCCCTTCCCCCAGCCGGCCTGGCCCCAGATTGCCCCCACACACCAGTGGGCAAGAGGGCAGGCCAGCACTATGAAGCAATGGTCGAGGGCCAGCAGGGCTGAGGCTGGCAGCCACAGTGGCCAGCAGTGGCAGCAGAAGCAGGGTAATGGGGGCGGCTCCTTCACCTGATCAGCTTCGTTGCCTCCTGCAGAAGAAAGCCAGACTGCTTTCTTCTGAAGGAGGCAATGAAGGGAGCGGGCCTAAGTCATCAGTAGGACTTCCCCTGAGGACTCCCAGACTGAGAGGGGGCAGGCCGGGCTGAGGGACCCCCTCCAGTGCAGGAATTTTCGTGTACCGGACCTTTACTCTATATATATAAAAACCTAAGTGACTGTTACGACTGGATAACTGGATGACCAGCCAGTAGCTATGACTTGCACTAAGCACCAGGGGGCAGATGCTCAATGCAGGAGCTGCCCCCTGGTGGTTAGTGCACTCCCACAGCCAACCTCCCAAGGCTGGTCAACCTCCCGCAGTCCCTCCCTTCAGCCAGCCAGCCCCAATCGCCAGCCAGGCAAAGGGACCCCACCCAAGCATGAATTCGTGAATCGGGCCTCTAGTATCTATATAAAGTAAGACAGTATAGCACAGTTGTATGTGTGAGAAGAAAGTAAGTTAAGTTTGAACCTGTATGAAATTATTAGACCAGAAACAGGGTTTTATTAACATGGAAGGAATTTTTAGGCTTCTCAAAATTTTCCTTCCCAATCTATAGTATATTCTGCCAAGATATCTAAAAAAGGAAAATGAACTGGAAGATCTTTTGATATAAATGTTACTAAGGAGCATAAAGTATGTGAATTGTGTGTAAAATCTATAAGTATCTGGGACACCGCTTACATGATAATTGCTGTTAAGAGCAATAAAAATTACCTCTGGGCCCTAGACAGTTTGTTCAATGGATAGAGCATCAGCCTGAGGACTGAAGAGTTCTGGGTTTGATTCTAGTTAAGGGCATGTACCTGGGTTGCAGGTTCCCGGCCCTGGTCAGGGGCATGGGGGAGGCAACCAGTTGATAGGTCTCTCTCACATTGGTATTTCTCTCTGTCTCACCCTGTCCCTCAGGTGAGGATTAAAAGCAAAACAAAATAAAAAATTGCCTCTGGAAAAGCTTAAATGTGAAACCCTATCTAAACGTATCCTGTAGTTTAGATAATATTAACAAGAGGTCATTATGCATGAGATAGAGTTTTCAGAGCTTTATCCACTTGGACACATTTAGAACTCACAACAACGATATAAAGTAGTATGATAATTGTTATCCTATTTTTAATGCAAAGAAACAGATTATAGAGATCAAATGCCTAAGGTCACAAAGCCAAGACTCACATTTTAGCAATGTAGTTCCAGAGCCCATTCTCTTATATTCCTTTCCATATATATGGCAAATCATCCTGATGTTTAGCTTTATTTGAGGGATGAATCAATTATAGGAGAGCAGAAAATGGCAGGCCAGTCCCACTCGAACTATAGCGTAAAGGATGCTAAGATAGCAGTTTATCTCCTATAGGATCTTGTGAGGAAAAAAATTCAATTAAAATTATTAGGTCCCAAATAAGTTTATGGCCAAATAGTAACCAACCCATTAATGATTCTAACAGATATTTGATTATTGAATCGCACGTTAAAAACCTAAATACAAATTCCTTCTCTGAAATTTTTAATATTCAGTTTCAGTCTCTCTTTTTTATACATTTCCAGAATGACTATTTATTACTAAGATAGCTTGATATTCCTCATTTAGAAAATATCACATTACCCATCATCATTAATCAAATTTTACATGATATTAAATATCTAAGAAAGCTCTTTGAATCTTCAGAGAAGTGCCAAAACCAATGAAAACTTTTGAAATGACAAATTAAATTATACTTATATTTGAAATATTGACTTACCAGGGTATTTACTCAAACTGTAATAATAAATGTAGAATTGCTTAAGAAGGAAAACTTTTTAAACAGAATGACATGGTAGAGTGTATTTGTTTATCAAATTAGTGAATTAGTTTTTGATGGTTTTAAATATTATTAAAGTAAACACATATATTCATTAAATAATTGAATTACCTGCATTGCAAATTGACATACCCCACTTTAATGCGTGAAGAGGACAATGAGAATAATGATAAATTCATAAAAATTATGTAGGACTGGCTTAGCCAAAGTATAGGTTCACCAATTTGATCAGGGTTTCTGTCTTTTCATTTTAATTGGTTGGAAAGGTCTACAGAACTGGGGTAGGGATCTATTTCTGGATGCTCATTATAAGTAAATGTAGTCAAGCACCATCACATCCTAAAACTCTCGAAGGAATATGACACCTCTGGGAGGACCATAGACACGGCGTTAAAGTGTGTAAAGGTAATCATTAAAATAGAAAACACAAAGCCCTGGGGAGTCAGAAAAATATCCACATCAAATAATTTTATTTTAATAAAGAGTAGAATTCACCCGTCCCTAAAGCAACATTTTTCCCCTACTAGCCAAAGAAACTCGTAGTTTAAAAACAGGGCAGAAATTGATTAGTTTAGATAAATAGATGTGCATACATAATTGTTTAAAATTGAATAAGGTAGAAAAATAATGGATAGAGCTGGATAGCTGTAAGGTACAAAGCTTAGACCTTCCTAAAATTGCATGCATACACACAGTTGTTTTTCCGGCTCCTCCAAACAGCCTTGATTATTGATCAGCAAACAAGAGTTTATTTATTTGAATTATGCATAATATCCAAGTTCTGGGGACCAAAAGCAACAATGACTTTTTCCTTCACATGCAACCAGACTATTACAACTCAACATTAACATCTCAAAGTTTAGCTAGCTGCTTCTCAGAATATGAGCTTTTAATTTTAATGTAGCATTTCCTCTGCCTTTCCAAAGTCATAATGGTCCAGACGTGCGATGTTCAGGAAGATGAATCAAATAATTTCACAATAGCTCCAGGAAAAGAAAATCAAAGTCATTGGATTTAATTCTGCTGCGTGCATTAGTATTTAAGCTTAAATGAAGGCATTGATTATCAGTCTTAGTTAATATAGAGTGAGTAATATTCCAGAGTTATCAGTTTAAAGCGAAAATTAAAATATAAATGAATTTTTCCCTTTAACTTCATGGTTATATGGCAAGCCTTTGAGCTAATGTTATATTAATGCCATATGTATAATTGTTATCTAGAGCAATAGGCTATTAAGTCTCTGAATTATGGTCTCGGAATTATAAGAAATGTTTCTATATTCTGTCTATGTATTTCATTTGCATGAGTCATAAAAATACAAAAACTTAACAGAATTCACATGCCCTGGGTTCTTTTACACAGCAAATGATGATGTCAGTGAACACTGAGCATCCTATGCACTGGTGTTAAACTCCTTGGGCTTGCAACAGTGTCCCCTTGCTTGTGATCAGTTATTCAACTTGCTGGACTGTGAGTCTCACTTGATTCTTAGACCTACATGTTGACGCTGAAGCCAGTTCAGGGACACCAGAGCATGTCTGCTCTGTCTGGAGTTGCAAAGAGATCTGAAGATCTCCGCGTTGCAAATACACTGCCTATGTCTGTGGCTTCTGTTGTTCGGTCTGATGTGGAGAGGATTCTTTTTGATGGAGAATTCAGTTTGTTCATACAAGATTGCTTATATTCCAAGTGTGCTCAGGAGAGTTCTAGAACTTTCTAAATGACAGTGTGATGCAGCCTCATATTTGGGCCCCATGGGCACTCTGGAGCCCACACCTCCACTTCAGAAAGAGCAGCTTCTGTGTTTTGCATATTTTCTGCAGAGGATTTATTTCAAAGCGCATTATCTGAGCCTTTTTAAACCTCTGATTTGATAGATTTGCAGCAAACTGTGTTTTTTTAATCTTTATATAAAGAAAACATTTAATTTTCTCATCTGTAGTATTTTCTCTGAAATCTTAGCCAAGTAGAATGCCATAATTTTACAATGATGCTGGCATTTTCTCCGCTTTTTTGTCATTGTCCCTGAGTTACAAACTATTTCAGATGACAGTCCAGCTCAAGCTGCCTAACTCTTCTCTCCAGCCTTTGTCCTACCTACACCATATGCCAAACGCTTGCCAGGCCCCTGCCCCTCTTCTCAGTCACTGGGTACTTGCTCTTTCATTCAGTGAGCCCCATTATGTTCTAGGCACCCAGAACCTTTAGGACTACAAGGTTTAAAAATAGGTTTGTCTCCCCGATGGGGCGATAAGAACGCATATGTAATGCCTTAATCAATAAAGAAAAAGGGGGGGGGGATAAATAAAAAAAAAATAGGCTTAGTGCCTGAGAATATTTCAGTTATTTGTCCATACTAGGATCTTCTCTGCTTCAGCCACTGTGCTCCCTTCCTTGTCTTCTCTATGGTACTTTCCACCCCTATTGTTTCTTTTTTCAAAAAAAATATTTTTATTGATTTCAAAGAGGAAGGGAACGGGAGAAAGAGATAGAAACATCAGTGATGAGAGAGAATCATTGATCAGCTACTTCCAGCATGTCCTCCAGTGGGGATCAAGCCTGCGACCCAGGCATGTGCTCTGACCAAAAATCAAACTGAGACCTCCTGGTTTATAGGGTAATGCATAATCATTGAGCCACATTGGCCAGGCACTTTTCACCCCTATTGTTTCTTAGGTATAAGATTTTTCCCTTGAAGAAAAGGGAAATACCTGCATGCATCTCACACCATAGCATTTTTCCCATTTCAATATTGGCTTCATCTACTATTGATTATCTATATTAAATCAAATATTAATTTAAATTGTGCCCTGCTTGTAATGTATTTACTTTTTGAGGAAAATGTTAACTCTCAGTGTGTAATTTCATTGGCTTTTCCCCCTCCATATTCACAAATACAGAGAACTAAAATAAGACTTCTGGAGAACAGACTATCTCTGCAATCACCTTTCTCAGGACCACTTCACATCTCTATCCCCTTTAGGTTTTCCTCTTGAACAAGAGTTCTCCATTCTCTCTGTATCGTGTCCCTTTGGACTAATGGCCACTTCAAAAGTTTGCCTAACATTTGTATTTGCCTTTTCTCCAGAATGCAATCTACATTGTCATGTTTCTAAGATCAAATACTAGAGTCCAATAGAAAAAGGTACATAGGACACAAAGAAGGGCCTCACAACCAGAGGTTTCAGGCTCAGAAACAGAGTGTTACAGGTGTAGAAATAGTGTGGATTGTGCAAAGAGCAACTTTCATAACCATGGGGGCTAGCTCTGCCTACACCTCAGAATCTAGGGAACTTGATTTATGATCAATAGAATAAAACACATTTTCCTTTATTGTTTTTATTTTTGAACTGTTTCTGTCTCATGTGTGACAAAATAAAACAAAGTAATGATATAAATATTTCATAGGAAATAAAGTCTGAGTCTTACAAATATACCACAGTCCATGCCTGGATATATTAGTCTAATATTTAAACTACATTTTACAGAACTCTCAATGAGCCTACATGATATATACTAGAGTCAAGATTACTATATACAGTCAGCATTTATTGTCTAAATGTAATACATATATGACAAAGGGCAAATCAAAATAATATTTTCAAATAAAACACTTCCCGCTTTGGTTGTAATCTAGACATGTGTGATTTATACGATTCGTACAAGTAATTTATACTTTCCAAAAACATAGAAAAATAGAGGAAGGAATTTTAAGACAAGATTTCAACAAGATTGTTTAAATTCTTGCCAAATTTAGTGTCACATATTCTTGCCAAATTTAGTGACAGTTTTACTTGGCATTTTTTAAAGAGGTTTTTAACTGTATGTTAAAACTTGACGTATCTGTATGATTCCCCTTTCTGATTTTTCTGTCTCCTTTCAGAATAACAATAACGCACCGTCACAGAACCCAGTGCAAACTAACATTAGCTATACACCCATTGTGTAATAGACAGCTTTCCTCTGGAGTTTTTCCTTTATGCACAAATTCTGCACTGAAAACAAATACACAGAAGGAAGATAGGTTATAATGATTATTGTAGGAAAATGTTGTTGGACCACAAATAAATAAATAATTTTTGTTTTATCTGAAACAAAAATGCATAATTTTGAATAAAATTATAAGCACATCTTTCTTCATAGTGATCAAAATAAATGCTCCAAGCATTATTTTTAAAAAGTACTAAGTGAATACTAATCTCTCCATGTGATTTATTTGATTAAATATCGATTTACATACCCCTCTGTACACCAATATGTTTTGAGATTCAGTCACTCCCTGTATGCCATTGTTAAAGCAAGTACACACTATACCTCCAGAAGCCTTTTATTTATTTATTTTTAATCTTTATTGTTGAAAGTATTATGTCCCCTTTTCCCCCATTGACCCCTTCTAGCCTGCCCCAACCCTTTACCCCAGGCCTTCACCACCCTATTGTCTGTGTCCATGGGTCATGCATATATGTATAAGAGTTCTCTGGTTGATATCTTCCCACCCCCACCTTCCCTCTGAGATTCCACAATCTGTTCTATGCTTCTATGTCTCTAGATCTATTTTATTTATCATAGAAGCCTTTTACATTCAATTCAAGTATATTATTTCCCCAGTTTTGCTGAGATATAATTGACATATAATATTGTGTAAGTTTAGAGGGAACAATTTAGTGATAATCATGTCAATGAAGCATGTAAATGGGAAGTTTTCTGAATTACTAAGGAAGTATTGGTTTCTTAAACTTTTTTTTAAAACCAAGGATATGTTAAATTGTTAACATGATGTGCAGAATCAGTTTTTGTTTTTGTTTTTTTTAATCCTGAATGGGTGATGATTTATTTTTATTTTTTTCTCCAGTTACTGTGGAACCAAAAGAGGGAATGTTAGTGTAACAATTCCACAAAATCTGTCATAATGCATTATGGAGCTGTTTTCTGACTAGTTTCATTGTTAAACACATATAGGGTTTAGTAAATTGAGATGGACGAAACACGTCTACTCTTCTCTTCTCTGCACATGAACTTATTTTTGGAAGTTTATCTATGTCAGTCATTCTAAACAAACTTAGTATGATTTTAGTAAACAATTTACCAAATGTGTCTACAAATTTTAAGCATAAACCCAACACAACTTTCTTCTGGAAAATGTCATTAAAAATGCAACTTTTGAGCATAACCACCAAATGACCAGTCAGTCTGTCCTTCTACCTTCAATATTCCTACTGTATGATTCTAACTATACACCATCCTAGAAATGACAAACATATAGAGCCGGTAAAAAAGACTAGTGGTCGACAGGTATTTAGGATGGTAGGAGGGATACATCGGCAGAGCACAGAGGATATGTAAAGCAGTGAAAATACTGTGTGTGGTACCAAAATAATGCATACATGTTATTATTTATTTGTTCAAATCCATAGAAGTTCAACAAGAGTAAACCATTATGTAAGCTATGATCTTCGGGTAATTACAGGTTGTCAATGTAGGTTCTTCTATTGTAACAGATATTCCACTTTGGTAGGGGATGTTGATAATAGGAGAGCCTATGCGTGAGTGGAAGCTGGGGGTGTATGGGAGATCTCTGTACCATCTGTTCCATTTCAGTAAACCTACAACTGTTCTAGAAAATAGTTTATTAAAAAACATACATATGCAATCTCTAGATCTACACTTCTCTAGGTATTTATGGGAGAAAGTTCTTTAGTTTTCCCTTAATTTTACTGTGCAAAATATGAGTATATCCAAAATTTTACCACTTCCTGTCACCACAACCACTATTAATCAACCTAGTTCAAATCTCTTTTATTGCTCTTTTAATTTATGAGAATGGTCTCCTTTTCCAATAATCTCTGCTTTACCATTGTTCCTCAATTTATTTTAAGAAATTAGTCAAGTTTATAAAGTTAATATCCATTTCAGGTCATGTCAACCCCGTGCTAGATTCCT
>NW_006285791.1:4971881-4987825 GCF_000327345.1 Myotis davidii
CTCTTCCTGGAAGGGCGATTATGCTCCCCAAAAGTATCTAAATTAAAGTCAGACACAATGTTTATTTCCTCTGCCTGGAGCACCCTTCCCAAAGAGGAAGTTCTATGCCTCTTCTTAGTTCTTTGTTCAAATAACATCTTTTCACTAAAACATTCATGTAATTCACTTAAAAAAATCTAAATGTACAACTGTGCTACTCATGACTCACTATTCCCTTTGACAGTTTTCTGTTTATCCATAGCACAGCTAAATCTACGATAGCATTTATTTTATTTATCTATTTGTTTTTCATTTTATCATAGTATAATGCTTATTAGGGTAGAAACGACTGAGTGTTTGTTCAGTTGCAATACATCAGCAACTCATAAAGTCTCTTGCACAAAATATGTGATAAATACTTGAAAGCAAAAGAAGGAATGGATTATCTTTAAAAAATACTTGAAGCAATTGAATTGGGCTTTTTACAAAAATATGTATTTAATATGTGTGAACCTTTGTAGGTTTCCTTTGTGATGCTCTGTAGAGATGAGTAGATAACTTAGGTTGGGTCAATAAGTAAACCCAGATTTCACTCATAGCCTCAGACAAAAGGCACCTGCATCTGACCAACATGGGATAATCACTCACTAGGTTATCCAAAACCCTAGGGATCGGTGGCTGAAATGTTTGTCATGTCTCCTCCTAAGCCAGAAGGAGGTTGACCTTCAGTCCTCAGGAGACACATTGTTTGGACAACTCACTTCCAGAGAAACATTACAATCAGAATATATGACCATACTATTCCCCCTTTGAGATTCCTACATACTAGGATATGAGACCTAGGTTGAAGATTTATGAGAGAGGGATATAAAAGTAATGTGACTACTATGATTTTATTATTGTTTATTTTTGGCCAGAACCAATATATTTTATGCAGGGTTACCAGGCAAAGAACTACTTGAGGCATCATGAAAAAACTTCCCCAAATCCTAAAACCAAATATGTATTGATTAGAGGTTGATTTAACATTGACTTATACTCTTAATTAAATGTTATTATATCAAGTTGATTAATAGAGGCTTTCTTTATTTTTTACAAGAATGCATATATCCTCAGTTCTCAAAAAAAGTGTAGATAAAGATTGAGGCTGTAATTTTACCTATACATTGGTTTTATTACTTTAGCCAAATCTGTACAACTTTGCAAATGTCTTAGTACAGGAAAGCCCATGCAAGGTGTTTTTACTTTAAAAGAGCCCACCACCACAAATTTATTTAAAAGTGACTCTTCAGAATGAGTTCTGAACAGTGTCTCTGGCAAAAACATGGTGCTCAATGAATATATGTTGGTCGAGTGAGCGAGTCAATGGATAAATGTGTGATTAGAGAGAGAAAAGTATTAACTTTTTATAAAAGAAAAAATGTCACTAGTTTTTGCTTCTGTACTGTTGCGAATCCTCATTCACAAGGAAATGATGAAAGTAATGACTTCTCCTAAGTATTCATAATGAGCATCCCATTTACAGACCTTTCCTGACAATTCCCATCTTGTGATTATGTTGTAGGGAGGTAAAAATTGTCCCCTAAATTAATGACAAATGCATTAGGGCTTTTATCCAGTACACTGTTTGAAATGATTAAACTCATGGAATGTTTGCTTAATCTATTTTCCTTTTCCATACACTATGTTCTTTGCCTGAGGCAAACCCATCTAATAACTCTCAATTGAACAAAACCATAACTCATGACTCAATAAATTATTAAGGAAGCCTGCCTTGCATCTTATTCATCATTTATCCGACCACAATGGCAGAAAGCCTACTGAATTCTCTAACAGTTTCTTGCCATAACAAATAGTTCTGTTCAAATGAAGAAATGGAAGCACGTGTTTGTGTGTGTGTGTGTATTTTTTAAAATGAAATTACATTTAAAACTCTTTTGCACTAAGACTTTATAGTAATAATAGTCTTGCTCTAGAAAGTTGTAACTTCTAGTTACATCATTTGTAATTTAATTCTTGACTCTAGACCAGTGGTTCTCAACCTTGGCTGCACATTAGAATCACCTGAGAATCCTTTTAAAATCTTGATTTTTGGGCCTTATTCTCCGGAAATTCTGTTTCTTTGTTACTAATGTTGTGGCCTCACCCCATAACAAAGAAACAGAATTTCTGGAGGATGAGGCCCAGAAATCAGGATTTTAAAAAGATTCTCAGGTGATTCTAATGTGCAGCCAAGGTTGAGAACCATTGCTCCAGTCCTCCAGAAGTACCCTTATATACTACCTGAGGTTAGATTGAAAAATGAGCTACAGAGTGTAGGATATCAAAATACAGCTTCTCAGTCTTTCACAATCTTATTCCTTATATGCTAATATTCCAAAGTGGCCCCCAGAAGTGTAAGGTGATAGCATTGTTTAAAGGGGTAAGTTACATAATAGGAGTGGAGTACAGTTGGAAGGGCATTGTGATGTGTACAATACTGCAAAACAAACAAATCATTGGAACCAGGTCAGTAGCAAACAATAAGTTACATTTGTGACCTGCTACATGATCACCAGTCATGTAAACATATTTTGATGCACCTTTTAAAGAAGAAAATTATGCTAGATATCTGAATTTCTGGATGTGAGATTTGAGATTATAATCTATCATAGTGAAAAGTTGAAAAATAAACATGATTTCCATCTGCTGATATTAACCACTAGTTATCACATTTAAATGTGACATTTTGAAGATAAAAATGGATTTTTTGACAGCATCAGAAAATGCAATCTGCCTGCTCAGTTAGCTGCATTTTAAAATTGGCGTGAGTACAGAATACACAACTCAACAAACCTCAAAATAGTGTGCATCTTTAGAATTTATTTTTCTCTTTAAGATTGGAAACTGATGATATAGCAGCTTTAACCACGATTTTTCAGGGACGGGGGGATAAAGAAAAGCATGTACAACTCTTCACTATTTCCTTTCAGTTTGGATGTTTCTCTCTGTTTCAGTGTTAATCACAAAAATGAAAGCACCAATTTATTTCTTATGAAAATGTGTAACTACCACTTTGAAAATTAAAACTGTTGTTTTGAATTGCTCCATGTTTGATTTCAGGTGCATGGTTTTGTCTCTGAAGGTCTGTCAAGGCCAGATTCCTATCTCTTCTTTGTTGTAAAAAAAGATTTGTAAGAAATTTTAAAACTACAATTTGATTCAATTGTTCAATCTTCTTCCCTTTATTCCTAATGGCATGGTTGAGCCAGATGTCTTTTTGTGGATCAGAGGATCAAAAAGAAAAAAGAAGCAGTAATTGAATGTTTGTGCCTGCGAGTGTCTTGAACCCAATTATTTAATCAAAAGCAGCCTGCACCTGCAGTTACACAAGGGCGGGAATAACACGGTGTTCCAGGCATGTTGCACTGCATCTAGAAAACTTCAGAGGCTGGCCCTCCGAGCCTTCCCTCCTACCTTTTGAAGTTTGACTCTCTCCCTTCATAAATAAACGCTCGAGCAAGACCTTCAGACTAAAAGAAGAAATATATATAAAACACCCAACGAAAATAAAATGTACCCCGTGTCTCATCAGTACCTGAATTCCCTACCAAAGTAAATGATAGAACCTGGGATCTAGCGTGTTTGCAAAAAACAAAGCTGAGTGTTTAGTACTGAAATGCAGAAAATTAAACTGAAATGCGTTATTTTCCTCTGAGCAGGATGCAAGGGTGGTTTCCTGGGTTCTTGTCCAGGTGGAGTCAAAGAATGAAGCCACACTCAAAAGGTGGGATAGGAAAAGGTGGAAATTTATTGGGAAAGGAGCACAGACTCCCTTGTGGCGAGAGGGAGAGAGACGCACTAAGTCGCTCTTCCCTAGGGTTTATAAAGGCTTCTGCTCTTTGTGTCCTGATATTCCCTCTGATTGGTCAGTACTAGTATAGTAGCTTCAGGCCTCAAACTCACTGGGGGTCCCCCTCTTTCTCTCCCTTTTGTTTTTCTACTCCCTGTGGCCTTCTCCTTTATTCTGTGAACGATGAATTCCTCTCCCCTTATTCTGTGAATGTGTGCCTTTTGTCAGCTCCCAGCCCCCTGCAGATCTCCCCATGGGCTGCCCCCAATTCCGAAAACTCCCTAAAACCTGCCATTTTACCCCTAAAAACTCCTGTCAGTACCCTCAGTCTATGATATGGCTGTGAAAAGGTCACCATCCATTCAGCTGATGGAGCCACATGTGAGGTGGCCCAGAAAAGCGGCGAGGAGAACAAAGAGAAACAAACGGTTAAAGAGGAGAAAAGGAAAAAAGGCTTTAATCTGCGTTCTCGGGCGAGACGCACCAGCCCCAAAGGTGGGGCCAGTGAATTTCGCGCCCCCAGGGAGGGAGGGGCATCTTTTTATACAGGTGTTTGGTGAGGGCGGGGGGCCTGAGCTGAGGAAGTCTCCACCGCAGAGATCATCACCGCATTCAGCTGAGGAAGTCTCCACCGCAGGAGGTGGGCAGGGTATTAAGGAAGAAGTCAGTATCTGAATGGGGGTATGTAGATTCAGGGAGAAGAAGCTGGTATCTGTGTCTGGCACGTTGATCTGTTAGAAATTCCAGGGGGAGTCCATTATCTCATCACAGGTCTGCATGTATCCGATCCTGGGCTCTCTCCGACCTAACACCACATACCCCATGTGTTTCATTGTAACTAACACCTGAAGGACCTGGTTCTGAGAAAAGGGAGGAATTCTTCAAGAAATGGTCAAACCCACCCCAGCTGGTTCGGTTCAGTGGATAGAATCATTGGCTTGCAGACTGAAGAGTCCAGGGGTCGATTCCGGTCTAGGGCACATGCTCAGGTTGCAGGCTCTATCCCCAATAGGGGGCATGCAGGAAGCAGCTAATCAATGATTCTCTCATCATTGATGTTTCTATCTCTCTCTCCCTTTCCCTTCCCCTTTGAAATCAATAAAAATATATTTTTAGAAAAAAGGAATCTTCAAACACCAAAAGAGTCCCTTTTACTCCTGAAACCATCAACTTAATAAACTCTATTAAACTCTATTTCCACCACAAATAACTGGTCTATACTGCTAGTATAAAAATATTGTAGAGTTTGTTAGTGAGGTCCATTTAAACTGGAAAAAGTTTGCACTCCAGAGACTTTATAACAGACCAGTTTTTCTAGTAGCAAGTAGGGAAACAATTATTTCAAATGATATATTCCCTATGTTTCAGTGACTGTATCTTGAGAATACGTAGACATAAAGGTGGAGAGCACTGAGTAAATATAACAACTGACTCAAGGAAGCAATCAGTTCTGTGTGTTCTGATATAGAAAATTATAACTGAGGACACATGGACTGCAGGCATCAACCAGTGGATTGTAAATCTAGTATAAGAACTGAGCGAGAAGCTTCTCCCCTCACTAATCTCTGAGGGTTAAACATTGCCCCAGGGAGAAATACCTTCCTGTGTGAGTGAGGGCATGGTGTGTATGTGTGTGTTTGTGTGTGGAGGCAGTTGTTTAGTCTGTACTAAAGGTTATTCTTTTTTTAATTGAATTTGTTAGGGTGATGTTGGTGAATAAAATTACATAGATTTCAGGTGTACAATTCTTTAATCCATACCTGTATATTGCATTGTGTGTTCACCACCCCAAGTCAAGTCTCTTTCTATCACCATTTATCCCTCCATTATCCTCTTCTACCTCCCTCCACTTCCATACTGGTAATCACCATACTGTTGTCTATGTCTATGAGCTGTTTACTTTAGTGTTGTTGTTTATTGCTTAATCCCTTCACCTTTTTCACTCAGCACCCCCCCCAACTGAAAAATATGTGAACAGGAAGACTGAAATAGCCATTTAAGCAAAAATCATCATGTACAAATTGAATTTAAAAAAATATTGCTTTTAAAAATTGAGCTCAGCCCTAGCTGGTTTGGCTCAGTGGATAGAGCATCAGCCTGTGGACTGAAGGACCCTGGGTTCAATTCCAGTCAAGGGCACATGCCTGGGTGGCGGTACCTGGGTCAATCCCTAGTTCGGGGTGTGCAGGAGGCAGCCAATCAATGATTCACCCTCATCATTGATGTTTCTATTTCTCTCTCACCCTCTCCCTTCCTCTCTGAAATCAGTAAAAAAAAAAATTTATTATAAAAAATTGGGCTCAAACTGCCCCATTAGCTGTTAGATGTGACCTTGCCTTCATTGGCAGGTACCTTATTGTACAAATATTAGGCTGATAATTTTAGAACTCCTTGATGATATACCACTCATCAAAAGAAAAAAAGAATAATATTTTGGCCACAGGTTCCTCATTTATCATAAAGAGTTATGGCAATGCAAACAGATTGATTCCATTTGTTCCTGACACAATATGCAGTTCTTATCATTGAAGCACGAAAAGAAAATATATTGGTTCATATAGATAAATAATTAGGTAGACATTATGAACATTCTCAGTTCACTTAAGGAAACAAACCCAGCTAGTACAGGTCACATCTTGTTTTTCTTCCTGGTCATCTAAGTGCATGTATTAGTCATCTACTGCTTCATTAAAAAGCACTCTAAGCTCAGTGGCCTGGAATAGCAGTAATTGATTCTCACTGACATGTGTGTGTCTGGCCTGGTGGGTGATGTAGCATGAACTCAGCTGGGTGTGCTGCTTCAAGCTGCAGAACTGGACTGATCCCCGCTACATGCTGGGTGAGATGTGCTCCAGGTGTTACCATTCTGGCGTCCACGCGCAGGGGGCAGAAACTACCTAGAGAAAGCTTTCCTCCTAATGATACAAGTATCAGAAGGCAAATGGAAATAATCTCTTAAGGCTGAGCCTGGGGGATGGCACACGTCACTGACCTGATAGACCAGCCCTACCTGATGCCAGAAGTACAACAAAGGAAGCAGAGCCATATGATAGTATGGGAAGTCTTCCCTTCCCATCAAAAAAGGTAATGTATATCTCCACCCTCTGAGTCCAGGTTGGCTATGCCGTGGCCCACATGTAATGACTCTGTGCCAGCTGTGATGCACACAGAGGCTTGCAAAGTGTTTGGGCATGAGTGCCCACCCGTTACTGCTCTATTGGACCGTATGACACACATTAATCAGGCCAGGGTAGGCATCCAGACACCAAGAGACTATGTGGGATACACAAGAGACTATGTGAAATATATATTAAGCTGTCCATTTAAATCCACCAGCCTGCCCAGCCCCAGTCAACAGCTTCCATTAAACTCACTCACTCCTTAGAGCAGCGGTTCTCAACCTGGTGGTCACGACCCCTTTGGCGGTCGAACGACCCTTTCACAGGGGTCGCTTAAGGCCATCCTGCATATCAGATATTTACATTACGATTCATAACAGTAGCAACATTACAGTTATGAAGTAGCAACGAAAATAATTTTATGGTTGGGTCACAACATGAGGAACTGTATTTAAAGGGCCAGAAGGATGAGAACCACTGCCTTAGAGCAAGCCCAGCAAGAGAGCGACCAAGCTGAGCAAGCCACAGAAACCACAGATTATCTTATGTAAGTAAATCCCGATAGAATATTGCTCTTGTAGGTGACTAAATTTGGGGATTTTTTTTTCCAAAAAAAAAAAAAAGCTACTTGACAGAAATTGCTGCCTAGATATAGGTGTTATATTTATAAAACCTAAAACATAAATGGCACTGCTATTAGAATTGGGTAATACTCAAAAAATGAAAAATCACCAAGGCACTGTTAGAGAAGGCTGGGACAATGGTGTGCAATTATTCTGTAAAGGTGAAAAAAATGACAACTTATTTATGTAGTGAAACAATCGGAAGAACTGGAACCTATGATAACTTGACAGGTAGAAAATGTACCTAATAAACGTGGAGTTTTCTCCCAAAGACATCAGACAGAATATTGAAAGTGTCAGTTGGATATTTCTAACTGCACATGATAAAGACCTTTTGGAGGGAGATCAGCTACGAAAGAAACTGTTAAGATTGCAAGGATAATTTTAAAAAGTTGCAGAGGAGCCATAAACCATTGTTGGAGAATAAACTCTTACTTACCCCTTGTCTCCAAACCAGTTAAAGAAGGCCTAACACCATAGTTAATATCAAAGATATGGCTGCACAAGCCCTGTTTTAATACCTTCAAAAGATTTAATGTGATGCCTGATATACTCACAGCTACAATAAAAATGTTACACAAAGTTGAAACACAAAAAGCAGAGCAAGGTCTGACTCAGAAAGATTTTTCTCTTTTTTCTCATAGAGATAATATCCTTACGAGAGCTTTTAAGGAAAAAATGGTGGCTTTGATGAAAAGGAATTGAGATTGCTCAAATTTTATTCTAGATTTGATTATACTATGTCGCCCGACCATGTAGTGAAATATTTGCCTTATATGAAGTTCATTGTGGAAAAGAATACTAAAAGTTACATTTTCTTCTTCCCTTCCTCCCTTTCTTCCTCCTTTTCTTTTTTCCTTCTTTCTTCCTTCCCTCCTTATTTCATCAAAATTCAAAAGAATACATAGTTAATAGAAGACATAATATGTATAGGATGTGTTTTTGTGAAATTCAAATTTCCAAAATGAGCATCTCTGATTATTGAAGTAATAAAAAAATGAAAAGTAGCTTATGTAACATTAAAATTTATACTTAGAATATAACCCTTTGCATACATCTCAGATATTAAATGATTTTATGCTCATCACCCTCAAATTGCTAGATACTCCCTCCTTTCCTTTCCCAAATAGATGGAATCGACACGCTTCATGCCAAATAGAACTTGATGCCCAGTCGGAGGTGTCGCACAGTGGCATCCTAGCTCTTTAAATTTTAGAATGCTCTATACACCCAAAAAGATAAGTCAGGGAATATATTCTTCCTAGAGTTTGTATATGGATATTTTATAGTAGAATTTATGTTGCCTTTATCCAAAGCACATTGGTAATAAGAAAATTCAAATGTGAGTGGGAAAGCAAAGGGCAGAAATGAAACATAGATGCGTCCAAGTGTTTTCCCAACAAACTAGGCCCAATAGCTGTTGTTGAATGGTCGAACACATGGAGAGTGAGACAGCGCTCACTGAGCCAGGTTACTCTGTGTCCTTCTGCTTGACCCAGAATAAATTATAATGCTCTTGCTGCTTGGCAGCTTTTCACAGACTGTCCAAGGCATGCTAGGTGCTGCAGCCTGCTTCCCGACTCCTGCAGGGTGCTGTATGTCAGCGCTAAGTTGTCACAGGAATCCCTTCTTTTCTCAGCCGACTCTTTTATCAGCATTAAATCACCGGGGTGCTGTCTGTGGGGGCTTATTACTTTCATCTTTATTTTCCTTGGACATATGTTTTTTGGGTTTTTTTGCCTCTGAAACAAAGAGACAGGAGATGCTGAAAATAAATGGTCCTGTTAACCCTTTCTTTATTATCAACTGAAAAGAAAAAGATGGCACTTTAACTCGTGCCCTGACAATGTTTTTCTGTATTTGTCCCCTTGGACTTTCCTTTGCAGTCAATGTGAAGTTAAAGTAACTATTCGGAAGCTAAGCTTCTTCAATGAATACATTAGCAATTCGTTAAAATGGATTGAGTGACAGAAATATAACATTCATTATGTTATTTCTAACTGAATTTTTCTTAATAGATATTAAAAGTATTTCAAAGTTTAGGAAATCATTTTGAATACAAAGCACTTCATAATAGTCTCTAACTTCTGTCATACCAAGCCGCCTTTAATTTAATGTAAGTTACTGTTTAAAATTGAAAAGAAATAAACTCATCTACCCTGTGTTTGAAGAGCTGTACTGAGCAGTATTTTGACTATATTTAAATCATCTTCACATATGGTTATAAAGCATCTTATTGCATATATCATCTCAGTTGATGTGTTTATCCTTACTTCATTCAATTTTCCATATATTATTTTATGGATTTTTCAAATTGTGTAGGAAAAAGAAAAGAGATGTGCACTCTTTTCTCTCTTAAAAATCATATTAGAATTTTAAATGTCTTTATTATTAATTATACTTTAATTAGCCTTTTTAAGAAAACACCAAGCTGAATTTCACAGCTTTTTCATATTTATTTATACCACTATGGGTTTCTTCTACTTTATATGCAATACTCAGTGTGCTAAGACATGTAATGTGAATGATGGGGCATATGCATATAAATATGGAATATTTATACATTTTAAATCTTTCTTTAAAACAAGAGAGATGATCATTTTCAAACCATATTACTCTCATTTATCTCCATGATGCCATTAATGTTGTAAAATGTTGCAGCAACATTACTAACTCCTGAAGGCCTGCATCAGCCTTTAGCTACTCAGCCGCATTATTAGATTGTCAACATAATTCAGACATCTCATATAGAAAGAGCCAACCCGCTGGCTCCAATGCCTTGTAAATGTATTTGCTTGATGAAGTAGCTCTGAACATATTGCGGCCTTGACTTGCTATGCACACAGCACTTGCAGAATCAACTCCTGCTGCTTCCAAAGTGTGCTTATGATCTGTCGTTCTTCGGTATGTTTCAATTTCTGGTCACAAATGAGCATTTGATAAAGAAAAAAAATGCAACTGGTAACATGAGCTGAAATATCAGTATTGTACTAATCAGCATTACAAATTGGCATGTTTTCACTGACTTCTCCAATTAAGAAATTAATTAAAACCTCCAAGTTTACAGACAAAATATTTAAGAAATGCATCAAAATATTTACAATGTGAAGTGTATGCTTTTGTTTTGAAAGTCATGAGTAAAGCACTGTCAGGTGAGTTTTATATATAAAATAGAATAAAAACAAAAATAGCAGTTCCCTTTTAAAACTGAATTCAAACATGGAGCACACACACAAAAATCCAGAAATGAACTTAATGGCAGAGTAGAAAAAACAGTGGAGAATTATTTGATGTGACTCTTGAGCTCACAGGGGGTGAACAATGAATATAGAAAGTTGGAAGAGGAAAAACAGAAAACATTCTGCCAGTCTCTGAAGTGCCTTTATCACTCTGCCTTCTCTATCTTTAGATGCTACCACTTTGAATTGACTCAGCACTGCTAAACTAAGGTTCATTTATTTTGGATTATTTTGGTCTTTTTTTAATACCTCAGAGATAATCAAAATGTGTATTCTTAGAGGAACTGAATTGGATAAGGAATCAACACTCTATTACCAAGTAAAACAACATTCTAGGTAAACCAGCCAGTCAAGATATGAGTGGTGATGGGAAAAAAAAATCTGCAACTATGTATGGTTATTTAAACTTATTGTGGTGATCATTTTGCAATATATACAAAATACGGGTGGACTGGTGCACAAATTCATGCACATTGAAAGGAAATTAATTAGAAGAAATATTATAATATCGCTATTCGCCCTTTCTCTATAATAGAAGTGTCAACCAAATTCCTGATCGACAATGACAGATCAAAACACATGTGTGATTGGCATCAGCGAGAGCTTTATATGTATACTTGCATGCGCGAGTCAACTTAGCCTTTTATATAGAGAGAATAAACTTGCTTAATTAGACCTGCTTCCTGATTTAGCTAAAGTTTTTCCAGCCCAGTGAAGCACCCCAACTTCTCTTTCAGGTAATTGTCATCAAAACAGCAGTAAATATCAACACAAAGCAGATTATTATTGTAGATCATGCAGGGAGAACAAAGGGTAGTCATGTTCCTGGCCTGAAGAAACTCCAAGGAGGCTAGTTGCTAGGGAGAGAAAGCTGGACGTTGCTATGTGATGTCATTACCTGTTGCCCACAGCCACCATTTCTGGGCTGGGCTGGGCTGTGGGCTGCATTTTGTGCTATGGGGTCTCAGCTACGATTTGGTGGGCTATCTCTCCAGGGTGGTGGCAGAGCCTGTGTCCCACTTGGGGGAAGCTGAGTGTTGCTTTGTGGGTCTCAGGTCCATGGTGCCATTTCTTTAGAAATGGCCATTGCGTGTCATGGCAGCTCCTGTGTTGAGCATCTGCCCCCAGGTGGTCAGTGTGCATCATAGCGACTGGTCAGATAATTAGCATATTAGCCTTTCATACATAGAGCCCCTCAGGGCTTCTCTACCTCCTCCTGCTCCTGGGGGGTGATCAAGGCAGCAGCCACTGCTCACACTCACTGATGGCACTGGCCCCACTTGCACCTGCTGCTGGCTCTGGCTCCAATCACTCCGTGCCATCAGCAGGTGTAAGAAGGGCCTGCACCGTCAGTGCATGGGAGTGGTGGAAGGAGTAGCAGGGCTGCCAGCAGACAGGGGACCAGGGGCCACAGTGGGAGGGGCCTGATGGGGGCACAGAGAATGGGCTGAAACCTGCCTCTGTGCCCACCACAGCTTCACAGCCACAATTCCTTTCAAGGTGCACAAATTCATGCACTGGGCCACTAGTACCTACATAAAAAAAATGAGAAATTTTTTGTATGAGAAAAATATGTAGCATTGTGTATTACACATGATGGTGATTCTGGCATCATTTTTTTCTAGTCTGCTCTGTTATCAGTCTTTTAATCACAGCTTATGCTCTATCGCTTATGCTGAGAGCTTATTTACAAAATCATTCATTGCAGTCTGCAAATACTGAATTCCTGTTATGGCCTAGATGATATGGAAGGCAACATAGAAATCAAAGGAGTAAAAATGAGAAACAGTCTCTGAGAAGAGACAAGCTCATGGAAGAGTCAAGTATGTGAGCTGTTAACTGCAGCATATTGAGAAGTGAAACAATGAAAATGAACATAGTGGCTCCAGATTTGTGTTTGCAGTCTTTTTTCTTCTTGGAGGACTTAAGGATGATCTCCAAGCAGAAATATATTTTTTCTGGCTTTATTGAAATAATTGACATACCATTTTGTCCAATGTGATGATTTCATGCATAATTATATTATGAAATGATTATGATTAGTATAATAAGATTAGTTAAAACATGCATCACCTCACATAATTTTTTTGTGGTAATAACATAGAAGATTTTATTTCCAAGCAGCTTTGAATTATATAATACTCCCCAGCCCCTGGCAATCACCATTCTACTCTGTTTCTTTGAGTTTGGCTTTTTTTAGATCCCACTAAATAAGATCATATAGTATTTGTCTTTCTCTGTGTGACTTGTTTCACTTACCATAATGCCCTCATGATTCATTCAAGTCACAAATAGCAGGCTTTTTTCTTTTTTATGGCCAAGTTGTATGTATCTAAAATGTATATTTTTCCTCACATCTTTTTAATTTATTTATCCTTGGATGGAAACTTAGATTGTTTCCATGTCTTAGCTGTTGTGAATGATGCTGCAATGAACACAGGAGTGCAGATACCTCTTTGAGACAGTGATTTCATTCCCTTTGGCTAAATACCCAGAAGTGGGATTGATGATCTTATGGTAGTTCTAGTTTTAGTTTTTTGAGAAACCTCCACACCCTTTCCATAGTGGCTGTACCAGCTTACATTCCCGTCAACAGTGTTCAAAGGTTCCCCTTTCTCACACAGGCCTCTTTACACTTGTCCCTTCTTTTCTTTGATGACACCTATTCTAACCAATGTAAGGGGATATTTCATTGTGGTTTTGATTTACATTTCCCTGAAGTTTAGTGATGTTTTGCATTTTTTCATGTACCTACTAGCCATTTCTATTTCTTATTTGGAAAAATATCTATTCAGGTCCTTTGCCCATTTTTAAAGTGGAATATATATGGAGTTTTTTTGTTTGTTTTTGCTATTGAGTTGTATGAGCTCCTCACATACTATTTTTTTATATTAAACCCTTTATCTGATAGTGATAGATTGCCTCTTTGTTCTGTCAACTGCTTGTTTTTCTCTGCAGAAGCTTTTCAGTTTGGTGTCATCTCACTTGCTTATTTTTGCTTTGCTGCTTCTGCTTTGATGTTATACCCCAACACTCATTGCCAAGACCAATAGTCAAGAAGTGTTTGCCTATATTTTCTTATGGGAATTTTACATTTTCATATCTGACATTAAAGTATTTCACCCACTTTGTATTAATGTTTGTGAATAGTTTAAGATATAGGTCCAATTTTACTCTTTTATTCGTGCACTTGGGCGGGGGGGCATCCCTCAGCCCAGCCTGCACCCTATTGCAGTCCGGGAGCCCTCGGGGGATGTCTGACTGATGGGAGCTCCTAGAGGGAGCGGGCCTAAGGCAGCAGTTTGACAACTTTAGCACTACTGTAGAGGTGGGATAGGGTCCCCTCACCACTGCTGTACCCGCCAGCAGTGAGCCCAGCTTCTGGGAATGCACTGACCACCAGGGGGCAGCTCCTGCATTGAGCCTCTGCCCCCTGGTGGTCAGTGTGCATCACAGCAACTGGTCCTTCTGCTGTTTGGTCAATTTGCATATTAGCCTTTTATTATATAGGATATTCAGTTTCCCCAACACCATTTATTGAGACTATTTTTCCATATTGAGTATTTTCATCTTCCTTGTTAAATATTAGTTGACCATACATGCATGGATTTACTTCCAAACTCTTGATCTTATCTGTCACTCTGTCTGTTCATTGTCAGTGCCATACAGTTTTGAACACTGTAACTTTATAGGATAGTTTGAAATCAGGAAGTTTGAGGCCTCCAGATTTGTTCTTCTTTCTAAGATTACTTTGTCTATTTTTATTTTGTGGTTCCATATGATATGTTTCTATTTCTATGAAAGAATGCCATTGGAATTTTGATAGGAATTGCATTGATTCTATGATGGTTTTGAGTAATATGGAGTATTAATATTTTAACAATATTAATACTTTTGATCCACAAAACAGGATATCTTTTAATTCATTTGTGAATTATTCTGAATTTGATTTTAACATCTAAGCACTGACCACTACAACTTATTTCAAAAAGTATATAGTATTTAAAATTAAATTTAGCTACATGTTCCATAGGATTGCTGGTGTCATTCTGACATTTTAGTGTTGAGCTTACACTAACCAATAGACTGAAAGAATGACAAAAAGACCCCAGGTGATAATTTTTTTGGATTATAAATAAGCATTGTTGTACTGAGCAATACTGGGCCCTGAGGGAAAATCATTAATACTAATCCTGTCTTCACTTAAAATTTCATATTTTGTTCATCATGAATTATTGCAATAATTGTATTTTTTAAATGTATATTGCATTTATTATTTATCTCAATTATGAGGATATCTTTTGGTGTCCTTCTTAACTTTGTGCCCAAAACAAGTACCTCATTCACTTCATCCTAGTCCTGGCCTTGTAAAAAAAAATGTGTTTATTATTAGAGAACCATTTAAAAATCAACCAGTCAATATGTACCAGACCGAAATAGTATATGTGTCTTGGGAGATAATAAAATTAGAGTCATGATCTTGGGCTTTAGAAGCTTTTAGTGAAGTTGTAATCATAACCCATTAGTATGCAAATGCACAATATGGAAGAGCTTATGGAAGAGATAAATTGCCTTCAGTTCTGACAACAGCAGGGTCTGAATGTGTAACAGGAGTTAGAGAAGGTATTACTGTGTAGATAGAGCTTGATCTGGAACTTTAAGAATTTATAAGCATCAAGCAGAGGAGACCAGGAGGACACTGCATTTCAGGGAGTTACCAGGAGACGTTAGTAAAGGTCAAGGATTTGTAGGGGTTGGACAGAGGGTTGAGGTGAATATAGTAATAAAATAAATTGATCAGAATGTTCCTGTGGTTAATTAGTACAAGAGAATGCATATGATTTATTGTGAAGAGTTTGTAAGAATACCAATTCGAGGCTACATCTTAAAAAAATAAAGGACCACATTTCATAGAAAATTCCTGGACAAGATTATTTTGGTAAAGAGTTGTAAGGACAGAAATTTATTCCTGAATATTGAAGTCTAAAATGAAGTAATAGGGGCCTACTAACAACATGATGGACCATTTTCATTTCCATCACATAATAAAAATAATTTATTCTATCAAAAATAATAGATGCAGAGCTAACAATTATTGAGCTTATGCCATGTGGTAGGCACCACTGCTAAGGTCACAAAATTCTTGGTACAA
>NW_006285791.1:4987892-4994512 GCF_000327345.1 Myotis davidii
GAAAAAGAAGTTCTCAATTATCCACCATTACAAATTATACACTTGCATTTATTTTAAACCCTTAATCATAGTAAGAAACTTTGTTTTATATCAAATGATTATTTTCAGCATCTACTGAGTTGTTCATGTTTTTCTACTTCTTCCTGCTCATGTGAAAAATCACATTTTTTATATTTAAATGCTAAACACCCACCTTTCAGTTCCAAATATAAACATGGTTGGGATGCATCATTCTTTTTTATTTTGGTTGGTTTGCTTAGTTGACATTTTTATTTAGGAATTTTATATCTATAGTTCTTAGTATCTTTACCAGGTTTTAGTGCAATACTTAAGCTGAATCCATAAAAATGACTCAAGAAGTTTTTCTCTTTTTCTTTTTTTGCAAAGGTTTACTTCAGATTGAGACCTATCTTCCTTGAGTATTGGGAAGAATGCACAAGCAAATCTTCCTGAATCTGGAGTGTATTGTGGTTCATTTCTTTTTGTGTGTGTGTCATATTACATATTTTGGAAAGGTTTAGTTGCAAATTTGATTTCTTTACAATAGGTAGGTGTATTTTTTCCCAAGTTTAGATATTGGAAAAGACCTGGAAGACATAGAGATTGAGGCAAGGAATATGATGCATCAAGAGGAAGCGCATACAGGCATGCATTGGGAATCTGAGGAACACCCCATGCGTAAGCAACCCTTGGATCCAGTGTTCATGTGTATCATGCTGTGTCCACAGCCTGAATTTCCCTATCTGGGTAAGGGATCTTGGCTTGGGAGAGCTCACCAAACAAGCTCTCAGCATCTCTCTATATAGTTGAGTCAACCTTGTCAAATGGGTTAGGTCATTGCAGATCACAAGTAGAGACTAACGCTGTGGGTGACACAGGAGTTTTGGACTTTTATGGCACTTTGTAAATTCCATTGCCTATGTTGGAAAACAGTCAAAAGCTAGACATCAAGCATCCCCAGAGATAATGTTTCAAAGCCAGATGTACTAGTAAATCAGATCTATCTCTACAATAACCTAATCAGATTTTTAAAACATTCCTTCTTAAGTTAATTTTGATACATTTTAGATGTAGAGTTATCCACATCTAAATTTTCAGTTATTGGCATAAAGTTTTAGGTAATATTCTCTTTTTATCTTTTCAATATCAATATGATCTGTTGTGACCCTCCTGTTTTATGCTTCATATTGATATCATGTGTTTCCTTTTCATTTAGTCTTATATGCAAATAGACCTAACAGCGGAACAACTGAACAACCAATCTGGTTCTATGATGTGCACTGACCACCAGGGGGCACACACGGAACATGGCGGGCATTGGCAGCAGGTGGCAGAGTGCAGATATGGTGGGTTTTGGCCACAGTGGGATGGTGGAACAGGTGAGCAGGGACGCCAGACCAAGGTGGAGCGCTGATCACTGTCATCAGGGAGAGCCTCTGCTGGTTACTGAGAGTTCTTTGCTCCCATGTGCCACAGTCCCACCAGGCACTTGCACCTGTTGCTAGTGCCAGCCCTGCTCACACCATTGCCAGTGCCGGAGCCACTGCTCCCACCCGCTACCAGCGCCCGGAGGTGGCCCCAATTGCTCGGTGCCATCAGTGGGTGTGAGCAGTGGCTGCTGGCCCTGATCACCCCTTAGGGCTTCTCCACCTCCCCCTGCTCCTGAGGGGCGAACGGGGCCAGCAGCCGTTTCTCGCACCCACTGCTGGCAGACAGGGGGCTGGGGGCCGCAGCGGGAGGGCTGGACAGGGGCACGGAGGATGGACTGAGACCTGCCCCTGTGCCCATTGTCCCGGCCCACAGTTCCTTTCAAGATGCACGAATTCATGCACTGGGCCCGTACTGTATTAATATTTTTAAAGAACCAAATGTTTGATTTTTAATTTTTCCTGTTGCCTTCATTTTTCTTTCACTTATTTCTGCACACATATACAAATGTGTGTGCATGTGGGTATGTGTGTGTGCTTATGTGTGAATGTGTGTAAGTAAATTAGCTGAATTTGGTTCAGATATTCGGCATTTATTAATTTTTTTCAGTGTATTCTATCAGTTATTGGAAGAAATCTTCAACAAGAAGTGTAGAGTAGTCAATTTGACTAGTTTTTTCATCTAACCTGACAAGTGTAGTCTTTTTAATGGAATAATCAATCACTTTCCATTTAATCGAATTACAGAAATTTTTGAATTACAATTACCATTTGTTTTCTATTTAATAGAATGTTATGATTTTATTTCTTTACTCTATCTTTTTAATTAACTGGAGACTTTTCTACATATTAACCCAATTTCATAGAGTTAATTCATTTTTAATATATTGTTTTACTATTTGTATTTGGTTTTCCTGAAGAACTAGAGAAATAAAAATAAGCCAGTGTTTCGTGTTCCAACTTGGGACTCTAAGTCTCAGGTGAAGCGTTACAAGTGTGATCATGTGCTAACCTCCCTCAGTACCATGACAATTCACATATACAATTTGTGTACATAGTTACAAGTAAATCTGGGAGAGAGATAGCAGTTGTGAATTAGAATTATGCACCAGTCTTACTTGTGCGTGGCTCTAGGATGTTGAGTGGGACCTACGTATGTAATGTTCATATGAACAGTTCCCAAATGTAGGAAAGACAAGATTTCCTGCACTGAAAACTAAAGTAGCCTCCAATGCTATTTGGTCTGATTAAATTTGCACTCTCTACCAGAATCACCACTTTAACAGAAATACAACATGTGACAGCAGAGAAGAGGATCTTAATTTTAATATTTTATGACTTTTTTTTATATACTTATTGATTTCAGAGAGGGAAGGAGAGAGAAGTAGAAACATTAATGATGAGAGAGAGAAGCACTGATTGGCTGCCTCCTCTATGCTCCACACTGTGGATCGAGCCCACAACCCGGGCATGTGTACTATGGGGAATTGAACCATGACCTTCTGGTTCAAAGGTCAACACTCAACCACTGAGCCAAGTTGGCTGGGCTCAATAAATTATTTGAAAAGGCTACATCTAAGACTAAGAGAAGAACTGTACAATGTCATGCTCTAAAGGCCACATACACAAACAATGTAAATAGGCCGGACTGCTCTTGTAGATATCATCTCCAATGGAATCCCTCCAGTTGTTTGTAATTAGGAAAAACAAAAACAAAAAGATGCAATATCCTATATTTTGAGGCATTGGACATAACCAGAAAGTCAATGTGTAGCATTTAATTGAGTAAATGATACAAACTAGAAGTAATATGATTTTTCTATTAAGAAATTGTGTGCAGATGAATAAGTACATTTAAATAAATGTGCCCTAATACATAATTCAAATAATTTGGGATAAGTCTATTTAACAGTTACCTTCAAAGCTATGAGGACGAAATAGCAAGTATTCTGTATTTAAACCCTTTTATTCATTTATTTTATTTTTTTAAATATATTTTATTGATTTTTCACAGAGAGGAAGGGAGAGAGATAGAGAGTTAGAAACATCGATGAGAGAGAAACATCGATCAGCTGCCTCCTGCACACCTCCTACTGGGGATGTGCCCGCAACCCAGGTACATGCCCTTGACGGGAATCGAACCTGGGACCTTTCAGTCCGCAGGCCAACGCTCTATCCACCGAGCCAAACCGGTTTCGGCTATTCATTTATTTTTGCCTTGCTGATATCACTTGAAATTTTCTTATACTCCTTGTGATTTTTTCTAATCAGAACACATGAGAAAAAGTTCTGACATTCCCTGTCATGTAGCCTTTTTCGTATTGATATTATCTTTGATTTAGTCTCATTAGCGCTACTGAAATATTAAGGTCACATTTTTATTTATAAATGATATTTGAAAAGTCAGTGTAATTGGCAACATCATGAGGTGAATCTCAGAGGGGCCTCTGCACGTGATAAGTCAGGATTGATGAGAGAAAAATCTCACATTCTGCAAACATCCATCTTTGATATTAGGTCATGTGTCTGTATTATCATCTCCCAATCGGTCGCCAGGCTGTCTCATCCTTCTGACATAGGATCCTAAATGGTAAAATATGATTCCCTATGACAGATTATTTTTACCCTTTCAATTTTTTTTCCAGTACTTTCCCTATACTTCACTGTTCAATTGAGAATAAGGAAGTAATTTTCTAGTTAGAAGTCAGAACACTCATCTCAACTGCCAAGATGACACAAAATAATTTCATTTGACAATTGCTGGCACTATCTCAAAAATGTTTCAAGTCACAAAATACTTTTCCAGAACTCTGTTCTTCTCTGCCTTCTTCTTCCCTTGCTCTTTCTCAACACCCCAGTTAAGCAGCACTTTTTTTTTTCCATTAAATACAGGGTAGAGAACCTGCCAACTCATAAAATGGCCAACAGTGAGGTGTGCTGTAAATGGAGAATTTTTAGACTTTTTCTTAATATAATTTAAACCCTTCGCTCTTAGACATTTTTAAACTTTAGGTCTACTGTTCCAACTATGTTTGGTTAAAAAATATCTTCTAAATCAAATAATGACTACCTAGTATATGTTAGGCACTATAGAATAAGCCTACTCTTTCAGAAGAATGAGGATAAGGTTTTTATTTTAATTGTAGAGAAAAGAGTTAAATGATTGTATGTCTACAGGACAGAGGTTACAGAGGTGAGCAAAGACTCACATGTATTGTATCAGGCACTGTGTGAGTCAAGCTACTTCCTACTATAACAGATTAACTTAAATTCCCACCTCACCCCACCCATTAGCAGCCTGGAAGTAAAATGGTGGACCTTCTGCTAGATATAAATATAATTTACTTCAGTCTCTGCTGTTCTTATACTCTTTATTATTTTTTCACTTGGGTTTGAAAATTGGCTTTAATGCTCTCTGACTATGGGAGAATGTGACAGTTGCTTAATATGTTGTATGACAATTGCACAATGTATGAAAAATGGAAAGGCTGATGTAGTGTTATTTTCTTCGTGTAAGCATAAAATTTGCTTTTAGCAATTTGTAAGTGTAGGGTCAAATCACCTGTATCCAATCGATGTCTGATAGGATTTGGGCCTGGTTACTTATACAGTATTTGCAACTTTCCCCCCACTTCACACCTCAGCCTCAAGTGATCTCATAGGAAAGCCTAGGCTGTTAACCAGGCCATCTCTTCCTTTGTAGGTCCTGGCCTTCCATTATTTCCTTCTCAGCACCATGAGATTACTGAAAGTTCTACTCGGCTCTGTGGCTTTTTAGCTGATGCTTCTTGTCCTTTTGTTCCACACAACGTAGGTCCTGGCAGATGCTTTGAGATAATGCTTGATGCCGAATATGAAGCCTACTTTGTTGTGGTCCCCTTTCTCCATGATTTTGGGTCCTCAAGTTCAGCTGTCCTTAGTAACTCCCACAGCATTCTTCCATTTGTGTGAGACTGCAGAAAGTGTGCCCTTGGGCTCCTTATTGCATGTGGATTGTCAACTGTCTCTAATGGAAAATTAGTGAACGATGGAGTTGCCTGAATTCATTTGTCTTCTCCATAGATCTTGGTGATTTCATCTGGCTAATTCAGTTGCTCTGTAATTCATTTAAAAAGCTGTTTTTTTGTTTTATTTTGTCAACAGAGCAGTTTGATTAAAAACTATCCATTGTGCCCTGGCAAGTTTTCTCAGTGGTTAGAGCATCTGCCCACAGACTGAAAGGTCCTAGGTTCAATTCTGGTCAAAGATTATGTACCTCAGTTGCAGGCTCAAGTCCTTGCCCCATCAGGACACATGTGGGAGGCAACCAATCAATGTGTTGGTCTCACATCAATGTCTTTCTCTCTCTCTTTCTCTCCCACCCTCCTTCCCTTTCACTCTCTCTGAAAGGCAATGGAAAATTATAGTGGTCATAGAATCATATCTTCTATTCAATACTGTAAGTTATACAATAATATTTCACCATATAATTAAGTTTCTACTTACATACTTCTAGATCTGGAAATAACATTATGCAAATTCTGTATTACTCAAATTTCTTTTGGTAATAAAAAGAAATGGATTTACTTTAGGAATGTAGGAAAGCAATATATAAATATTTGCACATAACAATTATAATATAATCTTTAAAGAAAATAAAATATGTGAAGTATTTCTTTGAAAATTTCAATATTTCTAAAAATTGGTAATGAATGTATGCTGATGCTATTATGCATACACACATAGTCAGATTTTGATGCATTCTTTTTTTTTATTAAGACTATTTTTAGAGGAGAAACCAAGATGGTGGCATAGGTAAACACCGGAAATTGCTGCCTCCCACAACAAATTCAAAAATACAACTAAAAGACAAAACAGACATCATCCAGAACTACAGGAAGGCTGGCTGAGTGAAAATTCTACAACTAGAAGGGAAGAGAAAAGCACACTGAGACTCAAAGGAGGTGTAGAAGTAAAGTGCAGAGGTATGGACGCACACGTGGAAAGGGCTGGCAACTGAAGACACCGTTGTCTTTTTCAATTGGGAGGGAGTTTCAAGCTCCCGACTGCTCTGAACTCCAGTTCAGAGTCTCTGGGGATGAGTCTCTGGCAACGCAGACTCATACAGGAGAAACTGGACTGTCTGGCATCGGGTGGAACTCGAGGGCGGCTTTCTCTCAGAGGTGCTTGCAGTGATTACCAGGACACTGAGAC
>NW_006285791.1:4995933-5005333 GCF_000327345.1 Myotis davidii
ATAAAGATTTAATTTTAAAAAAGACTATTTTTAGACCTCTTTTAGTTTCACAACAAAAATGAAGAAAAAGTAAAGATATCTCACAGACCTCTCACGATCACTCAGGCATAGGCTTCCCCATTACCAACGTCCCCTACCAGAGTAGCACATTTGTTACTACTGATGAACCTAATTTGATACATCATGATTACAAAGGCTGCTGTTTACACTCCAGTTCACTCTTGGTGTTGCACATTCTGTGGGTTTGGACAAGGGTAAAATGAATGTATTCATTATTATATTATACAGAGTATTTTCACTGCCCTAAAAATCCTCTTTGCTCTGCCTATTCATTCCTCCCTCCCCTTCAATTCCTGGCAACCAATGATCTTTTTACTGTCTCCAGAGTTTTGGCTTTTTCAGAATGTTATATAGCTGGAATAATACACAATGTAGCCTTTTCGGGTTGGCTTCTTTCACTTAGTAATATGCAGTTAAGTTTTCTCCATTTCTTTTCTTGGATTGGTAGATCATTTATTTAGCACTGAATAATACCATGCTGTTTTTTTGAGGTGTATTTTAATTCTTTTGTACTTAGAAATGCTATGTTGTATGATTGACTCCTTTTAGATTTATTTAGACTCAATTTATGGGTCAAATTATGATCCATCTTGATAAATATTTCAAATACTCTAGGGAACAATGTACATTAATACTGATTTTGTTCAGAGAGTTCTATCTATGTCATTTTGTCTTTGATATTAATAGTTACTCCAGTTTTCTTATGATTAGTTTAAGCATGTTATATAATAGTCTTTCCTTGATATTTTTATCTTTTTGTGTGTTTACATGTCACATAAACTTCCAATTGGCAACATATAATTAAGCTGTGTGTGTGTGTGTGTATGTGTGTGTGTCTTAAATCAAGGACCTTCAGTGAGTCAGTAAATATGTCATATGTTGAAACAAAAATATAAATTAGACTCTGTTCTCAAGAAGCTCTTCATTGAGTTGAATAAGCCCACACATATCCAGCTAACAATATACAACATGAGAGGCAAAGGAGGTAATCTTAGTCAGAATAGTATGAGTTATCAGTAATTCAGTGATATGTACACCTAAGTTATAAGTTTAGTCTGATCATTTAAGCGATTTCTTAAATCAAGGACCTTCATTGAGTCAGTAAATATGTCATATGTTGAAACAAAAATATAAATTAGACTCTGTTCTCAAGAAGCTCTTCATTGAGTTGAATAAGCCCACACATATCCAGCTAACAATATACAACATGAGAGGCAAAGGAGGTAATCTTAGTCAGAATAGTATGAGTTATCAGTAATTCAGTGATATGTACACCTAAGTTATAAGTTTAGTCTGATCATTTAAGCGATTATTTAGATTGTTGATCAAACCTGCTATTTAAAATGTTTAAATTATGTTACATAAGATATAAGGTTGTAGCATATAAAACTTGACACAAGTTAATATTTTTCCACTCATCATTTCTTAGTTCAGTAAGAGCCAGAGAACCAAACACCAAACAAGGTGAAAACCACATTTACCAGAGAAAATAGCTGAACCTGGAAATAAGCAGCAGTCTCCCATGCTGAGACATTTTCCAGTTTGATCGGGAAAAAATGAAAAGCTACAGGGAACAAGATATGAAAAGCAATTTGAAAACCAGGTGAACTGGATAAAGGAAAATAACATCCTACTAAATTTCAAATGGGCATCCGTGAAAAACAGTACTTACAGACCAAATACAGCAATGTTTCCAAACATTATGAAAAAACCTGAAACGATTATTTTTAAAGGTCTCTCACAATATCCCATTATGTCTTTGAGAAAAAATAACTCAATTATGGCATGGTTTCAGACATTACCCAATAGAAGTAGTGATTCCATTTTAACCAGTAGTTTCTATTTTATCTTCTGCACCTTAGAGCAGTTTCTCAAACAGAAGATCCTTACTTTTTGATTTCTTTCACATTTGTTAAAAATAGCTCCCTTTGTTCTATGATAACGGTTACTAATAAGCTCAGATGTTTTAAGCAATTACCACTCTAAGTTCTGTGTTCTCAGCAAAATCTGCCACTGACCATAAAAAGAGACCCACCATGGCAGTTGTGAGAGTCAAAGTGGCCTTGTCCTTTAAGCCTTGGATACTGTTGAGAGTTCTATTACGGAATTCCAAAAGCAGGCCTGATTTGTCCTCTAAATTCAAACATCATCTAAGCTGAAACATCCAATCTTATGAGGCATGAACTTTTTGTATGAAAAGCAAAATCAAAGAAACCCATAATGACAAAGATTTCCATACATTCTGTCATAATTTTAGTAAGTGTGTTGATAGTCTATACAACTGTGAGAGAGCATGTTTTAAGTATATAGACAATGCTTGTTGTACATGGAGTTTGCAAACACTTATTGCACAAACTCCAACACTGTGGACTGTCCACAAGAAATTAATGAGCACAAGAAATTACTGAGTTTCAGATCTAGAAATCATGAGAAAGCAGAATAAGTGAAAGAAGTAAGTATGCAGTGACTCCCTTACCTGCAGGGGGTAAGTTGCAAGACCTTAAGTGGATGCCTGAAGCCATGGATAGTATGGAAAACAATATATACTGGGTTTTAAAATGTGTATCATTCTGAGTGGTGTGATGACACACAGTTTAGCAGACACTAAATCAAATACTTTGTTCAATGTATATTGTGAAAATGATGAGCAAGTTGAAAATTATTGAAAATAATGCTCCATTTTTTTCTAAAAAATTTCCTCTGTGGATGTCAGCATTTTTGTTCTTGTTTTATTTGTAAATATTTTTTCCTAAAAATATATTGAGTCCCTGCTTTCAGTTATTGTGTGTATGTACTAAGATGTGCATTTCTGGATCACCTGGTAATTCTATGGTGAAATTTTTATGTTTTTTTTAAATATGTTTTTATTGATTTTAGAGAAAGAGAGAGGGAGAGAGGGGTAGAAACATCAATGAGAGGGAAACATTAACCAGCTGCCTTGTCCATGCCCCCTACTGGGGATCAAGCCTGCAACTAAGGTGTGTGCCCAGATCAGAAATCTAACTGTGACCTTCCGGTTCATAGTCCAACGCTGAATCACACTGGCGGGGCAAGAGGCCAATTTTTAAATTCAATTTATTGGGGTAACATTGGTTAATAACATTACATAAATTTCAAGTGTACAATTCTAAATGTTTTAAAACAACAGCAATGGTGCCTGATGAAGGAAAAACTGAGTTACTGAAGTGACTTAAGTGACCAGCAAGATGGCACAAAGAGACTGCTTTTGAGAGCTCTATTATTAGTCATTGGTAGAGAAACGTATTTTACTAGTAAATATGCAAAAGAACAAATATTGATAAATAAAAATCAATTGCATTTATTTGAAGTTTTTCCTTTTATACTTTTTCAAGTTACACATCTACAAGAAAAAATAACACCATTAAAATGGTTAAAATATTCTTATATTTACTAAAATATAGTTGTTTTCCTTTAAGGAGGAATACATACCCACACAATTTGCTATAGGAACTCATTTCCTCTAGATTTAAAGGGGAGTTGGAAGCAAAGACTATGTTTCTAAACTTTTCATGCTTGGACAGAATCCTCGCTGTACCGCAGTTGCATTTCACATAGCCAATGAGTTCCACCGCCAATGGTAATGACTAATAAGAGGGAAAGAATCCTTTCTCCAGTTACCTCATGGCAGCATTAAATTAATGCCCTATATATTATAGTGGCAGCAAATGATTTATTAGTGCGCCCGTCGCTGGAGTGATGTGCAATTGCGTAGATGATGGACTGGCGAAAAACACTGTGGGTGTAATGTCTCTGTAATGTTCTGATGTCGGAGACTGGAGGGAATACATTATTAAGGGAATATCGTGCTGATTACTTGCCTCTGTAATATATCACTAATCTGATGTCACTGCGAAGATGTATAAGTTTAATTTATAATGCACAAAGTAAGAGGTGACAGCGAGACTTTCCATCTAAGTAATATTTTTAAGGATTCATTTTTGAAAACTTTATTCTAAGTACTTAGGAGAAGGTTTGGTGAAGATTATTTAAGGATGAAGGTGATATATTGAAGCTGTAGAACAGATATAATGGGAAGATTTGGTGGGATCGCTGTTAGTTTTTGTTGTGAGAAGATCAAGGCAACTGCCCTGCCCAGAATTTTTGGTTTTATCAAGGGTCCCATCTCACTAATAGTAGACTAATTTAAGACATGTGTCAAGTGCCCCAGTTTTAAAAGCATTTTGATGTGTTCTAACTTTTATTTTGACCATGTTACTTAATAAAATTGTTGAGGAAGGCATTCTTAGGCTTTTTAAATAATTAAGCAGTCAGATATTAAAATATGCTCATCTATCTCATAGAACTACAGTAGCACAAGGGGGAGGGCATATGATGTTAGATGGTTATTCAAGAGTCTCTTATACCAGTAATAACCATGATTTTAATCAACTTGACTTTTTGACAGTTTGCTTCATCTATAAGAAGTTTGATTTACATAATCTTCATGATTATAGTTGAACTTGATTCAAGAGCTTCCTTTAGAGCAAAAAACCAATTATTCAAACACATTCTTAAAACATGTATATAGGTGAGCGACTGTCTGGGTAGTGCAGGTGATTAGAGCAGAGTTCAGATATGCCAAAGTTGCGGGTTCCATCCCCAATCAGGTCACATACAAGAATCAATCAATGAATGCATAAATAGGTGAAATAACAAATCAATAATCTCTCTCTCTCTCTCTCTCTCTCTCTCTCTCTCTCTCTGTATGTGTGTGTGTGTGTGTGTGTGTGTGTGTGTGTGTCTGAAATCAATAAAATCAAACTCCTAAGTAATTGATATTTCACAAAAAATAATGTTCTGGCCATGTGGAAATATAAAGCCACTTTCTGTTTCATTCATTTTTTGGATATATAAGTAGATTGTTCAATAATACATTTCAAACAATACATTTAGTTTTATCATAAAATTGTATCATGATTAAGAGGTAAAACCAAAAGAGTCCTTAAAACACATTTCTTCATGAATATAACTTCCAGTGTGTTGCCCACCAACTCCACAGGAAAGCCCAATGGTCTCTGCTTATAGTGTAGAAAGAACTCTCCTCGCTCTAATTCCTCAAAAATAAAACATCACTGAATATTTTCACAAATAAAATAGAGTATGTATATATTGATTCTAAGACCTTTAATTCATTCTTTAGGAATACAAATGAAAACTATGTCCATCAATTATTCTAAAATGAAGTCAATATCATAACACAACACCTTTATGTATATCAGTGGTTCTCAACCTTGGCTTCACATTAGAACCACCTGGGGATCTTTTTAAAATCCCGATTTCTGGGCCTCATCCTCTGGAAATTCTGTTTCTTTGTTACTAATGTTGTGGCCCCACCCCATAACAAAGAAACAGAATTTCCGGAGGATGAGGCCCAGAAATCAGAATTTTAAAAAGATCCCCAGGTGATTCTAATGTGCAGCCAAGGTTGAGAACCACTGATGTATAAGCATCTCTCAATCAGGGAATTTTTATGCAACTCTGTTTATAAAAAAAAAAAAAAGACTTTTCTACAGTGTTTTGCAATAGACACACTTAGTTGTAAATTAGGCTAAAACTAACAATTCCTTCATAGAATTTAGTAATGTTTTGCTCACTTAACAATTATAACTGAAGAAAAAGAAGAAATAGGGAAAATACAATGGAATAGAATGAGTCAGAAGGCGAGGAAGGATGTTCAGATTTGGTTTTATAATATGCAAATTTTTAATCTTGCTTTTTATCCCCAGGTTTATTGAGGTATAATTGATATACAAAGAACTGCACATATGTAATGTATACAGTTTTATGATGTCAATTCCCATAATGCCATCACCATAAGCAAAGTCATGAACATACCTTAAATTTCCCAAAGTCCTCTGGTCTTCCTTCATTTTGTTTCTTAGAGTTTTTGTTTTGTGGTAAAACACTTAACATGAAATCTATCTTCTTAACAAATTTTGAAGTGTGCAATACCATGTTATTCTTATAGGCACTATGTTGTATGGCCAATCTCTTGAACTTATTTATTTATCATGATTGAAATGATATACTTATTGAACAACTTTTCATTTCTCCCACCTCCAGCCCTTGGCAAGTGCAATTGTATTCTCCGCTTCTATGAGTGACTATTTAAGATGTCCCATATAAGTGGAAGGATGTAGTACTTGTCTTTCTGTAACTGGCTTATTTCACTTAGTGTAATGTCCTTTAGGTCCATCTGTGTTGTTATAAATGGTAGGGTTTCCTTCTTTTCTAAGGCTGAATAATATTTAATTGCATGTTTATGCCATATTTTCTTTATCCATTCTGTTTATGGCTATTTGGTTTTCCTATCTTGATTATAAATAGTGCTGCTATAAGCATGAAAATTCAGGTATCTCTTTAAGATCCTGATTTCAATTTTGGATATACACCCAGGAGTGGGATTGCTGGATCATACGGTGGTTTTATTTTTAATTTTTTTAGGAGCCTCCATGCTGTTTTCCATAGTTGCTTCATTATTTTACATTCCCACCAAACAATGTATGAATGTTCCAATTTCTTCACATCCTCTTCAACACATCTTTTGGTTTCTTTTTGTAATAGCCCTCCTGACAGGTATGAAGTGATATCTTATTGTAGTTTTTATTTTATTGATATTACTGGTGTATGTCTTTGGGAAAATGTTCAAACTTTTTGCCCATTTCTTATTTGAGTTATTTGTTTCTTTACTGTTGTACGAGTTCCTTATCCATTATGGCTAGTAACCTCTTATCAGATCCGTGTGGTTTACAGATATTTCTCCAATGCCTTATGTTGCCTTTTCATCAGGTATGATACTAACAAACATGTTGCCCATTGGAGATGGTGAGATCTTTATTGATTAGTTAGGATGATGCTGGGTCCTAGTCACAGTTACTTGGCAACACGTACACTTGATATGCTCTGTAAAACTGGTTTCTCATAAGATGTGAATGTCTATCAAGGGGGCTAGAAGCACTACAGAACATTAGCAGGTTGCTGAGCATGTGCCTAAACAACATTGCGCTTGTTTCCTAATTAACAAAAAGAATTTGGCTTCAGAGAAAGAAGCTGAGCAGCAGTGGCAAATCCTCCCTGTGGTTCCCTCCAGGGAATGTACAAAATTATTTGATATGATCAGCTTCGTGTCTCTGGAAAAGTGTGTCTGAGTTTGCCATTTTAGGCTTCTGTTTATTTTTAAGAATTAACTCGATATGTTGTTGTGAATAAATAATTAGTAAAAAAATCTGCTATTGAAGAGGCTGATCCCCTTCAATATTCAGGTTACTTCCATTAGGAAAGCACGGCATTTTAAATCAACTCATTACGCTGAATGGGGTGAGGAAATATCAATATAAAAGACGACAGCAAGTCAAACTGTAGTATAGAGTGAAAATAACTCAACTCGTCTTCTTTCACTACTGTTCTAGATGCTACATACTCTTAAGGTTAGTTTAAATCCTCGTAAATAATACCTCCGTTTGTGAAACTAGGACTGTCAGTAATTTTTGTAATGCTTGTTGTCACTTTAAATGCAGACTTCAAATTCAGTACTCATATGTTCAAACTCTAAGCAAATTCTCTATTTCTTTGTATGCTTATCTTTTTAAAAAAAATTTTTTATTGATTTCAGAGAGGTGGGGGGGGGGAGAGAGAAACATCAATGATGAGAGAGAATCATTGATTGGCTGCGTCCTGCATGCCCCCTACTAGGAATCAAGCCTGAAACTCAGGCATGTGCCCTGATCTAGAATCAAACCCTGACCTTCTGGTTCATAGGTCGATGCTCAACCACTGGGCACACTGGCATAGCTGTATGCTTATGTCACAAAAAATGGAGAATTAGGTTCATGAATTTTCAATTCACCCTTATCCTTCATGTCTTCAGTCCCCTTCAGATTCATGATTCCCATGACCATATTATAAATACATACTAAAAAAAACTATATTAAACTTATCTTCTACATAATTTAATTAAACATTGCTTTAATAAGAATCTAAGTATATACATACATTTTAAATTTAAATATTTTATAAAAACATTTTTAATAACTAAATATCTTCTATCACTATAGTCATTTTCATATTATAATCCTTAATTCTAATGCCCTTCCTATTAAAAGGAGAGAAACTAAGTCTTTACTCACTTTTCTGTTTTTGTGTTTATTCCCTAGCTTGATTTCAAGTACTACCTTAGAGCATCTAAAAAATAGTTCCTAGCCCTAGCTGGTTTGGCTCAGTGGGTAGACTGTTGGCCTGCAGACTGAAGGGTCCTGGGTTCAATTCCAGTCAAGGGCACATGCCCAGGTGGCAGACTCTATCCCCAGCAGGGGACATGCAGAAGACAGCCAATCAATGATTCTCTTTCATCGCTGATGTTTCTATCTCCTTCTCCCACTCCTTTCCTCTCTGAAATCAATAAAAATATATTTTAAAAAAAGAAGGAACTCTTACCATTTGCCACAGCATGGATAGAGCTGAAGAGCATTATGCTACTGAACATGCGGGTGGTCTTGGGACCCATGTCCCAGCAAGTCAATGAGAGGAGAATCCCTTAGGAAAACATACCAAAGCTGCCCTGTGGAGGTACTGTCTACCACAGACCCTTCCTTCCTACAGTCACCCTTTTCTTAGACCAATCATGTGGCCCATTTGGCACAGAAGCTTGCGTGACAATCAGGGACAGTTGACCCAAACAAAACTGACAACCAAAGGCTATCAGTAAAGGAACCATAACTTCACACTGAAATACGATATTAAAATGTGGAGCTCTAAGAAGATCACCAGAAAATTGCTTTATTTTTCAGGAAGCTCTCAAACTCTCACCATCTCTCTCATCCACGGCATTAGCATGAGTGTCTCCCAAGTGCTGCCCAAGAAACTGCTGGAGATCTCATGCCCACAGGAGAGTCCTGCTGTAATTCCATCCAGAGAACAATGACTCCTCCCCCGTCTACACCTCCCAAAGAGGCGTAGAAATAAAATCACATTCAAATATTTATTTGTCCCTTGTTTTAAATGAGTCTTATAGAACTTCACACTGAGATACGATATTAAAATGTGGAGCTCTACGAAGATCACCAGAAAATTGCTTCACTTTTCAGGAAACTCTCAAACTCTCACCATCTCCCTCATCCACGGCATTAGCATGAGTGTCTCCCAAGTGCTACCCAAGAAACTGCTGGAGATCTCATGCCCACAGGAGAGTCCTGCTGTAATTCCATCCAGAGAACAATGACTCCTCCCCCGTCTACACCTCCCAAAGAGGCGTAGAAATAAAATCACATTCAAATATTTATTTGTCCCTTGTTTTAAATGAGTCTTATATTAATTCTTGGAG
>NW_006285791.1:5005847-5007194 GCF_000327345.1 Myotis davidii
CCTTCAGAGAAAACCAGCTGGCACCCACCTATGGACCACGCCTCTATCCTATATAATAAAAGGGTAATATGCAAACTGACAACATCAGAAAGACTGGGAATGACTGGCCGCTATGACACAAAGTGACCACCAGGGAGCAGACGCTGAATGCAGGAGCTGTCCCCTGGTGGTAAGTGCACACCCACAGTGGGAGCTCCGCTCAGCCACAAGCCAGGTGGATGGCTGCCAGCACAGTGGTGGTGTGAGCCTCTCCTGCCTCCTCAGCAGCAGCCACTGTGTAAAACAGTATGGAGTTTCCTCAAAAACTTAAAAATGGATCTCCCATTTGACCCAGTGATCCCACTTCTAGGAATATACCCCAGGAAATCAGAAACACCAATCAGAAGGAATATATGCACCCCTATGTTCATAGCAGGACACTTTACCATAGCTAAGATTTGGAAGCAGCCTAAGTGCCCATCAGCAGATGAACAGATTAAAAACCTGTGGTACATCTACACAATGGAATACTATGCTGTTATAAAAAAAAAGGACCTCTTACCATTTATAGCAGCATGGGTGGACCTGGAGAGCATTATGTTAAGACAAATAAGCCAGTCAGAGAAAATAAATATCACATGACCTCACTCACATGTGGAATATAATGAACAACATAAACTGATTAACAAAAATAAATCCAGAGACAGAGAAGCATTGAACATAGGGAAGGCAAGGGAGCGGGGAGTAAGAGATCAACCAAAGGACTGAAATGCATGCATATAAGCATAACCCATGGACACAGACAGTAAGGGGGTGAAGGCATGTGCTGGGGAGTGGAGTGGCCAGGGAGAGGTCAATGGGGAGAAAAGGAGACATATGTAATTTTTTAAATAATAAAGAATTTAAATTAAAAAAAAAAATAAAAACACATTCATTGAACCCAAGTTTGCTCTGTAATGAAAAGTGAAGAAGAAAAATGTTAAGAGAATTGCCTCAGCTAAGATAGTTGTCAGCTGCATATTAAAGATGCAAACAGACTAAACGTGGTTATTTCTCAGGCTTATAAATGGCACACATCTTTATATTTTCTAATACATTTTATACAGCATGAGTAAGCTACAGTAACATGTTTTATCAGGGGAGACATGGGGGTTTTCTAGATATGCCAAGGAGATAGCCAAACCTTTACTAATCTGAAAAGCAAATCATTCCTCTCCAAAAGTTTAAATATATTTGTGAATTAAAATTAGTCATCAGGGCGAGCCTCTGGTAGTTACGGAGAATTCTTTGCTCCTGTGTGCCACAGTCCTGCCAGGCACTCACACCTGCTGCCGACACCAGCTCCTATCGCTTGGTGCTGTCAGCGGG
>NW_006285791.1:5007222-5007691 GCF_000327345.1 Myotis davidii
CCCAATCACCCCTGAGGGCTTCTCCACCTCCCCCTGCTCCTGAGGGACAATCAGGGCAGCAGCCACTGTTCGCACCTGCTGCTGGCGCCGGTGTTAGTGGATGCAAGCAGGGCCAGTGCTGTCAGCACGTGGGACCAGGGCCAGGGCTGCAGCTGGAGGGGCTGAGCAGGAGCATGGAGGATGGGCTGAGATCCTCCCTTGTGCCCACCGCAGCCTCACGGCCCACAGTTCCTTTCAAGGTGCACTGGGCACCTAGTGTTTAAGTTATAGTCATGGTTTTCATAAAAGAAGAAATAAAATTGGTCCATTTCAGGGGGATAAGAGCGTATTTCATTTTATGTAATAATTTTTCAGAGTTAATGTAACACCAGAGGATGAAAATGTGACATGATGTTTTCAAGTTAAAACTTATGTTCTTTTCTAAAACATGAGAATCTTGATGCACCACACCGGCCAGGCTGGCACTCTT
>NW_006285791.1:5009134-5017423 GCF_000327345.1 Myotis davidii
CAGGCATGCACCTTGAAAGGAACTGTGGGCCGTGAGGCTGCGGTGGGCACAAGGGAGGATCTCAGCCCATCCTCCATGCTCCTGCTCAGCCCCTCCAGCTGCAGCCCTGGCCCTGGTCCCACGTGCTGACAGCACTGGCCCTGCTTGCATCCACTAACACCGGCGCCAGCAGCAGGTGCGAACAGTGGCTGCTGCCCTGATTGTCCCTCAGGAGCAGGGGGAGGTGGAGAAGCCCTCAGAGGCGATTGGAGCTGGCAGCCGCCTCTCGAACCCACTGCCAGTGGTGGTCCCGCTCACACCCGCAGCCAGCAACAGAGCTGCCACTTGTACCTGCTGTTGGTGCCCAGTGCTGGTCCTGATTGCTCAGCACCATCAGCGGTGCGAGTGGCGGCTGCCGGCCCCAATCACCCCTGAGGGCTTCTTTACCTCCCCCTGCTCCACTGTTCGCACCTGCTGCTGGCGCCGGTGTTAGTGGATGCAAGCAGGGCCAGTGCTGTCAGCACGTGGGACCAGGGCCAGGGCCGCAGCTGGAGGGGCTGAGCGGGAGCATGGAGGATGGGCTGAGATCCTCCCTTGTGCCCACCGCAGCCTCACGGCCCACAGTTCCTTTCAAGGTGCACTGGGCACCTAGTGTTTAAGTTATAGTCATGGTTTTCATAAAAGAAGAAATAAAATTGGTCCATTTCAGGGGGATAAGAGCGTATTTCATTTTATGTAATAATTTTTCAGAGTTAATGTAACACCAGAGGATGAAAATGTGACATGATGTTTTCAAGTTAAAACTTATGTTCTTTTCTAAAACATGAGAATCTTGATGCACCACACCGGCCAGGCTGGAACTCTTGATTGTGACAGCACATGGCCTCTCTCCACTGGGCTCCTTCCCTGGAGAGCACATCCTGAAGTCACTGCTACTAAAGGCCCATCTTCATGGGAACACAGGCCTTAGACACTTCCTGTCATAGATGTATTTGTTTGGAGAAAATAAAATCCACATTAATAAGTCCCTTCTATCAAGTTCCTTAAATTTTTTAGAAACAAAGATTTTATTTTACTTGTACTTATGTTGTGCGTGGACAATATTATTCTCCATTTGTTCATCCAACAGTGATTGTGAGGCAGTCTTTCCAAGAAGTGTAGTGTGGCGACACCTTGTGGTCGTTCTGAAATACTCAATTTCACCACGTGAATGTTCATACTGATTTATCAGATTCATAAATACTATACTTATCTATTCATTTTTATCTTTTCTAATATGAAAAGTGTCATTATATTCTTCTGCTTATTTATATTTTTAGAATAATTTTAGATTATGTTCTTGAGCCAATCACAGAACATTGTTCATTATTTTATGCTCTCAGTGTATTACCAAATATAATAGGAAACTGAAAACTTTGATTATGGAAATACAACAATATTTTCATTTTACTAAATTAGCTGAATGTTTAAATAAAATTTACATAAAGCAACTCAATTTATTTTTAGTTTCGTGTAACAGTTTCTAAAATAAAAATATAATTACTCCAACCATTCCAAGAAGAAAAAAAATATTTTATGGTGTACAATATAAGATCAATAACATTATAAATAACAAGTTATGTCATATATAAATGGTAAGAATGAGCAAGTTGGATAATGATTTCATTAACTCATTTTAATTGTGACTTGGGAGATGAAGATGCAGACAAGTTGATGAATGTGTTGAAATGTGTTGTATTAAAGCATAATGGGTTGTGATTTATATTTCTGAGAATTACTTTTGGATTCCCAGTGAGATGTTGAACTGCTTTCTTATGCCAGGAAAGTATGACACCAAACTAATGCTATTATTCTGTAGACCAGTAAATGATTAGCCTCAGAGTGTAGCAATTTAAAATACTTTATAAAGAGTCACCATAAATATGAATGCCTTGGTATGACAAAACATTATGTCTTAAGAAGTTTGGGTTATATTTAACTGATAATCATTTGAAAAGTCTATTAAAAGTTTTCTGAGTTTTCATTTTGCTGTACTTGGATTCACACTAACTCATTTAACACATAAAGGCTCTAAACTGTCACTAATGTAAATATTCTTTCCCCGGGTCTGTCATTGGTTTATACACTTAAGTTGTGTATAAACTAAACAACATGTGAGAACTTGATCAGTATTATAAACCTGGATAACAATTTTTTATTGCATCTCATCGACTTCCTGGCCCCCCATTTTTAAAGTTAGTTTTAAGGACTATTAATTTTTAACACTAGAATCGAGTGTTAGTATTATAGTTGTGGGCAAAGTAGTCCATTAACAAATCAGCAAATAAATCATAAATAATAAACCATTTTGTTTAGGGATCATATTTTGGTAAGACTAGGAAAGGCATTCTGACTATAAAGCTATATGTTCAATAAGTATCTCATGCAAGTGAGAAAAAGGCTGGAAATTAGAGATTTGGCCTTGGAAAGTAGCAATTACTTTATAATTTTTTATGGCATAGGCTCTAGATTCAGAATATTATGTTTCAAATTCTAAACCAAGCCTGTAGAATCTATTACACTTTAAACACGTTATTTCACCTCTCTGTGCCTCTGTTTCCTTGTCTATCGCATGGAAACGCTATTAGCACCTACCTCATACCCCTAGTTTTGTTGTGGAGATTAATTGAGGACTTGGCAAGGGCTTGGTATATGGTAAATGTTCAATAAGTCTAACTGCTATTATCAGCATTATTATTAAAACTAGACTATATGCAATATCCATTTCTAAATGCCCAATGGAGTAGAAAGAAGAGTGTGTCACTCTCCTGCCCAAGAGCATCAAATCTACTATTGTAGCCTCCAGAACATGGAAGTCTTCTAAGCCTTACATCCTTATCCCTTTCTTTTTTATTTCTTCCTCCCTCCCCTACTTTTCCCTCCATCTATCATTCTGTCCCTACTTTCTTGGCTACATAGTTTTCAAGATTTCTTAATTTGATTAAACATCAGTTTAAAGAAAATTAGAAGAGTCAATTTATAAATTTTTGGCATGGAAGTCATTTTGTAATCAAGGGATTAAGCAAAGAAAAAAAAAGAAAGACTCATGGACACAGACATCAGTATGGTGATTACCAGAAGGGAGGCAGTAGGAGGTAGACGAGGGTAAAAGGGGGATAAATGGTGATGGAAGGAGACTTGACTTGGGGTGCCCAACACACAATACAATATACAGACAATCCTGTATAATAAAACCCTAATATGCAAATCAACCAAATGGCAAAATGACCTGTTGCTATGATGCACACTGACCACCAGGGGGCAGATGCTCAATGCAGGAGCTGCCCCCTGGTGGTCAGTGTGCTCCCACGGGGAAGTGCCGCTCAGCCAGAAGCTGAGCTCATGGCTAGTGAGCACAATGGCGATGGCAGGAGCCTCTTTCGCCTTTGCTGCAGGTGGGCAGTAAGGCGAGGAGTCCCAAACTGCTAAAGGGCGCAGGCTGGGCTGAGGGGACCCCCCCCAATACATGAAATTTCATGCACCGGGCCTCTAGTATAGTATAGAATTGTATACCTGAAACCTATATGATTTTATTAATCAATGTCACCCAATAAGTTCAATTTAAAAAATAAACTGAAAAATAAAAAAATCATGTCATCAGTATTTTCCAATTAAGACTTCCATGTTCTGGAGGCTACTATAGCTCAATAGTGGTGTTTTTAAGGTTTTTGTAGTGTATATTATGTTAAACGAAATGATAATATCCTTTCATTTTAAATTTATATATTCACATAATTTGTCAGAACTTTTAGCAAATATATAGAGTATTGGAAATACTTTAAAATTAAAAGGGATTAAGAACAAGGAATTGAAAAAATAATTTTTTTAAAAAAGAAATTGATGGGAGGCCAAAGTAAAATTTACCTTTTTAAAAATTACTTTTAAGATTTTGGAAATGTGATCATGAGTGTATTAAATAATAAATATTTGTAAGACTGTAAGATTGATTTTCTTTGTGGTATAATTTGAATTTTTTTTGGTAGTGGTTGATATAAATTTTGGCAGAGAGGGTGAGTTAGGGGGAGAATAATGAAGTATAATTACAATTTAACTCAACAAGTTAACTTTCAGTAGGTACTCATGTTTAATACATTTATAGTTCATTATATTGAATAAATTATTTAATGTTACTTTTAATTAATTATTTCTATATGTATCTTTTGATTAAATTTAATGGTTGGAGATAATTGATTATAATAGTGATATCACAGTTAATGACAATATTTGGCTATGTACATGAATGATTATATCTTTATAACCCAGAAAAATGTTAATTGTTGTCAAAGTGCTTACTTTTAATGTTCAGTTTAAGCGATTAAACTATAAATTTGGCTAAGGTCATGAGGAGTGATTCATGCAAAGAAAGGTAAATGGAATGCGGGTGTCAAAATGTTATAAATCAAAATATATTATTAAATTGAGACCTAATTACCTTTTCTTTAGAGCTGTACCTTTAGAAGAAGAGGAGAAGAATGATCTTAAAATTTCAAAAAAGTCTTATATCTAAAAATTTGGAGCAGTACAAAAATAGGTAATTTTTGCCATTACAAACAAACAAACAACCAGTATGTGAAACCAGCTGGCAGAATTAACCCTACTCTCTTTTTAATAGAATAGTTTAACTCCCATGGAAGGTCAGTATTTCTGTTTCCCCAATAGTTGTTATACTTTTTAAAAAAATAATAGTGGTGACTTTTTATAAATGTTTATTATTAAAAGCCTCTAAAATTCATAATACTCAATTTTGTTTGAGTAAACCAAACAAAAACTCATACTATGGATCATCACTCATTAAAAACATTGGAAAGTTGAATGAGAGATTCATTTTTAAAATTCAATTTTAAATGAATTTTAAAAATGAATAATCACCTGTTATTTGCCAGGATCTATTCTGAATATTGGAGATATATCATTTATCTAAGCAGCCAGGAATCATAAGCACTCATAGAATGTATATTCTAGATTGTGGAAACAGCCAACAGACAAAAAATATATATTGTGATAGAAAATAAAATGTGAGTTAGAAAAAACGGAGACAGAGAAGGAGAGTATGTGTTGGAGGAAGTTGTAATTTTAAAAGGGTGGATTTGGGACGGTGTGGAAAAGACACTGGAGAAAAGATCTGAAGAATGTGCAACTGGAGGGAATCAGCAAGAGCAGGAAGTGGGTGTGCCCTCAAGTGGAGCGCTCTCTGAGTTCATGTCACATCAAGGGGAGCAGGGTAGGTGAGGGGGCGTAATCAGAGCTGATATTAGAAGAAACCTGTTGGGAGTGGACTGCCGAGTCTTACTGCTCATTGTAAAACATTTACTTTCACTGCAAGTGAGATGGGGAGCCACTGAAGGTTTTAGAAGGGAAATCAAGGACTGCATTTGACAGGACCCAGTTCCGTTGAACATAGACTGAAAGAGGCTACAAAGAGAGGCAAGGATTGAATTAGTCAACTGAGAGATGATGGGTTTGACCAGGATTTATCTGTTTAGTTTTTATCATTACTATTTTTTATTCTCATTTGAGGATATGTTGATTGATTTGAGGGAGAGAGAAACATCTATCGTTGCTTCCTGTACGAGCCTCTACCAAGGATCAAACTCGAAACTTCATTTTTTTTCTAGTGATTTATTTTCATTTCCAAATTATAACTTCACACATTTCTAGTAATTTATTTATTTTTAATTTACTTTCATTTTCAAGTATTGATCTTCAGCGGACTGAACATTTCTGAAAAAGACAAACTGAAAAGTAAACCTGGCCTTTACAACAGATAATTGAAAAGCCATTTATAAGACCTCTCCTTGAAGGTCCCTACCCATTTATCCTTCAGGGTTATGGCCATTAACCACTAGCTGCTTCTAATACAGAGGTTCGCCACCACCCCTGGTGTTTCCACACTTTCATCTCGGTAAACAGTGCCTTTTAAAAATATAATCAAATGGGCCATTCATTTCCTGCTGGGACTTGTAGTGATAACAAAATTTTCACTTTAATATAAAGCTTGTTGCTTATTGCTGGATTCAGATATCCCATTCTTGATAGAAGTTGAGTTAAGCTCACACGCGTTCAAGTGAAATGCATCGTATCAGCCCCGTGCTTGTTAGACAAAAAGAAGCTTGTTCATGTGTAAGGAGTTAACACTGCAGCTAAATGTTCTACCGTTTCCACTGAAATCCAAAACTTCCCCGGGAGCAGATCGATATTTCTCATCTGGAGTCCATAACCAGACGTTACCGCACAAGGTTCTTCCTCTTCTCACAAAATCAATTCAGAGGCTGAGCAGAAGGTTCCCTGCAAGGGTCTGTCATTCGGTCCCACACTTGTGTGGAAAGGGAGGAAAACTCATTTTCAAACTGGTTCTGCCATCTTTTCCCAGCGGTTTTCAGTAAAACTAAGACTTCCTCAATCTGAATCCCCTGTGAGAATGGAAACACTTCACAGTTTCTTTTTGCAGCATGGTCTTTCCTTCTAAATCCACTTGAAGGTGAAACATTTTATCTAAAGTGATGAAGAGATTTGTCCGACTGGCTCACTCAGTGGGGCTCTTCTGTAAGGCTGTGTTCATCAGCTGTCCTTCCTTTTCAAAAGCAGACAGAATATGTGGCCTATTTTCTTGGGTGTGTTCCTGTAATTCACGGTTCACTTCAGATAGGCTGGTGAGAAGCCTTTCCCTGCTAACCCACTGGATGACTCAGTGTTCCAGAAGAATTATACATGTGTTAATCTGGTTTCCACCTCATTGGTGAACATCATGAGTTGAACTGGCCTGGTACCATTAACCATTTTGAAGTATTTTCCATTTCATGTCCGAGAGTTTCTGACAATAACTTCTCTTTGTGAAGCTGTGTGTTATCAGGATTTGAGTTTAACATTTGCAACCAGAGAGGTGAAATATCACAAAACCAAACATGGACAGGTACTGTCAGTGCAGACACCAGCCAAGTTCCTTGAAGATACGCTTGCTATTTCCAGATAAAGAACAAATATGAAATATATATATGCCTCTGCTTGTTTGGGACAGCTCATTGCAAGAAAAAAATGTTGACTTTCGCTGTTATTTGCCAGTATTACAAATGCCAAACAGGGCATTTATTGGCATAATCAATCTGGATAGATCATTTGTTTTTCAGTTTAGAACACTGAAGCAGCTCGGCATCCTGTATGTGTCCCCAATACTTGAACTTGTAGTGCTGTCTGAGAATGGGGTGTTTTCAGATTGTTACCCTGCGTGTTGTCCTAACATTTACTCACTATAATTTACATGTGACTTGGTCGCCAACAGTCTTTTTTTTTCCTCCTCTGAGCTAAAGTTTCTGCTGATAACTTGTTTTCTAAGCCTTATCAAGGGATGTGACGTTTTTGTTAAAGTCTTTACTCTGTTTGAGATCCGAATATCCACTTAAAATAATCAACACCTTTACTTGTTCAGTAGCTCTGACTTGTCGTTAATTCTTTCTTCGTTTTGCAGAAGCCTTTGTTGTTTTTGCACAACTGTTTCTTGCACAGGTAATTCACAATGGAAAAGCTCACCGCGCTTCGCTAGCCTATGTGAACCCCATCGGTAAATAGCTCTTCTTTTGCACTTGGCCTTCTCCTGTCTCCCCGTGGTACTCATAGAATTCCTCAAATGACCATAACTCTGCCTCAGTGACCTCATTGGAATTGTCCACTGGCTAAGGCCTGTACCCATCCTCTTACATGTCACATCTTGTCTCAAAAATGACCATGTTAGGCAATCACACAAGTTTGCAAAACACAACTCCTAAGAAAATATAAACAGAGGGAAATAATAACTAAATAAGGAAACTACCCCCCAAAAATGATGTTAAACATTTACAGTACATTTCACCTTTGGCCGATATAATCCATGGTCAAAAGTCATACAGCAGCAACACAATGACAAGGAAGAGGCAGCGGAATTTACATTTGAAGACCTCGTTTTTGTCATAAAAAAAAAATGAGCTAAAGGTGTGTAAGGAGAGTTTGGGAGAAGTAGTCCAGCAGAGAGCAATCACTGCCGGGCACTGAGCGCCTGCTCTGCACAGCGCGTAGGCGCCACCTATCAGTGGAAATCTCTCTCCCTCCAAAGGCTGAGATTGGACCCAAGACGGCAAACAGGGCTCCAGTGTGCTGAGTGTGCAAACGCTGCTATGCATGCTGAGAGACTTCTCGCAAAATGGCCATGAGGCTTGCAAGGTAAGAAGAAACAGCGTGCTATTTTTTTTTATCATAATCTCCCTTTAGAGAAAGTGTGTGGAATCCTAAGAGTCCTACAGC
>NW_006285791.1:5017482-5023458 GCF_000327345.1 Myotis davidii
ACACATACACACCGAGACACTCTAGTCTAGAGGACAAAATAGAATTCACCTTATTTCCTTGATTTTCTGGTTAATATCTATATGTGAGTTTGGCAGGGGTGGGATTGAGGGTGTGAATATAAAATTTAGATGAACTACTCAGGAGTTAAAAAGGGAAAGTGCACCAAAGGAAATATGAGAGATGGCATAGATAGGCTAATGACTATGAGTTTAAGTTATTTGAATTATTTCAAAAGCAGTGTCTAAACCAGTAGTTCTCAACCTTCCTAATGCCGTGACCCTTTAATACAGTTCCTCATGTTGTGGTGACCCCCAACCATAAAATTATTTTCGTTGCTACTTCATAACTGTAATTTTGCTACTCTTATGAATCATAATGTAAGTATCTGATATGCAGGATGTATTTTCATTGTCGCAACCCACAGACTCTAAACAGATTGCAATAGAACATAGCTTTCTCACATCTTGGCCACAATTAATCTAAATTCTCACGATAGCACTTCATATTTTTCACTGCCTGAAAAACTGAAATCCATCAGGGCTGCTGGATGTGTGTGTGTGTGTGTGTGTGTGTGTGTGTAAACAGTGATTCAGACCATTTAGCCAGGTGGTACAAATAAAATTGTGGAAAGCAAATGAATCAGAGGTTGGGCCACAGTTTTAATTTTTTCCACCAGATGGCAGGCTTTGACTATTAATCCACCAACTAAAGTCCAGACCCGTCATGTGATTAAAGTGTCTTCTTTGGAAGAACATGCTAGATAACATCAGTCATATATCGGAACAAGTAACATTACTTCTAAATAGTATTACTTCCTTACACAAATAGCTCTATTGTTGTCTAATTTGTATTTAATCTCTGGACTTTAGCCAATAATTTACCATAATTAAAAGGTAAATAGTTTCAAAATATTACCTTCATTCCACCTTAATTCTCCATGCTTTAAATTTTACAGAAATCTGACCACATTGTTTATACGCTTCCACGAGTGCTTTGATTTTAAACGGGGCTTCCAACACGGTCTTCTCCCGCTTTTCCTTCGTAACAGACACCTCCCACTTACGCTATCTTGCGCTGAGTAGGTGCTGCCTGAGGGATTTGTCAGATGTCCTCCCAACTCGATTGACCTACAGCAGGGAGATTATTGGACCTGGCTTATCATGTGGCCCGCTGGGTGAAGGCGGAGGATTGAAGTGTGTGCTGCTCCTGGAAGGCGGGGATGCCAGAGGGCAGACAACCACCGGAAGCGACGAGAGAGAAGGGGACGGATCCACAGAGCTCATCCCCGTGGAAACCTTCATTGCTAGCCTCCTGAACAGTGAGAGAAATATACGTGATCCTAAGACACCCGTTTGGGCAACTTAGTCACAGTGGCGCTAAGAAACAGATCTACTGCGCATGCGTGGGTCTGTTTCTGCTGAAGCCAGTTTGAGGCTCAGCATCCCACGCGCTCTCCTCCTTCCTGACCTCATTTCCCACCTCATGTTCCCTGCGTCGCTCAGAGCACACGTTTGAGAAACACTGTGCTTTATGTCATGAAAAACTTGAAATTAACAACAAAACACAAATTACATTAGATGAAATATCCATGAAGAGGGCCTTCATTTGCCAAGTTTCCCCTCTCAGTAAGTGACAGTGTAGCGCAGAAGCTTTCTGTACGCCCATTATACAGCTGTGGCGTCCTCCAAGCTAGATTAGCCAAAGCACTATGCAGGGAATGTGTGAATGTTTATGTAAATACGTGTACGTGTGCAAGTACTATGCTCTATGTTGGTGCGCAAAGGGGAAAAGTCAGATTATTCTTAATCTTTTTAAACACAGATATTCCTGGGAAAATTACTCTCCTGGAATCATTAGTCACGGCTTCCTTCCCTTCCCTACCCCAAATTACCAATTGTTTCATCCAGAATGCCTTCTGCCCTGTTCTTCATTGTATTCATCATTAAAACTCATATCTGGGCAATGTACTTCAGTATAAAGAACATGGACTCTAGAATAATACTCTTTGCAATCTTGGACAAACTACTTCTATATCCATAGGTTTCCCCATATGAAAAATGAAAATAGTATGTCTACATCTTAGGCTAAGTGGCTTAACATATGTTCATGTCCTAGGAAAAAGTATGTCACACATATGGTTTGATGAATATTACCTATTTTTATGCTGTGCTATATAAATGTTAAAGTTATGTTATTGTGTAGTATTTTAAATGTATATTTGAAGATTATAATATATATATATTTCTACCATTTTCTTTGATGCATCTATATAAAAGAACTAATGCATGGTTCATCAATTTTGAAGTATCAAAATTCATTTGATACTTCAAATCCTTGAAAAGTTTTTTCTTACTATAAATTTGTTATTAAAATGAAAATTGAATGATATATATCATTAGGTTTTAAAGATTATTTTATAATCCTTTAAAAAGAGAAAATACATTGGCAAATCAGTAAGAAGCTTAGGCAGATAAGATTTGTAAACTGTGCCAAGTATATATTTCCAAATGAGAAAAACAGTTCTTGAAAAGGAAAGCAGATTTGAGATGGAAAATCACCTAAAAACTCAGTGTTTGAATTTTCTTATCATAAAAAAAGTAGAGCAAGAGATATTTATGATTACTTCTCAGGTCCTAAACTCTATTTTTTTTTTATGTTGGTGCCTAATTGACATTCAAAATAATTATATTCACAAAATTTACAAGTCTGTCCCCAAGCAAAAGTATCTCTCATATAAAAGGCCCGTGGCCATCACGCCATAATGCTGTTACGACCAAAGGAGCAGTGGCTTCCGTGGCAGGAGGGGGCGGGTGCCAGCTACTAGAGGTGGAGAGTTACAAGCGGCAGACGGGTGGGGCAGGAAGCTACTAGCAGCGGAGAGCTCTGAGCTGTGGAGGGTGGGGCGACCAGCTGAGGCAAGCAGAAGCGAACTACTCATGCACGATTTTGTGCACTCTGGGCCTCTAGTATTTTATATAAAACAATAGTGCTCCGGTGCACGGATTCATGTACATTGAAAGGAAATTAATTAGAAGGTGGCTGGCGGGGTGGGACTGGTGAGACAGGCTGGACACACCCTGGAGCCAACATCCCACAGTCCCTCCCTGGCCGGCTGCACCTGGGGCCGCGCAGAGGCTCAAAGGTTGTCTGCAGAGTGAGCAGTGTCCTTCTGGCAGGAGGGGTCCCTCGGCCAGGCTGCGGGGATCAGGCCAAAACCACCTCTCCAACATCCCCCAAGGGGGCCCAGATTGCGAGAGGGTGATTTTTGGGTGACGCACCCAGGAATCGGGCTCCCCCCCTCTCTGGTTCCGGGTGTGTCACATGAGAACCGCTGCTGCCAAGTCACCGCAGCTCGGCAGCTCCTGCATTGAACGTCTGCCTCCTGGTGGTCAGTGTACATCATAGCTACCATTTGGATGGTCAGACGGTCCCCTAGCCTTTTATATCTATAGATATGTACTCTGTCTGTAACATTTGTCTTGCCTTTGCCAGGCAAAACCATACAAATATTTAAGTTAATATTTGTGCTAAATAGTTGCGTAATAAACATGACTACGGCCTTTTATAAGAATTTGTATTTCAACCCTGAGTATAAAAGTTGACATTTTTTGCATACATAGTGACATATAATTTTGTTAACCAAACTACTTGCAGAAAGATGACGTTTGCTCAGTTCCTAATATCTTACCTTTATCTTTCAAAAAAACCTATGTAAGTCTCTTAAACCAGAAAGTTTATCATCTACATCGCAATACAGCCCATGGGAAATTTTTTAGGACAGTAAGAGGAACGGGCCTGCGGGGCAGAAAGGGACTTCCAGAGGACAGGAATGGGTTGATGAACTTCTCAAGGAACCCACTGCCGAGTCCACCTGCCCACCAGCTTCAGGGGTGTGTTGACATAAGAAACATTCAACCCTGTAGAGAATTTTTATAAAATTTTATTTGAGCCAAAAGACCTGTGGAAGCAAGATCTTAACAGACTGAGATAAATGCTTGGAGGATAATAGTCTGCAGTTTCTTTCATGCCTTTGAGACTAAGGAAGGAATGGAAAGAAAATTACATGAAAGTGAGAGAAAGTAACTCCACGATGGGATTATGGGATCATTAGGATTATGTGCGCTCTTGGCGATGTGTCCACCTAGATGCACAGAACCAATGGATAGGGCTTACTTAAAGCAAAGATAAACCTTTTACTAAAGAAGACATATGCCTGGGGTGTGACCACCCACCATGACCTACCAAGTTAGGAATTTATGACCAGATCACCCTGTGCGGTTACTTTCCATAGTAACCGGGTTTGTTTTTTTTTTGTCCATGGGTGAAGGGAGAACAGAGTAGCAGGATAGGGCAGGGAAGTTGTGTGGAAACCAGTGGAGCTTGAGAAATGACCTAGAACACATTGAGAACCAAGAACATCTATTCAATGTTCTAGTTCCAGCTACACAATTCCAGGCAAGCCCAGCTTTCCTAGAGAAGGGTTGCTGGGCAGATTTCGAGATAGAGGATTTGTAGGTGGAATAGTGTGAAAAAGAGAAGTTTTTAAATGTCTAGAAAGAGGAATGGGGGGATTTAAATTTTTAAGTAGATGTGTAGATGAGAAAGCATCAGAGTCTGAGAAACTAGAGATTTAAATGTGGAAGAAGTTTCAAAATCTCCACAGGAAAGTATAACAGTCCCCCCATACTCTCTCTCCCCAAAAATAGACCCTCAGGAACCTGGTTAGATCAGCCTCACTGCCACAGAATTTAGAGAAGCCAAAGGATTGGTTACATATCTGTCCCTAACACATATGTAGACACACTGTAGCTGATGTATTTATGTAACTGGGCGGGGGGGGTGGGGAGGCGGGGGGCAGTTGTGTAAATCTAACATTTGGCTGAATCACTGAGCAGTTGTTAGAACGGAATTGCTTTTTGCTTCGAGGTAGGATAGCTTCCTTCAGGCCACTGCTCACACAGAGAACAAATAGAATAGGTGAGTACAACATAAAAATCATGTTTTCAGATATATCCGATTGCTGAGGAAGTAAGAAGGACCAGAGAGGCTAAGAGTCTCCACAGACAGGACTATTTTATGTGTGAAGCTGTGCATGGGCAGCTCCTCTTTTCCCCGTAGAGCAATTTGTCGGTTCCTGGCATAGACTCTACTCTAGAGGCCGGAATCCAGGCTTGAACCAGGAGAGGGCCTCTGCCGGAGGACAGGGAGCCCAGCATCTTCGGGCAATTTCCTGGAGCTGCAGCAGAAATTGTGGAAAGTTTGGGTTTTACAAACGTGGGGTCAGTTCCCACCAAAATCTTTTGCTGAATCTACATTGGTAGGAGGTCAGAAACCAAAGAGGATGACAAACCCTGAAGAGCATTGGAGCTATTCCCTCATTCTCTTGATGCTGTGGAGAGAAATATTTGCTAAAGAGAAGAGCCCCAGAGAAATGCCAGATGAGAATTGAAAACCCTGGTAGGAAGAAATGAGCCAAAGACCCTGTGTAGCCAGTGTTTCCAGGACAGGAATGAGAGCAAACACGACCTGAGGTTTCAGGGCTTGTCCCTGGATGGGTTTGAAACCAACAGGGGTTTTTGCTGATTGCAAAGCTTGAGAGCCCTCCAGACACTTGTTGAATCAAAAGCTATTCAGGACACAGAGCGTGAGCAGGGAAGGAATAATCCTCTGAGAATCAGCGTGGGTGGGATTCCCTGCAGCTATCAATGTTAGGGTCAGAATAACTTCCCAGGTTCTGAACTAAATACCTGGAGAGCTGCCCTGGTCGGTTTGGCTCAGTGGATAGAGCATCGGCCTGCGGACTGAAGGGTCCCAGGTTCAATTCTGGTCAAGGGCATGTACCTTGGTTGCGGGAACATCCCCAGTGGGGCGTGTGCAGGAGGAGGCTGATCGATGTTTCTCTCTCATCGATGTTTCTAACTCTCTATCCGTCTCCCTTCCTCTCTGTAAAAAATCAATAAAATGTATTTTTTTAA
>NW_006285791.1:5032100-5032646 GCF_000327345.1 Myotis davidii
TAACTTTCCATGGTAACGGGTTTGTTTTTTTTTTGTCCATGGGTGAAGGGAGAACAGAGTAGCAGGATAGGGCAGGGAAGTTGTGTGGAAACCAGTGGAGCTTGAGAAATGACCTAGAACACATTGAGAACCAAGAACATCTATTCAATGTTCTAGTTCCAGCTACACAATTCCAGGCAAGCCCAGCTTTCCTAGAGAAGGGTTGCTGGGCAGATTTCGAGATAGAGGATTTGTAGGTGGAATAGTGTGAAAAAGAGAAGTTTTTAAATGTCTAGAAAGAGGAATGGGGGATTTAAATTTTTAAGAAGATTTGTAGATGGGGAGAGGCGAGCCCTCAGAGAAAGCATCAGAGTCTGAGAAACTAGAGATTTAAATGTGGAAGAAGTTTCAAAATCTCCACAGGAAAGTATAACAGTCCCCCCATACTCTCTCTCCCCAAAAATAGACCCTCAGGAACCTGGTTAGATCAGCCTCACTGCCACAGAATTTAGAGAAGCCAAAGGATTGGTTACATATCTGTCCCTAACACATATGTAGACACACTGT
>NW_006285791.1:5033771-5060679 GCF_000327345.1 Myotis davidii
AAGCAAGGCAAGAAGTGCTATACATACTGATGTTAATAGGATGTTAAATAGTTAAGATGAGTATGATTCATATACTCAAAAATATGGAGAAAGAAAAATTCAAACTAGACCAAAGGATGAGGGAATTTAGAGAGATAATTAAAATTGTAAAAATAATGTAGTTTTTTTAAAATTGGAAATTAAAAAATACAGTATCTGAAATTGAGAAATCAATAGATGGGCCTAACTACTGATTGTGTGCTGTGGAATTCAGGATTCATAAAATGGAAAAGTTGACAAAATATCTAAACTCAATATGGATAGAAAAATATACATAAAATAGACAAAATTATAAGCAATGTGAGTCACGCTCAGAAGTTATAATATGAATGCAATTGAAATTCCAGAGAAAGAAAGAATAGGCCAGAAAAGCTTTCTGTGGAAAAACGTGTTCGTCTAATTTCTTCAGCATTCCCTGCAACCACGTTCTTTGTCCTGGGACTTCGAAACGCCTCTCTTGAGAGGCAAATTCCCATCCCTTGACTTGAGCTTGCTCATATGCCTTGCTCTACCCAAAGGAATTTAAACGGATATAAGGACAGAGGAAGCCCAGAGTGTGCTTATCTGGTTGAGATTGCTTGAGCCTTAGCCAGCACCGAGAAAGAGTGCCTCTCAGTCCAACTGAACACTTGTGAGCAGACCTATTCCAACTGCTCTGGCCAAGCAGCTTCAGAGAAGCCACTCAGAGCTCCCGCTGACCTACCAATCCAGGAACGAGAATAAGTGGCTATTCCTGTTCTTTTCAGCCACTGATTTCTGGGATAATTTGTTATAAAGCATATTTGACTGATCCGCTTTCTACAAGTTACCTTGGACCAAGAAACATCTGTGAATAATACTAGCTGGTTATAAATACTATATGGAAGGATCACCTGGCAATGACATTACCGTATTTTTTGGTTCATCAATGTGTATACCAATTGATAATGTTCATCACCTCGAGAGCAAGTATGAATGTTTACATTGAGATGATGCTTTCTTGTTGGCTGTGTTGCTAAAGTAATTGATTTCTTTTAGGACATGCAATCTTTTCCTGTTGGGGCCCAAAATGGGTGATTTCTTTTCCTGGTGATGGTTTTGTTGGGGTCAGAAGTTGACAATCCTGCCTGTAATTGACCTCGAGCTACTGCGTGTGAGCACCTCCTCCTAGCCTCCCAGTTCCACAGTAAATGAGGTTTCTCCTTATTAATTTTGAGAGGTTAATAAAACATTCACTTTCCATATTTAAACTAGCCTTAAAAAGAAAACAAGACTCACGTGCCTACATTTTCTATGGCAAAGAATTTACACCTGGGTTGAAATAATTAATTGGATATTTATTAAGCCCAGTGATTCATTTTAGTTCCAACAGTAGCAGTTTTACCATGTTACATAGGGCCACTATGTTCCCTGGTATGGTCCTCAGATGAAAAGTAATTTATTCCTTTACATTTCTGGTGGTAAGTTTCATCATTTTACTGCAGCATGACCTAAGCCGGGAAGGTTTTCTGCTTGTTTTCCTAACAAGACATATTGCTGGCATGTTCAAGGACTTTTCCTGACAAATGAGTTTAGTGAGAACAGGAGCAGAACCAAGAGTCAATACTATTTTTCTTGCTTATTAGCTTCCAAACATATCAAGATCCAAACACAGATTGAGCTGCAAACTGTTCAACATATCTCTGATTGCTTTTGTGTTGCTAGTCCAGGAGCTACAGCAACTGGCTTTCTTTAGCCATTGAAATGCAATTGCATAAGGCTCAGAATCAATAACTTCTACACTTGCTTTTCTTTTAAAGGAAGCACAAGAGGGAGATAGAGTACCTCCCTTCAAAAAGGCTTTTTTTTTGTCTTCCTATCATTTCTAATTTTCAATAGAAACCAGCCTCTCAGACCAGCAGAAGGTCAAGACCAAATTAGACCATTTCATTCATACCCCTTCTAAAGGTAAAGGGGTATCCCGCTTTTATTTAAAGCCTTAACATGAAAATTCAGAGGAGTGTGCATAATCTAAGAAAGTGTGTTCCCACAGAGAACAGGCTGAAATATGTGGTCTGAATAATATGATTTTTACTCTTTAGAATTTTGAAATGCCAATTGAGTACTCTCAAAAATTATCTGAAATAGCCAAGTCAGTTTATATAATTTGGAAAAAAGTTTTAACAATACAATAATCTAATTTGATCTAACTTAACCTTTTTTTAAAAAAAGACACTTTTAATTTCACTCAAAAGTAGATATTTTTTAAAATATATTTTATTGATTTTCCACAGAGAGAAAGGGAGAGAGATAGAGAGTTAGAAACATCGATCAGCTGCCTCCTGCATATCCCCCACCAGGGATGTGCCCGCAACCCGGGTATATGCCCCTGACCGGAATCGAACCTGGGACCTTTCAGTCCGCAGGCCGATGCTCTATCCACTGAGCCAAACCAGTTTCGGCAAAAGTAGATATTATTATTGGAGACATTCTCATCTGGAACAAAAATGCTTGAGTTAGTTTCGCATTTGAAGAATATTTAACCTTTAAACTATTTTCCTTTTACTTGAAAGAAAATATAAGACATTAACTTAAAATAAATTTTATGTAATTAAATCCCATCTTAAAACTAACAAATATATTTAAAGTAGCACTCTTAAGAAAACTAAATTCCTACATATTAGCCTTATGGCTTTCCATCAAAATATATGTAGTTTCTTCAATTTTTATTTATTTAATACTTAAACTATTTATAAATTCATCACATATATTTTATTAAACTTTGACAATACTGTTTTGTGTATTTAAAATTATTTAAGCCCTGGCCAGCCAGTGTTCTCAATGGTAAGAGCACTGGCCCATGCACTGAAAGGTCATGTGTTTGATTCCTGGTCAAGGGCACATACCTGGGTTGCAGGTTCAATCCCTGGCCCTGGTCAGGGTGCATGGGTGGCAACCAATTGATGTGTCTCTCTCACATCCATCTTTCTCACTCTCCCCCCCGACTCCTTCCCTCCCTTTCATTTTTTCTAAATATCAATGGAAAAAATATCCTCAGATGAGGATTAACAAATATAAAATCATTTTTAAGTAAGGGATTATTTTATTGATTTAAAATAAGATTTGGATTTGGTATGGAAGAAGATATTTACAAATGGTACTTCTGATAAGGGGCTAATATCCACAATATATAAAGAACATATACAACTCAATAACAAAAATAGTAAGATTAAAAAATGGGCAGAAGCTCTGAATAGACATCTTTCCAAAGAAGATGACATACAGATTCTCAACAGACATATTAACATGAAAACATGCTCAATATCACTAGCTACGAGGGACATGCAAATCAAAACCACAGTGAGGTATTACCTCACACCTGTAAGAATGGTTATTATCAGAAAACAAGTGTTGGAACGGATGTGGAGAAAAGGGGACCCTTGTGTACTGTTGATGGTAAAGTAATTGGTGCACCCATCATGGAAAACAGTATGAAGGTTTCTCAAAAAATTAAGAATAGAACTACCACATGAGCAAGCAAATCCTCTCTGGGGAATTTACTCAAAAACAATGAAAACACTATTGCAGTGCTCTCACCGATGCTTCAGTGATGAGGGAGCCTGCAGCAGAGGGAAGGTTTAAATAACTGATCCCAGTGGCCTCTGGTGACTCAAATCTAATGGTCTTTCAAGTCCCCCATGCTGACTGTAGCTCTGTTATCATTTTTATCCTGCTTTGTTGTGGCAGAATGCAGGGGAGAACGATCAGCCAGCCCTCCGAGGGAGGAAAGTTTAATCTTTATTTTGCAGATCTGCTAGTCCAAGGGAATTCTGGATCCAATGCCTGAACTGAACTCCTGGGGAGACGCTGACCTATATATCTCCTCCTGTGGCTGGTGGGCTCCTGAGGGTCCCCACAGCTCCGCCCAAGTCAGCTGTGGCAGGCCCTGGGGGCTCTGCAGCTCCGCCCTGTCAGTCAGAGTGGGGAAGTAAGACTACAGTTTTAACCTGATACTGAACTAGGTTGCAAGCCCCCCCACCCACTCCTGCCCCCCAATTTTCCTTTTCAGCTTAACATGGTTACCTCTGAAAATGTTTTTTTCTTTGACAGCTTTTTCTTTTACTTATAGGTACTTAATTCTACTGTAGTCTATTAACAGACTTTCTAATATGCAGATAAATTAGAACTAGTACTTAGTGCTAATTGACTAATCAATCAAGGAATTTTTACTTTTTTCTCATACTGAAGGTATATGAAGATTATTTTTCTGTTTGAAAAATGTCTTGAAGTAAAGCCTGGAGCCAAGTAAATACAGAGAAGAAATATAATTACCAATAATGATCTATGTAGTATTATATAGCTCATTTATTTCCTCATTAATACAGCTGATATCTGTGGGCTTATTATAAGGCAGTGGATAAATAATACACATGAGTGTACAACAATTAATGTTTCAGAGTGCAATTGGACTCTTAGTTCGTTGTCAGTATATGATGTGAATTATTAAATCAGTGAATTAATTTGGTATTAAGGTATTGATACATACATACATACATATATATATATATATATATATCATTGTCACTATTCTTAATCATTGTATGTACTAAAGTTTTGACTTTTACATTCAAATCAGCAGTTATAAAAATAATTTGCAATTGAGAAATCCCATCAATATTATGTTTACAATTCCCCTAAGCCTTGTCACTTGTCATCTACTTGGCATTTATTAAGCTCCCACTGGGTACCAGGCCCTGCATTGTGTATTGACAAGAGAATTCAATGTAAAATGTTGCTGAGCACAATTCATACTTTATTTTAAACACAGGATTCATCATCCAATGTCCTAAATGACAAGAAGGACCCAAGAGAGATGACTCAGGATAAGGTTGCCAGGTGCCAGTAGTCACCAATAGTCACCTCTTTATTTCATACCCGGGGAACACTTATTAATCCAATACAAATGAAGTTCTTATTAAATGCCCAATCTGACTGGTAGCAAAGGGGGTTGACCAGATGGTAACCAATTACAGCCTCTAGTGGACTCGCCTATTTAAACTATGAAAGTTTGAAAGATACATTATTAAAGCAACACTATTTCTGAGTGCTGTTTGATAATAGAAACCATTTTCACAAGACCCCAGGGTCAGTTTCTTCGATGTCTAAATGGCCAGTGATAATTCCAGCATTCAGTTTTCAGACTTCATTGTAACCAGCCTCGCAGCAGCATTTGCCATTACTGACATCTCCCTCCTTAATGACATGCTGTCTCCCCTTGGTATCCAGGATACCAGACTCTATTTTTCTCCTCACTCTTCGTAGCTCTTTTCAGTCCCATTTGCTGATTTAGCCTTTCCTACATGACTTCTTAATATTGTCCTGTGTGAGAACTCAATCCTTAGTACCGTTGTCATTGGTGCCTACACTCATATTTTCAGAGTTCTCCTCCAGCCTCAGGCCACACACCTGTATGCACATGATCCCTAAATGTAAACCTCCAACTCACCTCCAGACTTGGATGCCTAACTGCACACTCAGCTTGTCTACCTGAAAGGGTATAATGGACCTTCAAAATTCAACATGTTTGAAACTTAACTGAACCTGTTAGCGGATTAAAGGGGTCCATTTGCCTGTGCATATCAAAACCCAATCAAACATGAACAGGAGTTTGCAGCCAAGAAAGGGTTTATTAGTTGAGGAAACAGCACCAAGCCCAGAGTCACAGAAAAGACCTGGCTTCCAGGGGGAAAATCATTATTCACGGTGACTACAGGAGTTGGGGTCCTGGGCTCTACTGATTGGTTGGGGCCAGAGTAGGGCGTAGTTGATCATTGCATTAGGTCTGATGTCAGTCAGGCATTGTTTTTTCACAGGCCTGGGCCCTAACTCAACTGAAGTCATGATGTTATCTTGGGCTTGAGTGAAACTCTCTTTCTGTGGTCAGCAGACCTGGGGCTTTGTTCTTAAGACAGGTTCTTTTGTTTTTGTTTTTACTGACCAGAATCTGACATCCTAATAACTTAATGGTTAAGGAAGAGAGTGGGTAGGCAGGAAGGGTCATGTTAAAGAAATGGAGTTTCTGTGTGATTACACACCTTCCTCTGATCATTTGAAAATGATTTCAGTTTTTCATTTTCTCAGGCTAAAATCTTTAGAGTTATTATTGACTCACTTTTTTTTTTCACTTCCTAACCAACATATATATTCCCAACATGAAGTCCTGTTGTCTATAACTAATTTATGGAATATGATCTCTTCTTTCCACATTAACTGCTATAACCTCATTCCAAGATAATGTCAGTACTCATGACCCAATATGTTCATAATTTCAGAATATTACAAACAATGTATAAATGCTGTAACTGTGTTTTCATATGTGCAATGACATCTGTTTTATATTTTTTTCCTGACATAATATTTGGCACTTCTAGGACCTCATTGATTAGATAGATAAATAGATGAAATAATTAGTAAATAGACATGATTAGCTTCATCATATTAAGTTAAAACTTAGGTTTAAAAAGTTTAGTTGGTAAAATTGGGGAGAGAACACAGAATTTCCCCTATAGAAAATAACTGTAAAATTTTAGATTGATCAAGTATGAGCATCATTGTTTAATTTTTAAAAATATATTTTATTGATTTTTTACAGAGAGGAAGGGAGAGGGATAGAGAGTTAGAAACATCGATGAGAGAGCAAAATTGATCAGCTGCCTCCTGCACACCCCCCATTGGGGATGTGCCCACAACCAAGGTACATGTCCTTGACCGGAATCAAACCTGGGACCCTTCATTCCACAGGCTGTCGCTCTACCCACTGAGCCAAACCAGTTAGGATACACTGTTTAATTTTTAATCCCAAACCCATTGCTGTAGGAAGAATAATGGTCCTCCACTGATGTTCATTCCTTAATCCCTAGAACCTGTTACACAGCAGGGGGAGTATGTTTGCACATGGAATTAGGTTGCTAATAAACTGACTTTAGGTAAGGAGATTATTTTAGACTATACATGTGGGCCCACTCAATTGCCAGGATCCTACACCAAGAAATGCAGGTCATGTCTAAAAGCTGGTAAGGACAAGAAAACAGACGCTTCCCCAGAGTATCAAAAAAGAAACATAATTCTGCTATCACCGGCTTTTTGTTTTTAATTCTCACCGAGAAACTTTTTCCATTGATTTTTAGAGAGAGTGGAAGGGAAGGGTAAAGTCAGAGAAAGAGAATCATCAATGTGAGAGAGACACATGGATTTGTTGCCTCTTGTACACACCCCCACCGAGGGACCAGAATCAAACCCATGACCCTTCAGACCGCAGGCCAACACTAACCACAGAGCCAAACCAGCCAGGGCCTCTCACTGGCTCTTAATGCAGAGAGGCCGATTCTAGACTTGTGCCCTTCAGAGTCATGAGAGAATAAGTCTGTGTTCGTTGAAGCCTCTAAGGTTGTCATAATCTATTATAGCATTAACTAGAGGCCTGGTGCATGAAATTCATGCACAGGGGCAGGGGGTGAGGGGGCGGCGTCCCTCAGCCCGGCCTGCATCCTCTCGCAGTCTGGAAGCCCTTGGGGGATGTCCGACCGCCTCTGAGGTGGGAGAGGCTCCCGCCACAGCCGCTGTGCAGAGTGGAAGGGAAGGGTAAAGTCAGAGAAAGAGAATCATCAATGTGAGAGAGACACATGGATTTGTTGCCTCTTGTACACACCCCCACCGAGGGACCAGAATCAAACCCATGACCCTTCAGACCGCAGGCCAACACTAACCACAGAGCCAAACCAGCCAGGGCCTCTCACTGGCTCTTAATGCAGAGAGGCCGATTCTAGACTTGTGCCCTTCAGAGTCATGAGAGAATAAGTCTGTGTTCGTTGAAGCCTCTAAGGTTGTCATAATCTATTATAGCATTAACTAGAGGCCTGGTGCATGAAATTCATGCACAGGGGCGGGGGGTGGGGGGGCGGCGTCCCTCAGCCCGGCCTGCATCCTCTCGCAGTCTGGAAGCCCTTGGGGGATGTCCGACCGCCTCTGAGGTGGGAGAGGCTCCCGCCACAGCCGCTGTGCTCGCCAGCCATGAGCCCAGCTTCTGGCTGAGTGGTGCTCCCGCTGTGGTAGGAGCACAATTGACCCCCGGCAGCAGCTCCTGCATTGAGCATCTTCCCCCTAGTGGTCAGTGTGCATCATAGCGACCAGTCATTCCAGTGTTCAGTTGATTTGCATATTAGCCTTTTATTATATAGGAATAGAGGTTCGATGCACAAAATTCATGCAAGAGTAGGCCTTCCTTCCTCTGGCTGCCAGCACTGGCTTCCCTCTGTCACCTTCGATCCAGGCATCCAGGACTCGGGCTTCCTTCACAGCTCAGCTTCATCCAAAAAGTCATCTAGAAGGACGTCTGGTCTAAATAACATATTATGCTTTTATTATTGTAGATCAGTGGTCAGCAAACCCTGTCTCGCAAGCCACATGCGACTCTTTGGCCCCTTGTGTGTGGCTCTTCCACAAAATACCATGTGTGGGCGCACACGTACAGTGCGATTGAAACTTTGTGGCCCATGTGCAGAAGTTGGTATTTTGTGGAAGAGCCACACTCAAGGGGCCAAAGAGCCACATGTGGCTCGCGAGCTGCAGTTTGCTGAGCCCATTTTGCCGACCACTGTTATAGTTAACTAATTTATCCACTCAGATACTAAAATCAAACGTTTTCAACAACTCATCTTTTTCTACCTGCATGGAACAGATAGATTAATTATTTATCTTTACACAGGCTCACAATGTTATTTTCCACATGAACTTTGATGACTTATCTTGCTTTGAAACTGTTTCCTGACACTTAGGCATTTATTCTTGTTACTCTGCATTTTTGTTCATTTTACTGCCCAACATGCTGCTTCCTGCCCACCATTTCCAGGGTTTTGGCTTCACATCTCTCTTATTCCACAGCTTCCACATTAATCTTTTGCTGGTGCTGCTAGTACTTTGTCACAGATATCTCCCACTTAATGTACCTCCTACTGGCAAGTTTCTCAAACAACATTTGTCACTGTTGCCTGATAGGAAGTAAAAATCACTTTCCAGAGTCATATAAAAATTTAACTACTTTTTCAACAAAGAAAAATTATTTTAATACAGATAAGAAATATAGCCACTTATGATTAGCCTTTGTGCTAGAATATATTTTAAAATGTGTAAGCATAATTTAAAGAAACATATCATTGTTTATACTGAGTAAATAAAAGAGAAATGTATTCATGTCTGGTTTGATATATGAAGGCTTTTAGACAATATTTTTGATGCATAATTCTATTCACTTTAACTCATGTACCTCAATTTTTTGCGGCTATGCAATTTCTGAGACTTATTTTCCTTTTCTCAAGCCCAAATTCCTGCTTTCTGGTACTACTGTAAAACCACATCAGTAAATAATCCTAAATAAATTATGGTAAATTATAGTAAATAATCCCAAGGCCAGATTTCGACATAGGTATAGCATCACTATTTCAGGAAAAAAAAATGAAAGTATTGTGTTCATAGAAATACCACATAATATTAAATTCAATAAAAAAGAACAAGTAGATGAAGGCAATAAATCTAAATATATCAAAACCAATTTTAAATAACTATAAATAACATTAAGTGAATATAGTTTAAAATACATCTTAATTTTAATGGAAAGGTTAAGTTGATCCAATTATGGCATAAAAATCATTGTAAATATATGATTAAAATTAAAGGCATGCTATTTATACTTTTATTTAGAGTAAAATAAAAAGGAAAATATTTGGTAAAAGCTAAAAGAAATGCTGAACTTTCAGATAACTGTTTTATTGACAAAAGAAACTTTTGTTTTAAAGTTTTTCTCTGAGTAAAGAGTATGCAATAATATCAGGAGGCTGGAATAGCACGACTGTGTCAATGTATGCTTTAATTTTAGGAGTACTGAAAACAGCTCTCTTGCCAGTCACGAGGAAGCCTGCATTCCTAGGCATTCACTACTAGCTGAGTGAGTACATCATTATTATTATTTTGCCAAGCTTTAATACTTATAATCTGTCATCATAATCCCCTTAATTGTTCAACCTTCATCCTCTAATTAATAAATTTAATGCTCATTATGTTTCATACATTCTTCTCTATTAATGCTTTATTTATTTTTATTCCTTGATGAGCTGAATTGTCAATGATTTATTTTTAAAAGGAGAGATTATAATCAGACTACTCTTATCATATTCTTTGGTATTGCTGGTAAAATCTAATCTCCTAGGATCCCATTGGAGCCATGAAAACACTCAGATTAGGATATTTCTTTGAAGACTATCAGACAATCAGGGAGGGAGGGAGGGAGCAAGAGATGGGGAGGACGAAGGGTGGAGAAGCTGGAAGAAAGGAGAAAGAGGGAGAAAGGCTGATCTCACTGAGAAGGATGGAAGATTGCTGGGAGGTACAGCAGAAAGGGTTTTTACCAAAGAATACGGCCCCAGGAAATCTTTCTTACATTCATGACTATCTTGGCATGATAGAGGTCCATTTTGATTTTGGCAAGATGATGTATGAAGGGATGAGGAGGAGCAAAGACCACCTGCCTGCACAGGAAATGTGCTTACGTCAAAAAACAGAAGAGGCATGATTCTCTCTTTTTTCTTTTTTACTATACTTCCCAGTAAACAGCAATACTCAGCGATAAACAGACCATGTGTTGAACTTTCACCTTTCTTTCAAGGATTGCATGATATTGTGTTAAATCTTTACCAACAAAAACACTTCCTTGATATAAAACTTCCAGGTTTCTTTGTTTTGGGGTTTTTTTTGTTTGTTTTTTTGTTTTTGTCTTATCTTGTACCTTTATCTTCTCTTGTTGTCATTCCTGCGCCCTTGACTTCCTCTGGTTGATCATTAGTGCAGATGTTAAATATGGAGGCATTGCCATGGAATCTTCTTGCTCTGTCACTGCCATTTATCATGTTCATTGAATGACTTTAATTTACTTAGCCCTGAGCTTATTCATAAGTGTAACCAGAAAAGAATAGTTGCTGAACAGACAGTAAAATAATAGAAAACATATGTAAGATGGCTTATGCTCTTTCATACAAGTTAAAATTGTTCAGCCAGTTTTCTTTTCAAATATCAGTACTATTTTCTAAGTAAACTTAGCTTAGATTTTCAAGAAAAAGCTTTAAACTCAAACATATTTTACCATAACTTTTTGCTAAATTTTCTAAAACACCTTACAGTATCCTGTATTATCTTCTAGAATATAATGTCTCCATGGTCATGTGGTTTCAGTTTAAATGTTCTTTACTAATGGAAGAACAATGAATGACCAGCATTATCTTTGGAACGCTGGCGTTTTAAATAATAAATAAATCATAAAGTATTTACCTCATCTTTTATATGCCCCACTGTTATTCTAGAGAAGTAACAAAGCACAATGATTGTGACTTGTGGCTATTAGGCATTGATCCTAGCTCTTCCTGTCTGGTGACCACAGGCAAAGAAACTATCCTCTCAACTCTGCCCCCTCTTTGGTAATATGAGGGATAATAACAGAATCCAACTAAAACAAAATGAGTTAAATTTATGAAAACTTGAAAAACAACCTGGTAGATAGTGTTTTAAATAAATAAGATTGTGTTTAATAATGTAAAGACATTGTAGAACTTTTGCAAGTCTTTTACTGTTGTTCTAATCCTGAAATGCATTTAGTCCAATTGGTCCTTATCTGAAATTTCAATCTATAAAAAATTTAGACCACATCTGATTAATACAAAAATTAAAAAAAGAATTTGAGACTATTTTTTAACAAATGATGAAATAACTGTGTCAATGTATGAAATACTTATGAGAATTCACCTTTGAATACATTTATAAATAGCATCATATATATATATATATATATATATATATATAATTTGTAACAAGTTTGCAAACCAGTCATCTGAAGCTGTGTAACTCTGATGATAGTGGCTCTGTTTTTGATGTTGAGCTGAAGTCAGAGTGTAATAGGATGTGAGTACAGGTGGAAGGTGAATAGGTGATGAGAAGATGAACAAACCTTTAATGAATTTAAATATAAAGAGGATGAAAAGTACTTGCAGGGGAAATCACTGTTATGTATTTTTTGAGATGGGAGAGATATGGCCATCTTTAAATATAGATAGTTAAAAAGAATAGGGAGTGAGATGAAGAGAAGAGAATGTTGATTATCAGAGAATTAAGGGAGGTAGGAAGAAATGTTGCATAGGACAAAGGTGGAAATTTCATGATTCCTGGAAAGTGAAGTGAACATTGGATTTATTGGGTATATTTCCAGGAGGCTGAAAGACTTGTTACCTAATTAGTTTTATTTCTGTATAAAACTGAGGTAAGACCATCAGTTCTCTCTCTGCAAGGTCTCATAATAGTAGCAAATGACAGCATCATTTTCTTATCTTGTTAATATTTACATATGTTTTTTCTCATTATCAAATGTTGTATATGCTTATTGTAAACATAAAAGGTAAAAAGCACCTACTACCACACTATCATGAATTAAAAAGTATTTAAAAATATGTTATCATTATGTGGTATAAACTAAGTATACGTGGTATTAAAAGTTTTTAAAAATATGATCTTAAGATTGCATTATATTTCTTCATGTTTTATAATCTTTAATCATTATCCTATTGATGGCAATTTAAATTATTTTCAATTTCTCTGTTTTATTCAGTTATTTGTTTGATATTTATAAATTGCGTGAAGAGTCTATTAATTCACTGTATTTGAAATACTTATGAGAATTCACCTTTGAATACATTTATAAATAGCATTAGCATTATGTATAGCATATAAATGCATATTCAAGCATTATGTGTTTAATTAAATTGAGTAGTATTGAATTCCAATGAACTGCCTCCATTGGGAAAAAAAGTGGTAAAAGAATTTAGAAAAAAGTCTAAATCTTGAGAGGTGGAATGCAGGGTAAAAATGTGGGCCCTCTCTGAGGAATTAACAAAGTAACAAATGTATATCCTTCACTGAAAACCTTCAATATGGAAATACCTCATATTTAATCACAGGAGGTCTTCACTTGATAAATACACTCTCATAATAATAAGAAACAGGGGAACGTTCTCAATATATGAGGAAGTCTTTGATCTCCATTTAGTGTGCAAGCAGTGTCTTTGCAAATACTGGGAAGGTATTGCCTTTGGGTATGCCTTTCAAACTGCAAGGACCTAATATGACCTCCACTTATTAAACACGAAATGACAGAAAAAGAGAAGAAGTGACTTCTCAAATGCATAGGTAGTGTTCAGAGATGAGTTTCAGTTGGAAGCTATTTATATATGTTGGTACCTGGTGTAGTGGAGGCAGGTAGAACATGCACAGCTGAATTTGCCCATCTGAATATTTGCCAAATGGGTGAGATGAAAGAAAATTGGCATATAAAATTGATGATTCTGGCAATAAAATGATTGAAATAACTGAGCCCAGACTGCAAGGATCAGATAAGGAAAGGACTTGCAAGTGTCCACAGTTAAATGTTGCTTTAACATGGTCAGTGTAGTGCATTCAAGATGTTGGCCAAATTTATATCCTTGTGTTCTGAGGTGGAACTGAAGCCCTCAGAGGACTGAGGCCCTCATGAGACTGAGGCCTCTATTTCTTTGCTGGTTTTCTGTTGGGGCCAACATTTGCTTCTAGAAGCTGGCCACATTCCTTCTCCATTCTCCATGTGGCCCCTCTAGAAAAATGGGTGTGGTATATGTATGCTTCTAATCTCCCCTTTCTGCTACATCTCTCTGATTCCAGCTGTACAAACTTCTGTTTTTAAGGGCTTACGTGATTAGACTGGGTCCATCCAGATAAATCTAGGATAATCTATTTTAAGACCCCCAACATGAACAATATCTGCAAAGACCCTCTTTTTGTCATGTAGCGCAGGTTCGGGGGATTAAGATGTGACATTTTTTGAAGGGCAATATTCTGACTAGTACAAGGGGCTAATGAGCAACTGGCTTATTTCACTTGGCATAGTGCTCTCCAGGTCCATCCATGCTGTGGCAAATAGTAATGGTTCTTTCTTTTTTATAGCAGTGTAGTATTCCATTGTGTAGATGGGGGCTTCCCTGGCATGGGAGTCCTGGCATCCCAGGGGAGGTTAGCAGGGGGAGTGAGAGCAAGCTCAGCGCACACCCCACGTTCTCACCACACCTCCGTTCTCCTTACCCCCACCCCCAAATAGCTGGCGAGTGTTGCAATCCCCCACCCAGGTGCCATGGGAGTTGGTGACTGCCACCTAACCCCAGTTGCCTGTCCCAGTCCGGGACCGCCCCCAATTGGGCGATCAGGGTCTACCAGCTGCTGATCACCATCTGCAGGGTGATCATTCAGGGTCAGGCCCCTCACCCGGCTCCCTCAGTGCCTGGGAGATGGGCGGCAGCCCTGCCCCACACTGCTACCACTGGTCGCCATCTGTCAGGTGATTGTGATCAGGCCCATGCTCGCATCTGCCTTGACCTGGTGTTGCCTGCTCACCTGCTCCACCATCCCGCCATGGTCCTGCTTTTGTCGGGGCCCATTGGGGCTGGCAGCACCTCCACTGCTGCCTGATGCCAGTGCCACATCGCTGATGCCTGCCATGTTCCGCTCTGACCTTTGGTGGTCAGTACACATCATAGTGAGTGGTCGAACTCCAGGTGAACAACCGCCCAAGGGGACAATTTGAATATTAGGCTTTTATTATATAAGATTGCAAAGTCTTAATACATTTTGAGGCCTTGGGAATAAAATAAAAGGAACATAATAAAATAATGAAGACAGAGCAAGGCTAATATTAGGTCACAGAATCTTGTAACTCTAGGGCTGGGTTACTCAAGCTTGTGCTCTGGCATAGCCAGCACGTCCTTCAGCAGGTTAGAAGTAGCTTAGAGAAGCTGTTGTTGGAGCTGCTGATCTGATTTGCTCATGTGGTTCGATCATCTTTCACAAGTTGGGCTGTTTCACTTCCACTAGATGATTGCTCTGTAGCTTTCATTCTCTTTGCCTCCATTATTTGATATCATGCTTGAATGGGAACAATTTCTCCTTTATGTGTAGGCGTATACACTATTGAATTATTTGAGTCATGTTGGAGTGCTATTCTTATTTATTTATATGCCCTCAACATAATGCCCAATCCAGAAGCTGTAAATATGTCACCTAAGGGTGATGGAGATCTCCAAATAGTCACTTTCCAAAGTTATAACTAGCACTTGCTTTAAATTGGTGTGATTATGTCTAAGCCATATGATTTGAAAGGATGGTGCTGACATGCACCGACCCTTTCTATTGCTTTAATGCCTTTCTTCCTGTCATAGATCCAAACAACATTTTTATCTCTGGACTGGATATGACAGCTGTGTGATTCCTTTTTCTCTGTGAATCCAATTAATCTGCCTGTGCTTCTGGGCTTGTTAATTTTTTGGCATATGCCTTTTCCTGCTTCCTTTTCCCCCTAAACAAGCTGTTTACATTCTCAGAATGATTATCTTTAGATCTTCATGCTTGCCTGCTTTTTGAATTAGTTACCCTTTTATCCCAGCTCCTCTGTAGGTTTACTAATGATCACCCTCATCTCTCTATACTCAACCTTTGATTTAGTTTCTTCTCTTCACACATGCACTGCAATAGTTTGAGGTGATTCAATAGCTCACTTAAAAGAAACAGACAAAATAAGCCTTACAAAGTCTCAACATTGATTTTGCACTCTGTAAAGGTTTACAAGAGCTTAATGTGAATGTTATGAAAACTAAGGACATCAAATGACTAATTGTTTCAACCAATACTTTTTAAGGGAGAGATAAAAACAAACACAAAGAAGAGACCAAAAGTCATTTTTAAGGAAATATAAAACCTATTGAGGTTGCAACTGAATCCCCTTTATGAAACTCATGAAAACTGTTATGTGACACAATGTGTGTATGCCTATCATACTGGAGAGTGAAGACTTATAAAACATTTTGTTCATCATAGAAGGTTCCACACGGTAATTCTGTTCTAGAGTATACAAAAGAGCTCCATTTAAAATTATATTATTTCATTTTAAATTGTACCTCATAAGGGAACCTTTCTTAGCAGAAGCCACCTATTTCATGAATAAAAATATCTAAATTAACGAACAAAATTTGTGAAATTTGGGAAGGATAAATTAATTAAATTGACAGTGATTCACTTTTAATTACTGCTATTTTCAATTATTTAACCTAGACAAATCTTAGCTCCATAATGTACTACACTGCAGCACTGAGCAACTCACAACCTTTCTACACTTTAGTTCTTGTAGAGTCATAATGAGAATGGAATAAGATTACTTAGGGAGTATCTTGAACAATTAGCAATAAGGTTTCATGATTGTTATTGTTGGATTTACATACTCCCATTTTATGATATAGCTATAAAATTGATTTATTTAAATTTTTCTCATATATCCAATCCTTCAATGTTGTAATATTTTAAAAATTTAGGATCTCTGGATAAAATAAATAGTAATGTCATTTCATTGGCTAAAACAGAGATAAAAATATGAGGCCTTATATTTCTCATGAGTTAAAAAGGGTAATAGAAATTTTATTTAAAGATACTTACAGATTACCATGTAGCTGTAATTAAAAACACACAGAGATACCTTACACTTTATCTGGTTCCCCTCAATGGTAACAACTTGCAGAACTAGAGCATAGCCTCACAACCAGGATACTGACATCAATACAGTCACGACACAACATTCCTATCCCTACCAGGATCCCTCATGTTGTCCTATTACAGCCACATTTATTTCTCTTCTACAACACACTATCATTAATCACTTATAACCACTAATCTGTTCGGTATTTCCATACTTTTGTTATATCAAGAAGGCTACATAAATAGAAGCATGGACTATGCATCATTTTGGATTGGCTTTAAGAAAAATTACTATTATTATTATTTTGTATTGACTTTTCAACTCAGCACTGTTCTCTAGGACTTCTGTAGAGATTCACTGTGGTTAAACTATCACATTGTGTGCAGCATGGAAAATTGATTTGTGGCAAAGAAAACACTCAAAAATATTTTACTAAATAAGTATTTTTTTATATTTGATTGATTTCTCAACTAGTAAAGCAAAGGTAAGTGTGCAATTTATCTTTATTGGGGGTTCACAGCCTACAAGTTGGCATACACACATTGTGTCACATAACAGTTTTCATGAGTTTCAGAAAGGGTAAAGGGGGCTACATATTTGTTGAAAGGAGATTTGACTTTGGTTGGTGGGCACACAATGCAATATACAGACATGTGTCATAGAAATGTACACCTGAAACCTATATAATTGTTTTTTTAAATTACTTAATTTTCAATTGAGGAAACCTGTATAATCTTATTACCCAATGTCACCCCAATAAATTTAATTTAAAAAAGCAAACCTATTGTCAAGTATGGATTAGAAAAGGCTGACATACAGTACTCTGAGTACTTCTCCAATTTAAACCAGTCATTTTGATCTAAACTCAGGTGCATTTATCTTGTTTTATATCTGTTCAGTTTTTCACTCAAGATCCAGAGCATGGGTTAGACAAGAGACATTCATATAATAAACCCATGTTTTTCTGTTTTTATTTTTGGTAGCAATTTTTTTTCAGAATAATAACTTAATTTTTCCTCCCTTAGGGAATAAAGCATTCATTCAGTCACTCACTTGTTCATGCATGTATTATTCACAAGACTTTAGTAAATATAAGCTATCTTCTATAATCTATGCTGAATTCTGGAGGCAGGAAAACTGAGTAAGCAAAACCCTGATCTGTAGAAGGGTTTATAAACTCACAAGGATAAGGACAGGGATTGGAATTTCTGGAGAAAAGCTAAATTGGGCCTCTTTCCTCTTCATCTACTGCTGTGTCCAGCCCAGAAATGAACTTTCTTCTCTCATTCACATCCTGCAAACAATGACGGTTAAGTCCTCTTGAGTCCACTGTTACTCTGTTGTCACTATTCCTGTCCTCACAGTGTCTAACCAGGACAGTTTGTACAGCCTGCTTATTAGCTGTTTCTTGCCGGATGCCTGTCCACTTACAGTATATCCTTCCACAAATTGTCAATTTAGCAAGGAATTCATATTTTCTGTCCCCTCAACCCCAAATTCTCTCAAGCAAACTATAGCCCCAGACCGAATGTAGCTGATGGCCCATTGTCTATCATATCTGTGATCTACGAATGCATTTTACAGTCTTCAAAAGAAAGAAGGAGTAAGAAAAGATAGAGAGAAAGGGGGAAGGGTTACAAATTGATTTAGTAATGGAAGGATCATATATAGCTGATAAAACCAAAAATCTTTACTTCCTATTTGGCCCTATTCAGAGACAGTTTGCTAACCTGTGACAGCATAAAATAAGATTTGCTTACCTAATTGCCCAAATACAAGAACTTTCATGATTTAAGTTAGTGTTTAAGGACTCTGACATCTGGGAGTGTGAATTCTTACTGCAATTTCACCATTGGGGGATATGATATATTTCAGCCTGTTTCTCTTATTGCAAAATGAAGGTAATGATGGTTTCTATTCCATAGATTGTTGTTATCATGAAAGAGGATAATACCTGCAAAGTATTTAGCAAGGTGTTTGGGTGAATGCATCTGGGGTGCAGCCTCATCTTCTACCACACACCCATCTCACTGCACACTCTGTCCATAGCCTGCCATCCCCCATCTCTGCATTGACACACATGGCTCCTTTGTTGTAGAAATCATTGCTATAATGCATATGCCAGAAACCATGTCTACACAGCTTCCCAATTTCTGCTCAGATGCTGCTTTCTGGCCATAGCCTTAATACTTCTCCTCTTGCCTCGAATAGTGATCCTTTCTTATGGTTATACTAGTAACGGACATGATTCTATTATAGTGGGGTTACATCAGCAAGATTAGCCCCTCGATTCAACTGTATTTTGGTTAGGAAATAACTCCTTTTATCCTGTGTCTTGGGTGCCAATATAAACCTAGTAGGCCCCCAATAAGAATTTATGTATTTAATACATGAAGGGAGCCAATGCCCCATTTTAAATCTCTATTTCTGTGAATTATCCATTCTTCTTATTGATTGTTTCATTCACTCTTTCTTGGATGCTAGCTAAATGTCACAGACTGAGGACATGATAGGAGCCTAGTAATTCATTTATTCTGGCTTTCAGAACATTTTCTCCTCATTTAGTCACAAAATTGGTATATGTCCCTTTGTGAACATTTTTTTTTTTCTGAAAATAAAGTAGGAATTTCCTGAGCTTGGTAATATTCATCTTCAGAGCAATTCACTTCATAAAACCAATGAAGCACCCAATTGTGTTATGCACTAATTTTTTTACTTCACTACTTAGGTCATAAAATACAACAATGTGAGCTTCAGAGTCTAATAAGGACACACCTTGGTGGTTGTTAGGAATATGAGTAAGCATTAGCTGCCCTTAACAACTCTGATTAATCATTATTGGACCATAAAAAATTTCCAGGGTGAATTATTATGGTTACAAATAATAAATATAAATGACAAAGAACATAAAACTGATATATTTAAATGAAAATGTTTATAAATGAAGAATATTATCATGTGTGGATAATAGTGTAAAGTCCCTTAGAAATTTCAAAAGAAATATTTTCTTTAGAAAGGTGAAAAATTTCAAGAATAACAATAAAAAAATGCACAGGACCCAAATACTATACTGTATCCTGGGGACTTATTTAGATTCATAGAAAACTGTGGGTTTACTATTATTGTCCAAAGAACCTTGAAGTAGTAACTCTCAGGTGCTTTGAGGGAAATGGTACAGGGTTACTTACTGGTTGGTATTGTGTCCCTATTCTGTATCTTTTGCTCCTCACCATCTACTTAGAACTTCCTGGCAAGATCAAGTTCACAATGCAAGACTCCCAAGTATGGGCCCTCCAAGACTGATAAGAAATCTCCAGACTCTGTAGACAGAAGAGCAAGAAAGACTCACCACATAGGCATGCATTGTTTATAGACAGTTGGTATACAAGGTCATTTTCCCCTAATGTCCCAGAGAGGAAACCATAGGAACTGAATTTCATTAAGGTCTTTTCCAGAGGCAATTTGCATAACAAGTATCAGCATATATTTTAAAGTAAAGTAGATTACAAAGTAACAATTTTATTTACTTACCAAAAAGCTGATCCCTGTTTTTCTGAAGTCTTCCTCTGGGATTGGTAGTTAAAAGTTATTAATATATTCAACCATTTTGACTCATAATAATATATTTTTTATGGATCAATCTATATTGTTATTGAAAGTAGTAATTGATATTACTTTTTAGTGATGTCAAAATATTAAATTATAAATTCAACATTGTATAAGTATAAAATTCTTTCTCTTTGGTCCCACTTAAAACCTTATTGACCTTACCATAGGAGTTAATGTTTTCACTATAAACAATGAGGGGGAATATAAAAGAGAGAAGGCCATATAACTAAAGTCATAATATATGACAGATCTTCTCTACAAGCCTGGACTCATAATGAATGCAATTATTCTTCGGTCTAATTCCCAGAGCTCAATGAGGTTGTTTAGAAACCATGCTAGACTACTATAGATGTTTTCTAAGTTTTAAACTTCTATAATTTTAATCTTCATTTTTTTAAAAAATGGCTTAGAGAACATGGGAAAGATAAACATGATATTCTAATCTTAGCTGATATGAACTATATTTCTTATATTTATTTTATTTAACTCAAAGGTTTATCTAAGTGACTAAACATCATAGGAGGCTGCGATCAGTTTTGTATGTATGTGTTGTAAATGAGGTAATTTCAATTATAGTTATTTATGGCACCTTAAGGAATATATGTTAATACTCTAATGATGACAAATATTTGCCAGTGCCATTAATCTTCTGTTTTCAAATTCTAGACATGGCAACTGACATAAGGTACATCTTTGATGAAGGCAGGCTATTTATCACACAGTAAAGTACTAAGGCATGGATTTTTCAGCAGGGCATATTTCTCTGAAGACAGTATTGCTAAATGACCATCTCTTCAACTTATCCTCTCTGTGAGAGAATATTTCTTAAATCTTCAGAAGTAGGCCTGCCAATCTGATTCATTTTCAGAGTTTTCAAACTCGGAGTGATTAAAGACATGAAAGGGATCTCCAACTAATAAGTATGTGGTTTATGCATCTGAAAGACAAAAAATAAAACCCAAATCCAACGGAAGTCTGAAGACTAATTTGCCAGGAAACATTAAGCATGATTAATCTTTCCAACAGAGAGAGAAAAATTATTAATTCAAACTTTTGAGGAAGATAAAGGAGCTGATTCAAATTCAAATCTCTATCTTCAAAGATATTTTAACAGGAACATAAGTCAAAGTTTTATGATTGTTACATAAATTACAATCCCCTAAGGTTTCAAAAGATAGTGGGTTGAAATGAAGTGGGTTTATCTCTAATTCAACTTTATTCTTTCTTCAGAAATTATGACCTCCCTGCTTAATGAATTGCCTAAATTGGGGTAGTTTTAATCCCCTAAATTTTAATAAACAGAGGTACAGTATTTAAATAATTCATTGCTCATTTTACTAAAGGACCATAAGGAGCAAACAGATTGCTTGATGTCTTACCCAAAATGTCATAATTTCTCAGAAAAAGAAATATGTGTCATGTACATGTGGTCTGAATAGCTGGTTTGACTGACTTTCCAGCCCTATGTCACTATCTATTCATGCAACTCTGTTTTATTTATATAGTAAATGTACCTGTGGCGGGTGCAGAAAATTATATTTCCTCAAACCTTTCAAAGTTCTCCTGGTTGGGTTAATAGATAAATTAACATAAGACAGATTAACAGGAGAAAATAACAACATTTAACATATATGTGTACCTGCAGGGGTACCACATAAGACTAAGACCCAAGGACATATTGGATTTAAGTAAGGCTTATAAGACATCTTGAGCTAAAGAGAAGGGGGTGGGGCTGTAGTTTGGTATTTCTAAGGGCAGGATGGAAATTTAGATACAAATGGAAAAAGAAATGTTTGCTGGGCCATCGTTAGCAGTGGGACACAGAGAAGACTTTGATCAAACAGCCTTCCTGGGTTCTTCCCTGCTTTTTGCACATCACTTCATTTTAAACTACAGCTATCTCTGATTATATCTCCCTTCCTGGAGCAGGCTCTCTGTCTAAATTCCTTTCAGGCAGTTAGGGGGAAGGTCAAAGGTTTTGAGTCTTTATTTCTAAAAAAATAATCAGCTTAACAAATGAACAAATAAGAAAAACAAACAAATAATAACTCCTAGACACAGACAACAGTATGGTGGCTACCAGAGGGAAGGAGAGGTGTCAGGGTAGTAAAGGGGATCAAATATATGGTGATGAAAGATTATTTGACTTGGGTGGTAGGCACACAATGTAATATGCAGATTATGTACACTTGAAAACTATACAATCTATATAATATATAATGTACATATAATGTTATTAATCAATGTTACCCCAATAAGTTTAATAAAAAGTAACCAACTTAAAATAATCAATAGCCCAAAGAGCCATATTTTGGGGTGGCAAAAGTCAGCTCCCTATCAGTCCATAGATTTTAGCTTCCTAGGGAGTAAAATAACTTTAGAGCTTGCTATTTGGTTAGTGCTTATTTTTTCAACTAATTAAGGCTAAAGTTAATTTTTCCTTCAGTAATAATCTATTGTAGCAGAAACATAAATGAAAATAACATCTTACAGAATTCAGTTGCCTGTTGGAACAGCCTCTATAGGATATCGAATATCATAGCTTGATAGGAAATACTCAAGATACTGAGTTCTGCTCTTCACATCATTGGTAGTTACCTATTTTGAGATTTGTTGTTGACATAGATTCATTTGAATATATTCACAAACTAAAGAATGCATACACTCAATTAGTTTACATGATATCATCTCCTATTCTCTAGATTTACTTTTTTTCTTTATAAGAATTTGGTGTTAGACATCTTATCAGTGGTAGTAATTCAGGGGAGACATTTGTGAGTATACATATCAATAAGGGTATGGCAAGGGCCTTTGTGATGTTAAGACATTGAATAAGGCCCTACTGGCGTGGCTCAGTGGTTGAGCATCAATCTATGAACCAGGAGGTCATGGTTTGATTCCCGGTCAGGTCACATGCCCATGTTGTGGGGTTGATTGTGGGGTTGATCCACAGTAGGGAGCATGCAGGAGGCAGCCATTAAATAAGAAGGCTTTGTTTCAAAAGGTTATTTGTTTTCTTAAAGGACTTTATATCACAAAATAACTGGAATAGATAACTGAAGTTATTGAAAATAATGCATTTTTAACTCACTTTTGCTTGCTTTGAATTTATTCTTTCAATTAGTTGTATACACCTTTTAATTGCCCATTTATAAAGTCCCCAAATACTAAAAATAGTACTTTTGACATTTTTATCAAAGTCATTTTCGGCTACTTGTTTGTGCTGATTAAAAATGCTACAATTGTAAAAATAATTTTAGTAATTTTGTTATCACTTGAATACAACTTTATTTTATGCAATTTCTTATGTTTACAAAAATAATTGAGCATTTCAATATCAAATCTTTTACATACAATTGCAAAAACATTTTTATTAGAGTAATGGCAAGGTGCCAAACTGCTTGTAGAATTGCTATAATATCATTGCACCCCATTTAATGTTCATTGTATTTCTGCTAAAATCTCTTCTTCATGGTGCCTTTCTGAATCTTCACACTCTTCAATCTTTTCCTCATTTGTAAATGCCTTCTCTATGTATTCTCATTCCAATCTATCAATTTTCCACCTGATATGTATATGTTAATTGTTGGTTTAATTTTCTATTTTTCCCCACAATGCCCAGGTCTCCTTGAAATTAAGAGCCATGCCTTTTCCACTGTTATTTATAGCCTGTAAGCTATGCATGTTGCTTAGAAATATTGGTGAATATTTGTTGTGTGAATGAATTACCCCAAAATATACATTTAATTATAGTATCTAATCTTATATTTTGTAAACTATTATTAAAATGAAATAAACTACAGTGTTTTTTTATGGAAAGGCACTAGATAAAAGTTGATATGACAAATCACAGACTCAAATGATGATTAATGTACAGACAGTATCAATATGAAAAAGTAAAAATTTCACTATTAAATGAGCAAACAATGAGTAAGCAAGTCTCATAAATCAAATGTCAATACCAAAAAAATGTTCAAAAATAAATAATAAGACAATGGAACTGGAAGTAAAATTTAGAGATGATATTCTCCCTATGGAATTAATAAAAATAACAGTGTTGACCATATCTAGTCAGTTTGGGGTGGGTAGAAAGTATAGGAAAAGTCTATTCTTACTCTCTTAGTGGTTAAGATGTAATATAATCATTTAGGAGGGCATCTCCTATGTTATCTAGCAAATGTTAAAACGTATATGTTTTGCTGGGGTCCAACCCCAGCAGGTCCAGGGGTCCCCAAAGGTGTGGACAGAGTCGGCGAAGAAGGAATGACACGGAGACAGCATTCAGTTGATCAGAAGCCTAGGCAGGATCTCTAGCCAAGTTCTGGTCAGGATCTCCAGTGAAGTTCTGGTTAGGATCTCCAGCCAGGTTCTATGGCCATGTTCTCTCGCTAGGTTCTCCAGCCAAGTTCTGGTCTGGATCTCCAGCAAAGTTCTGGCGTTTATTGTCTTCTTACATCCGTATTTATACCAGTTGATTTACCCGCCGGGCACTTAGTTAAGAGGTTTTATTCCCTCCCTAACTTCAGGGGAAAATCCCTATCTGGGGAAACAACCTTTCTCGGAGAGGTGACCTTGGTTAAAACACATAGCGCCAAGAAGGTGAGCAAACATATTAAGAACAGTATGCCATATATGCCAGGTCCCTTGAAACAGCAAGGATGGACCGGCTCCCGGCAATGTTTTGATTAATGATTATAATTCTGAGCATCTCTGACCAAATGTAAACTTCTGTAAAAATAAATATTAGTATAAGGATATACAGTATATTAAATTGGTGTCAACATCATGTTAATTTCTAGAGAATACTATATTCATATATATGGAAATTATATGTTTATATAAAGCGTTGGTAATAAAATGATGCATTTTTAATTTAAGGTTTCAAGTCGTAGAATGCTGCATACTCTGACTCAGTTAATATAAAAAAATCAACACTCTCACAATATCTTTGTGTGTGTGTTTGCACATATATCTAAGTAGATGTACAGAAAGTGCTGGGAGAATATACCACAAATAGTTAAGAATATTGATTTCTACCAGTGAGCTTGAATTGGGGTGGGTATGAAATACCGTTTTAATTGTTTAAAGCAAGACTACATTAAAATGAGGAAAGTACCGTAAATGAGAAACAATAAAAATTCCCAAATTACTCCTGAGAAGGAAATCATGTCTTTTAAGTTCCAACAAAGACATTAAATTTTTTGACCCTGTAACTAGCTTGAATATTCCAGTATTTTAAAAAGCCACTGTGGCTCCACAATCCCACACACGAGATCACTGACATGAAATAGGGAGGTACAACCAAAGCACCATAAATATCCCTGCTGTACTTCAGCCGTAGTCCTCACTTTGCATTTTGACACATGTACAGGCATGCATCAGTGCTCATGGCCATTTCTAAGCAGGATGTTTATTGCTGACACACAGTTTGAATCAGTATGCATTAGACTCCCCACAACAATATACTCTGGCATAAAATGAAGTTTTATATAACTTATTTTAAAATGAAGTCAAATGCATTTTATTCCATCCTAACAATGGTGAGAAATATCCCACATGACCTTTACATGTGTAAATTTTATTTCAAATAATTTCCTTAGTGACATCGTATTTTCCTTTGTGTCTGTAACTGAATAAAATGCTTTGCAACGCAAAACTTCAGAGCAACAGAAAAATAGGATACTGCTAAGGAATACATATTAAATAGTTTATAGCAATATTATTTAACCATGAGAGCTGGTTTTGCAGCAAAATCATGTCTCAGTGTGACTTCCCTGTATGTGATATGTTGAGGTGATACCTCTCACTCCCTACAGAAAACATGTGGAAATGCCTACACAATTCCTGAGTCATGAGACTGGAGCTTAAACTGGAACAATTTTATTTGAATTTTCATGTAATTCAAGATAGTCACAGTCAGTGATTAGATATGAAGTTTTCTTTAATCTCTGTGTAAATATTAGATAAGAACGCCTCTCATAGTGCCCACAAGTTATATTTAAAATATAATACAGCAGTTTTACAGTTTCTTATAATGAAATATATCTTTACCATATGATCCAGAAATTATGCTCTCTGGTATTGAGCCAAATGAGTAAAAATATATGTCTATGCAAAAACAAATACATTGCTGTTTGTAGCAGCTTTATTCATAATTGTCAAAACTTGGAAGAAACTATGATGTCCTTCAGTAGGTGAATAAATAAATAAACCATAGAATATCATTCAGTGATTAAATAAATGAACTATCAGGCCATGAAAAGATGTGAAGAACCTTAAATGCATGTTACTAAGTGAAAGGAGCCACAATAAAAAGACTACATACTGTCTACTAGTAAATCCAACAACATGACATTCTGGAAAAGCAAAAACTATGAAGACAGTAAAAATATCAGGTATTTGGTGGGAGGGAGGGATGAATAAGAGGAGTACAAAGGATTTCTAGGGCAGTGAAACTATCTACTTATATAAAAACCGTGGGTATAACATCACGGTCAGAAGCGTGTCCAAGGGGAAGGAAGTCAGTCCTGCAGCAGTTGTCTTGGAAATGGCTGCGCCCTCCCCCAGCTGTTTACTGGATGGCAAGGTTCAGGCAGGAACCTGCCCTTGAGCAGAGCATGGAAGTGAAATGATTTGTAATGGATCTATTATTGAAGCTAA
>NW_006285791.1:5061178-5069972 GCF_000327345.1 Myotis davidii
GATAGTTAGAAACATCGATGAGAGAGAAAAATCGATCAGCTGCATCCTGCACACCCCCCACTGGGGATGTGCCCACAACAAAGGTACATGCCCTTGACTGGAATCAAACCTGGGACCCTTGAGTCTGCATGCTGATGCTCTATCCACTGAGCCAAAACGGTTAGGGCAATTAATTCCCTTTTAATGTGCACGAATTTCATGCACTGGGCTACTAGCTCTGTTATAATGGTGGGAATATGTCCATATTCTTTTGTGGAAACCCATAGGACATACAACACCAAGAGTGAACCTTAATGTAAACTATGGGCTTTGGTTGATAGAAATGGGTAATGTTGGTCTGTAAGTTAAGAAATATGCTGTGGTGCAGGATGCTGGACAGAGGTGGTGGGCGAGGGGCGATATCTGTGGAGGGTGATGGTGATATGGGAACTCTGTTCTTACTACTCAGTTTTGCTGTAAACCTAAAACTGCTCTAAAAAAATTCTACAAAAATATGATAGACTTCTGAGTCAATGTACTTCCTGTGGTTAATTCTAATAAGCTTTAGAATACTCTCTGACTTTTCTATATTGATTATCCATTTGATTATCAATTTAATTACAAAGGAAAACAACAAAATTAGTGTTTGTGGCGTATACTAAAATGCTCTTATGCAATATTCATCACCTTTTCTTCCTGTAATAATAAAACTTGGATTTTGTTCAATATAGCAATTTACCTATTAAAAATGACATTTCTCTGCCTTCTTTAGAGTTTGAGGTATTCATATTTCATGATTATGATCATGAGAAACAAGTGGAAGTCAGCTGTGGATTTCTGGCGTTTTTTTTTTTTTTTTTTAATTTTCTCCATTCTTCTTGTTGAAGATGAACATGGTGGCCAGGCATGGTGACTACCTTGCTCACTTCCATACTTCTAGCGGCATGAAGGAAAGCAGATAGTCTAGGACTTTGTCTAATTAGTTATTAGAATTGACAGGAGTTATGTTACTCACAGCCAAATGTAACCCTAACTGTCCAGAGAACCAGTACAAGGGCTAAAATAATAATTGACAATTGGTTCTAATTTTGATAAGGAATACGTGGGAGATTAGAATGTGGTAAATTTTTAGCATTCTGGAAAATGCCTTCTTTTTTTTTTTAACATTGAATTCCATTCTTCAACTTTAATTGAACGAATAATGTAACTAGTAGATAGCCTATAAAAAGGTTTTGTCCCATATTAAAGTAGCTAATTCTTCTTTTCTAGAACCTCTGTTAGATTTATACAGATGTCACAACCTCAAATTCTTACTAGAATGAAGGTGAAACACTCCCTGGGGGATAAAAAGATGAAGAAGACATGGTATCTGTCCAAGTGCTTGCATCTAGATGGAAGGGGAAATAAATATATGCAAATGTGGAGCTGAAGCAAGAAGGTTGTGCAATTTAGAATAGCAGAGCAAAGGCGCAGAGTTGGGAAAGACTAAGAAAACAGAAGAGTGCGGTTTGAATAAAAGGTCCCTTTATACCTGAAACAAATGCAAAGAGAAGTTTAAATAAAGTTTTGATCTCTATTTCTTTTCATAACATTTTTTATTCTTTCCCAGTAATGAAATTCTCAAATAAGGAAGTCTATCAAAGTAAAGATTGCTTCCCTCACCATACCATTCACATAAAGAATTTTCACACAGAATGGGATATAGAACACATGGTTATTTTTGCTTTGATCCAAGTTACCAAAGAACCAATACGTAAGTGGCTAAAATCTATGGAGATGAGAGGCATATTTGCTTTGGAGGAAGTGACAAAAAGGTTATTTCTAGCTGGAGCAGAAGTTGTTAGGTATCATTTCTGAGCAGATGTAGAGAATTTGTGAGTAGAGATGCTATGGAAATGTTTGGTTGTTGTGTTTTAAAAAATTAAAAAAAATTGATGGGTGTTAGTCACAATGTTGTGAGGTATACCTGACAAAGTATGACATTTCTGGAATGTAGATAATTGCTCATCTATACTAATAATAGGGTAATATGCAAATTGGTCAGGACGGACACAGTAACGACGGATCAGCAGGTTGTGTGTGCAGCAGGTGCAGGTGGGTGGGGACTTGCAGCATCAGAGATGGGGCAGGGCCACGGCAGAGAGGCCTCTCCATGCGCCTGCACCAGGGGTTCACAGGCATGCAGAGAGGCCTCTACCACTGCCCCAGCCAGAGGTCCGCAGGAACATGGAGAGACCCTCTCGCCGCGGCCCAGCTTGGTGGTCTGCAGGCCTCCCTGGCTCCAGCCCAGCTCTGTGGGGCAATCCATCAAGGAGCCCCATATGGGTGGGTGGGGCCTACCTCTTTGGGGTGATGGATCGCGGGGCTCCCACACTGTGACAGGGCACAGGCCAGGCTGGGGGACACCCCCCAACCCCACCCCACGTGCACGAATTTTGTGCACCAGGTCACAAGTATGATTATAAAGGCAGAGAGGTTTAAGATCTGCCACCTGAAGGCTGGAGGATCAGGAAATCCAGTGGTGGAATTGAGTCTGAATGTAAAGACATTAACAGGGATGGGGAACGTCCGACCCTCTGGCTATATGAGGACCAGGAAATCTTTTGGTTTGGCCTTGCCAAGGCAACTGCAGGCTGGACTTGAAATTCAATAAATCTAGGAGCTTTTCTCATAGCAACATAAATTTATATTAAGTGAATTATATTAAGTGGATGATGTTATATATATCCAAATGGCCCTTGGCAGAAAAAAAGGTTCCCCACCCCTGACTTAAAACCAGAGATAAGTCCTGACTTCCCAAGAACCAGAAACACTGATGTCTGAGGGAAGAAGAAGGTCAATGTCTCAGGTCAAGCAGAGAAAGCAAATTTGCTCTTCCTCTGCCTTTCTGTTCTGCTCATGCTCTCTGAGGACTGTGTGGGGCCACCCCCATTGGCAAGGGTATCCTCTTAGTCTACCAATTCAAACTCTCTTCCACAAACACCCTCACAGACACACTCAGAAATCACGTTTTACAAGTGATTAATTTTTACACATAAAATTAATAATCACACTAATGCCCAAGCCATAGCCATACATGGATGCATAGGCCCTCCTTGTCATTTGGGTCACAGGTTTTATTTTTGCCTTAAATATTTACATATTCAACAATGGTTTCTACTTTTATGTAATGGAAATTTGCTCTAGTGCAGCCGTGGGCAAACTATGGCCTGCGGGCTGGATCTGGCCCGTTTGAAATGAATAAAACTATTGAAAAAAAAGACCATACCCTTTTATGTAATGATGTTTACTTTGAATTTATATTAGTTCACACAAACACTCCATCCATGCTTTTGTTCCGGTCCTCCGGTCCATTTTAAGAACCCATTGTGGACCTCGAGTCAAAACGTTTGCCCACCCCTGCTCTAGTGGAATACAGAAAATTGTTGTCTATGTAAGCCCTGTCTAAGTAATAAAGGAAAATGAAATAGAGTATGATCAAAACAACATGCATGATCTGTCTTAAAACCACCCAATACATTAATTCACCTATAGTAAAAGGTTTAAGGTATTGTTATTCTTTTTGTAAGCTTTGTTAAAATTAATACACTACTGCCCTGGCCAGTGTTGCATAGTTGCTTGGAGCATCAAAAGGTGGCAGGTTCAATCCCCTGTCAGGACACATGCAGAAGGCAACTGATCTATGTTTCACATTGATGTTTTTCCCTTTCTCTCCTTCTCCCTCCTTCTCTTTAAAATCAATTAAAAAAATTAATATGCTATTTAAGATCTCTGAAACCTCTAGATTCTCATGAAGCCAATGAGAATCACAGTACCAACAGCACAGAACTGAGTGACAATAAAATGAAGTACTGAGTCTGGTTGGTGTGTCTCGATGATTGAGCATTGACCCATAAACCAGGTCACAGTTTGATTCTTAGTCAGGGCACATGCCTAGGTTGCAAGCTTGATCCCCATTAGGGATGTACAGAAGGCATCTAATCAGTGAATCTCTCTCATCATTGATGTTTCTATCGCTCTATCCCTCTCTCTTCCCTCTCTGAAATAAATAAAAACATATTTAAACAAATAAAGTACTGAATGCATCTGGCATACACTCATTCCTTTCTTCTATGAAATTACTATTGCAATAAAATCCATTACTTTTAAAAGTTAATATAATACCTAATATTTGCATTACTCTTTTTATAGGTCTATTTGTAGTATTTATTGATGTGGATTTTTTTTTACAAATCCTGTGTTCAGTCAGATATTTGTATGGATCTTTTATTGTTTGTATGTTTGTTTTTACTCATTTCTATGCCTCAAATATCTATCTGGGTAAACATTCAGAAAACAATTGAAGAAGAGAATGAGATTTGGTAAAGAAAGAGCCAACTCATAAATATAAACTCGCACAACCACAGGGAAGTGAAACTGGTAAAAGATTAGAACAGCCTACAAAGAAAACAATCATCTGTGAAATATGAATATTATTAATTGCTTTAAAAAGCTGGAATTTTCTTTATATAATGTGAGCATCTGATAAACAGAGCCACAGTAATGTGTGGCTTATCGTTACCAGTACTCCCCGTGACATCAGAGGACACTATTCTTTAGACCAGCTGATGCCCCCAGTCTCACGTAGCAGCTAGCCTATAGTAGGAATTCTATAGGAATCTGTTACATGAATGATGGAATGAAGTGGGGTGATTGTCAATCTGTTCTCCCTGGGAACACATAACACAATCAAGCAGAGTGGAGGATATTTAAAGAAAAATTGAACTTCCAGTATATTCTCAATGGTTATCTCTAGAATCCATAACCTTAGGAGAAGAAGTAAAAGGACCACCACTTTTAAAATGTATCCTTTACCAGAATCTCCAACTCAGGTTATCATGGTTTGGCACGAAGCAAAGATGCATTGTGTTTATTTAAAAAGACCGGATATTAACTGGCTCTTCTCTCAACTGTAGACAAAGAGGACAAATGGATGCATAGTGAGAGCAAATATTTAGACTTATGATTGAAGTTGAAACTAATCATTCATTCAAAAAGCAGTTAACACCAAATTTATGTAGGCAGTGTGCCAGTTTTTGTAGTAAAAATATGAAGAAAGGAAGAAAAGAAGGGAAGAAGGAAGGAAGGAAGGAAGGAAGGAAGGAAGGAAGGAAGGAAGGAAGGAAGGAAAGAAAGAAAGAAAGAAAGAAAGAAAGAAAGAAAGAAAGAAAAGAAAAGAAAAGAAGAGAAGAGAAGAGAAGAGAAGAGAAGAGAAGAGAAGAGAAAAGAAAAGAAAGAAAAGAAAAGAAAAGAAAAGAAAAGAAAAGAAAAGAAAAGAAAAGAAAGGAAGAAAGCCACAGTCCCATGCCCTCTAGAAATTCATTGTCCATCAGGGAAAACAAACCATAAACAGGGAAGCACAATAAAATATGATTAAGAGCAAAGTTTGCACAGGGCCTGAGGGAAGGGGAAATGAACACTGCCTTGGGCATTTCATTTATTAACCTACTTCGAAAGTGTATTTCCTGGTGAGTGATATTAAAAACACCACGCTTCTGGGGTACAATTAAATTCAATTTAAAATGTATTCAGTGACACGGTGAAAACTACTTCACAAATAGCTCAGCCCTAGAGGACATAGTGATCTTTAAGACACAGCTCTTACTGTGGAGGCCTGGAGCTCTCATTAGCACAGACACCGCACACACCTGTAAGTATATCACTAGGTGCATAGTGAATGTCACCCATGGTCTGCACTGTAGGAATTGAGTGGGGAGAGAATAATGTGACCCAGAGTCGTTTCAGGGATGGAGGGTTGATCTGGATGTGAAATGTGGGGTAGAGACAATATTTCTGTGGCTAACATGTTAATGGCATAAAATGATTAACCAGAGAATCTAAGCCGTGTTCGCCAGACACAGCAAGAAATCTAACACCAGGACACAGAGGGTGTCATTGAGACGTGATTTCTGTGTAATGGTGAATATTTTTCAAGCTGTTCCCTATCTGAAAACTGCTTCCTGGCCAAAAGCGAGAGTGGGATGTAATTACTTCCAACATCACTTAACAGTGATGATCAGAGGAAAAGAACAATAGAGCAAAGTGCTGAGCTCTGCACAACTAGAAACCAGCTTTCTCTTTTCCCCTGAAAAATAAAAGGAGAAATGCAAAAGGGCCAAATGAAGGACTACAAACTGAATTTACATTTGCATGGATCCCCACGGTAGCTGTTAGACACAGGGGAAGCTGGTATTTTGTAATTATGTGGCATAAATATTTTGAACTTTGAGAAAGAAGACAGAACAAGGATTCTCTGAAATTAATAATCACAGCCCTGAACTGTGGCCATCGCAGAGGAGAAAAGCAATGCTAACTTTGTGCTATAAGAATTCCCTTTGCTCTTTTCCAAAAGTCATGGAGACTAGACTTGGGATGAATTTCTGAAGAGTAAAAATGTTGTTGAATATCACCAGACTGAAATGAGACAGCAATTACAGAGTGTCATCTCTTTCAGTATTTCAAGGACACTTGCAGTAAGCCCAGAAGCCACTCAGATATTCTGTCTGAAAAAAAAAAAAAAAAAAAAAGGACAAAGATTGCAAATAACCAGGCAGAGCACAGCCAACTGGCTACCATTTCCTACCCACACCACTGGTGGCCTCCAGAAGTCAAACTCTGACAGTTACCGTCATAAATTCTGTCTTCTTTTAATACATCAGACTTCAGCAGCATGGAGGTTTGTTTATTTATTCCCAATCTTTAATTTGAATTTCTAACCAAACCTAAAAATGTAATATTTCTGATTTTTAATTCATTTATTTACTTCTAACTAATATATATATTTCACTGAGGAAGGGAGGGGAAGAGAGAGATAGAAACATCAACGATAAGAGAGAGTCATTGATCGGCTGCCTCCTGCATGCCCCCTAATAGGGATTCAGACCCCAACCCTGGTCATGTGCCCTGACCGGGAATCACACTGGGACCTCCTGGTTCGTAAGTCGACACTCAACCACTAAGCACACCAGCCAGTCTCTTAACTACTTTTAATGTAGAGTTTTGCTAGTATTACTGAAAATAAAGGTGTAAGGGAATGAATAAAAACTTGATCAGAGCAGTATGATGAAATATTTTATATTTATTTCACACATGTCATAAAAAGACATTTTAAAAGCTTCTCAACAGAATATACTTTCACTGTGTTTAAGCACTTTTTTCACATGTGTTTATAATAATGCATGTGTGTTAAATATACATATAGCATTTTTATTGGAAGAGCTGTATTATATTAATTGTTAGTGGAAAATAACTTTACTATTTCCCAATGCTCCCTGTTAAAATCATGTTGTTAGCATCTTCCTACCCTTGAAAGAAATCGTGGGATAAGTCCCATTGATTTCTCAGCTGTTCAAAGATAATAAAAGTCAGACCCTTGTAGGAATCATAACAATGTGTTTTATTAAGGCCTGACTTCATTTGGGTTTCTTTCCTTTTAAAATATATTTTTATTGATTTCAGAGAGGAAGGGAGAAGGAGAGAGAGATAGAAACATCAATGATGAGAGAATCATTGATTGGCTGCCTCCTGCATGCCCCACACTGGGGACCAAGCCTGCAACCCAGGCATGTGCCCTTGACCAGAATCAAACCAGGGACCCTTGAGTCCACAGGCCGACACTCTATCCACTGAGCCAAACCATTTGGTTTCTTCATTATCAGCCTTCTTGGTCAGAGGGGTATTTTCTGAACAGTCTGAGTAATAATAGTCAGCTCTTAACATCTTTATTCCCTGCTCTGCTTTATCTTTCTTCATTGTTTATTGTCTCTCTTATTCAACTAGAATGTCAGCTCAGGAGAATAAGGATTTGGGCTTTTTATTTGCTTCTTTATTCCCAGTACTCTACAAGAGCGCATATGACTTAGTACCTACTAAAGAGTCAAGATTGTCTTTGTAGGTTTACATCTTCTCCCATAGTCTGGGCTTGAAATAGGGCAGTTCTTATGATAGTGTTGCTATAATTAAAATGTATAAAATACCAACCAAATCTTTTTTTTAAGTATCATTCTTTTCATGAGTTTCATCTTTTGAGTCATAAACCAAGAGAATGGGTCATTTCTGTTATCTGGTTACTATCTATAAAACAATGAAGATAGTTTGGGTTTAAAGAACACTTATCATTTTCAGAATTTAGAGCCTAAATTTATGAGAGTCAATGTAAAAAATAAGTGTTCGAAGGAGTTTGTTTATTACATAAATAGATGACTTTCAGTCACAGGTAACTGGAAAAAATTATTAAAATTTTAGTTTTAATCAATCAGAGTGGCAGTATTTAAAATAAACAGACTCGGGTAACAATAATTAGGTTTCTAAATTTTTCAGAAAAGATAATTTTTTAATATATTGATAGTGTGCCAAAAAATTAAGAGGAAAGCTTAAAAAGGTGAAAGATTCAGGAGGTGAAACTTTTTAGTGAAAAAAGGGACCTACTGCTTTTCATTAACTAAGTACGTACTCTATCTCAGAGATAAAATTTATTTTGATTTATTGGTTTTTCCTGTTGCTATCATTTCCAACTCTTTTAAAATTTAAAATGCTTTTGTGTTTATGTATTTAAAGCAATATAATCAGCTGCAAAATGAAATAACAATATTATTCAAATGTTTCCATTTTAGTTTCACATCTTTTTTTTTTTTAATTTTTTTTTTAAATATATTTTATTGATTTTTTACAGAGAGGAAAGGAGAGAGATAGAGATAGAGAGTTAGAAACATCGATGAGAGAGAAACATCGATCAGCTGCCTCCTGCACATCCCCCACTGGGGAAGTGCGCGCAACC
>NW_006285791.1:5070982-5075659 GCF_000327345.1 Myotis davidii
CACTGAGCATCTACTACTTTAATTTATTATGCAATTGAGTCATGGTTCTATTCCTGGTCAGGGCACATGCCCGGGTTACGGGCTCAATCCCCAGTGGTGGGTGTGTAGGAGGCAGCCTATCAATGATTCTCTCTCATCATAGATATTTCTATCTCTTTTACCCTCTCCTTTCCACTCTGCACTCAATAAAAATATATTTTAAAAAAGAATAGTTCATGAAAATTAACTTAACATATTTTGTTTCCATACAAGTTGCTTTCCTCTAATTACTAAGATATGATTTTTGTTTAAATTAAGGCAGAGGAGGTAGGAACAAGCTTTCAATAGTCTGATGACTATCTGAAAGCTACTGTAAGTCTCAAATATTTTTGGCTTTTCAAAAATGATTGGAAAGAAATATGAAATACTTATAATTCTTTTGTTAGCATTACTATGTTTTTAAAGAGAAAACATTTTGAATTTGCACTAAACCTTTATAATATGATTTTATGCATTTATTTTGAGAACTAGAAAAGCAGCCCCTGCCATCATGGAGCTGTTCTGACCTCACACCTAGGTCTTGGTATCCTTCTGTTGAATGCAATCGATCTTACAAGACCTTAACAGCAGACAAGTTACATCTGTGGTCCAGGTAGCTCAAGACAAAATATTTTACTTCATAATCATGTTTTAACAAAGATATAAACACAAATATTTTACAAAGCATAAAATGACTAAATGCCTTCTTATCCCCCACATGTTAATCAATTACAGCTTTAGTCTTTCTTCCTTTCTTCCACCTTATAGATAGGATTTATTGATAGAGAGACATAGAACTACCCACATTTCCTGATAGCATTCAGTATCAAGTAAAGGCATGGTTCCTTGAACTCTCCCCCAAATGCCCTACTTGTCTAATTGTCACTATGGCACCTATAATTGCACTTTCTAACAAACTCTTATTGTGGTCACTGCAGTCCCCCTATGCTTCATCTTCATTGCAATGAGTTTCAAATCCAGCCTCTTCAACGACATGTGAATTCCTGGAAGTCTTCGACTGGAAAGCATTGACAAATCCAACTAAACTTTAAACAGAAATGGTATTTCTATTAGCTATACAAAGTATATTCTAAGGTGCTTTACTAATACCCAGAGTCCCAGCCCCTAATTCCAGTTGCTATGGTATATCATGTTTGACTATGAAAGGAAAATCAGGCTGACAGTAGCTTTAAAGAGTTTTTAAGTTCAGACTGAGAAAAGTCTATTTTTAACACCTCCCTTAATGTGTTTTAGCAATTTAATTAGTACCGTAGAACATAAATAAACTCATATTTAACTGAGTTCACTTTATTTACTCTTGTAAGATTAATAGATGCCACAAAGTACATTAACATTGATTTCATAGTACCATTATAAATTAATATAGGTCCTTGGTATATAAATATGTCTAACAGGCTATTAATAGACAGCTGGAATATTTCAAATGGTTATTGCATTTGCATTAAGTTAGAGTTTTAAAAAAATCACTTGACTACAGTATAGGCTACACTAGAGTCAGATTTATAAAGTTATACTAAAATTTCTATCCCTTTCTATTTACTGAAAATACCAGTAGAGTATAGGGTCAAGAGAATCATATGCGAATCAAAGAGCCTATTTTAATATAGCCTTACAATAAAAGAGATAATGTAAGAAATAAAACTTATCAATATTTAATATTTTTTAAAAAAACATGAAAAGTATCACATTTTTATTTGATTACACATTTGTATAATTTTGTATCATAAAATTTGGATACATTAAATGTCATTAGAATTTTTAGTAACTATTGAAAGTTTGTTTTCAAATATTTGACACATACTTCACTTTTTTTCTATTTGGAATGTAACTTCTTAACATTCTAATTAACTAATGAATTTTTTAAAGCACTGCAACATTTGTTTTTATTGGGCATAATAGCTCACTAATTATGAAGAGGTCTATTTTAACCTAACTTATTAAAATAATATGACTATTGTCTTCTCACATCTCCATTAGTCAGCTTAAGTTTACCAAAATATAAATTAGTTGGCCTTTTAATATATTTCTCTATTATCATTTCATCTAATTATTATAATAATTTCAGTAATTAAGAAAATCATCAAGTCTCTAGCTCTTTATAGCAGAACAATTATGTTCTCATCAGAACTGAGTATAGACTATGCTGATCTAGCAAAGTGATTCAAAAATGAAGATATGCAACTGAAGTAGAAGTACATTTCACTTTCTTTTTTTATTATTATTATTAGTTAAGGTATTACAAATGTGTCCTCATCCCCACACACAAGTACATTTCACGTTCACATCACTGTTCTAAAGTAGAACAAGAGTCTGATCGGTGGTTAAGCTCCTTAAGATTATCATAGGAGGTACAATAGCAGCTATTTGGCTTTCTTTTTTCTTTTTCTTTTTTTTTTTCCATAGAGAAAGGGGGGGGGGGGAAGAGACAGAAACATCGATGATGAAAGAGAGCCATTGATTGGTTGCCTCCTGAATGTCCCACCCAGGGGATCAAGCCTGCAACCCAGGCATGTGACCTGACTGGGAATCAAAGCATGACCTCCTGGTTCATAGGTCGATGCCACACCAGCCGGGCTATTTGGTTTTCTTTAGCTATATCTCCAAACACTAGGGTCTCCCATCATAATGCTGGGTGAAAGGAAGTGTGTAGGCATATTGTATCAGATGGGGTGCTCTTCAGCATTTTTAAAATGTCCCTTCCATAAAAAAATGCCATAATTTAATTTATAGTCGTAGTTGGCAAAGGTAAACAAATGCCTTTCTACTGAATCTCAGAAAACCTAGGTAAATTGTGCTACCTGAAAATAGCTTACTTAAATTTTAAACAGAATTTGGAGTGGGGAAAGATAATTGTTTGTTAACTAAATTAATGTTAATCACAAGTGGAAAGAATATATTATTTTGGTGAAAAGATCATTAAGTAATAGAAGAGTATAGTGACCTTGGTTATTGAAAGATTCTCTGCTTTTATTTTAATGGAAAGTCTTAGGAAATTATTTCATTTTTGCCTCTATTTTCTTCCAACTTTTCATTTATTGCTCTGAGATTCCTCCTTTGAAGGGATACTTCCTGGGCCGCAGATTGGGAGTTACCTGTATACACAAGAAGACTGTCCCAACCAAACACACATTGAGTTCACACTCAGTATGAGAATAGCATCAGCTCTCATACGTCCCTGTGCATAAAACCATAGTTTTGTAAGTCTTGGGATGTGAAAAGAAGGTGTGTTAGAGACTTCTGGAGATCATTTGACTCAAAATGCAGATTATTGTTCAACGGAGCTCAGAGAAGTTTATATTAAAAAATTAATTGGTTTAGACAAAAGTTCTGTTGATAATTTGATAAATTAATAGTTAGATATTACTTTACTCAGACACAAATGAAATTAAAGAAATGAAAATACCAACAACCACACAGAATTGCTTTAGCCTGCTCATAACACATACTTGCCTTAGAGTTTCTTTTATTATTCTTTGAATAAAAATGATTCTGTAAAAAATGGTTTCATTCACATTATATTTTCTTTATGTTTGAACTATAGAGCTTACTAGTTATCCTGGCAGCTGGAACGTTTTTATTTCACCAGGTAAAATTTATATTCGCATGTGCTGATGCCCAATTAGCTTTGCAACAATAACATGTGTTTCTGTATGTTACACATAGAGGTGCTGCCAACACGGTATTTAATAGAATTGGCCACTGCTCTGAGTCAGTAATGGGATTGCATTCATAACATCTTGCATTGGAAAGCAATATTACCTGAAGTAAAGCAATCAAGGTCCAAATTTGCTTGGTTTTCGTTTTGTTACTATTCTTTGTCTTCCCTTGGCAAATAAGAAATCATTTTAATTAAAGAAACAATCACATTAGTATGTGAAATGATAAAATTCTATTAAAGAATCCATTTAGTTTCAGAAGAGCTATTATGGCTTACACTGCAAGTCAGTGTTATGCAAGTAAATTATCCAAAGAAAAATATGGAAAATTTCTAGTTAACAGGCTTTATGAAAACGATTATGTGGGTATGTTTAATCTCTAGATCATCTTGGGTATAATTCTCACTAGGGATCTAATAAGGTGAGATTAATAAAAAGAAAAAAGAGAGAAAAAAAGAACACCTCAGCACTAAAACAATTTATCTCATCTTAGAGTCTCTATGATTAATATCTTAATCACTGTGTATGATATGAGAAGTCAATGATGTGTGAAGGCAATGTTAAATTTAATTGATGAGATGCAAAGTCAGTTTAATTGTCACATGGTATTTGTTATCACTGGCATATTGATATGGCACATTTACATAATGACTCTTTTAAGGAAAAACACCATTGTATTTTAATTGAATGGACTGGCTTCATTATTTTCTTGACCTCTACTGACTCCTAAAGGATGTACATTCAAGTTTACATAGAAACAAGTTGTAAAGATTGTTGCCTGTGGTTGCTTTAAGCAGTCCAGCAGAAGCCAGGGTAGCTTAAGTTTTTCGTTCCCCCCCACCCCCATTTATGTACTCATTCATTCAATAAATATGCTGCATTAAACCAAGTGCTGGGGAAAGAGAAGTGAGAAAGACAATCTGGTAGCTGAATTTATAAAACTCATAAACTGTTGGGGGAAAGAGGTATTTTTAAGAACGTT
>NW_006285791.1:5076327-5077156 GCF_000327345.1 Myotis davidii
GGAATAAAACTCGGGACCCTTCAGTCCGTAGGCTGATGTTCTATCCACTGAGCCAAACCAGCGAGGGCCCATCTCGTTTTTGAGATAGGTTGGGCTACAATAAAAAATAGACTACTGTCCCTGGCCTGTTCGCTCAGTGGTTAGAGTGTTGGCCTGTGGATTGAAGGGTCACGGGTTTGATTCCTGGTTAAGGGCTTGTGCCTTGGTTGCAGGTTTGATCCCTCAGCCTGGTCGGGGCAATCAATTTATGTGTCTCTCTCAGGTTAATGTTTCTCTCTCTCTCACAAAATCAATGGGAAAAAATATCTTTGGTTTAGCATTTAAAATAATAATAAGAAGAAGAACCTTAATTCTCCATTTTACATGTAATGGAAGGTACTGGGCCGGGGGCTGGGAACGAGGTGGAGGGGGTCAATGGGAGGATGAAAAGGGGACATCTGCAATGCTTTCAACAATAAAGATAAATTTTAAAAAAGGAATATACACCCCTCCTCTTTTAGAGCATTATTTTGCTAAACTTGTAACTAGAAACTCTTCCTCTACTCTTTTGAGATGTTCATAAATCTTTTTCAAAATAGCCTCTTGCCAGGTTTACAATCCAGGACTGTCTTTCTCAGAAGCCTGAGGCCATCCCCTTGAAAGGGAGATAGTGCCCCTACCTGCCGTGTCTGTGAGAGATTGGAGCCTCTTCCAAGTGTGTAAGGCAGGTTCATCAATCAATGCATCCAACACATCAACAAACTAGAATAAAAATCAATCGACACAGAAAAAAACATGCGACAAAATCCGGCATCCAGAATGAGAAAAAGTACAAAAGCTCTCAGCACAC
>NW_006285791.1:5077260-5082967 GCF_000327345.1 Myotis davidii
TGTGTTACCATATGAAAATGAAATATAAGTGGTTTTACTTCCATGGTCTTTCTCCTAAAAGTCCATAAACCCATATAACCATGAGGCGGGAAATCCTAATTGAGGCATATTCTAAAATATATCTGAATAGCACTCAAGACTCTCAAGATCATAAAAAACAAACAATGCCTAAGAAATTGTTAACGCCAAGAGTATCCTAAGGTGACATGACTACTTAATGCAATGTGGGATCCTAGATGGGGTCCTGGAACAAGAACAGATCATTAAATAGAATCTAAGCAAATCTGAATGGATTCTGGTCTTCAGTTATAATGATGTATCTCTGTTGATTTATTTAATTGTAACAAATGTTCTATACTAATATAAAGTGTTAATGATAGGGGAGAATGGGTGGGAGAATAAAGGAAATCTGTATTATCTTGACAAATTTTCTGTTAATCCAACATCATTATAAAATTAAATATATATATTTTAAAAACGAAATAAGAATAAGCATCTATAAATGTACACTTATATGTATATGATTCTTTCATGATAAGAACTTTCTAATGTGATATATTTTCTATATTCTTTCCACCCTCTTACCCTTAACCCCTCCCTCATTCTGCTTCAATCTTTTGGCTTCCACTGTATCTGAAATTCAAAACTTCTTGGGATCTTTGCCTCATTCTCTTCTCTTGCCCGTAGAATAAAACAAAAACATGTCTAAGGTCATGACTTTCTCTCACCACTAATAACACTGCTTATGTATCCCTTATCTTAGAGCCCTTCTATGAAATAAATTAAATCACACCTATCACTTTAATTCCCCTTTTCCTTGTATTTGTAGAGTAAGAAATTAGAAGTTAGTAATATACATATAATCTTTTTTTTAGTTATTTCCATTAAAATATTATGACTCATCAGCTTTGGGAGTTGGAAAGAATAAGTTGTCAGTTCTTACCCCAGATTGCTGGCACAAGTAACTAACTGAATGAATAAGTGATGAAATGTGAGATGGCAAACCTGGAAATTAGTAGTTTCGATTATGGAGAAACCATGAGTATATTTTTAATAAATTCATTTAGATATTTAAAGTGGACATGTCAAATAAATACTTGAGTATGCAGCTATAGAGATACAAAATATCATATTTGAAGCCACAGTGATAGAATGAGATGATCTGTGGTTGGAGAGTAGTTTAAGTTTTAAAGAAAATGAAAGACCTAAGATCAAACTTCAGTAGGACAAATGATGAAATGTCCTAGAGAGGAGGAGACACCAAAAATAACTGAGATGTAGGAGGTGAAAATTAACTTTTCCAGGAGGCTGTGATTATCTTTGTTGATGTATCAGAGAAGTTAAAATAAAAAGAAAAGAGATCTGTTCAGCTGCTATGGTTCAGTGGTTGAGCCTCAACCCATGAACCAGGCGGTCATGGTTGGATTCCCAGTCAGGGCACATGCCAGAGTTTTGGGCTCAATCCCCAGTAGGGGGGATGCAGGAGAAAGCTGATCAATGATTCTCTCTCATCATTGACATTTTTACCTCTCTCCCTCTCCCTTCCTCTCTCTGAAATCAGTACAAAAAAATAGACAGAAAATAAAAGAGATCTGAAAGTGCCACTGACAATGGGAACTTTCATGTGATCTTAGCAAGAATAGCTTGATGCATGGAATAGTGGAGGCTACACTCCCACAAATTGATAAGTGGAGTTACAAGTGAGTAGGGGGAAAAAGCCAATATGTAGAGCAAATTACTTTGTAAAACTTGGTTATTCAAAGCTTTAATTGAGAGCAATGAAATCCAGAGGGAATATATTTATTTTTGAAATGCAAGAATCAAGAGTATGTTCTCCATGTTGATTGGGGAGATCTATCAAAGAAGAAGAAGCCTGGAAATAGGAAAGGAGGAATTTTGGAGAAAGTACTAAGTGTGAACATGAGTGGCTTGAAATTTTCTTATTCATTCACATCCTCAAATCTGCAACCTTGAGTGGGAGTGTTTTCCTCCACTTCCTCATTCTCAGTGTTCAGATTCAGTCTTCCCTCTTAAGAAAATGTAAGATGCTCTCTTTTTCCCCTAGCTATACCTTTGGGTCTCAGGATATTTAAAGGAGAGATTCTGGGTATGCAATCTATTTTCAGATCCAGTCTCTCCCCAGACCAGGTTTGTGTAGGTGTAGGTGCTAATCCTAGGAGAGGAAATAGGAAAGCATATTGTGGCCACTTTTAATTTGTGTTTTTCAGTATGACTTTCTCATTCATAGAAGCTACTTTCTATTCTGCCATTGCAATTCCTATATCCTGCATCTCAGTTGTTTCAGAACTTGAATTGCACTTCCAGGCAGCAGTGATTAATCAACTTAAAACCACACGTCAGATTGTCCCTTCCTTACATCTGTTTCTTGCCTACCAGATGAGAATACTAGTCTGGGAAATGATGAGTAAGATGGTCTCTAAAATAGTTCCAGCTATAACATTGCATGATTATTAATTTCAGCCATACAGTGTTTATGAATTGCATCTCTATTCAAAGTATAAAATACTTTGGCATAATCATATGTATAAATAAAACTAAAGAGTAAAGTGGGGTATTTATGTTCAGATCAAACTCTAATCAACTACTATTGACTGTTTTCTTTTATTATTATTTTTTTGATGTAGTGACCACAAATTTAAGCAAAGACATTTATTAGTGAGAGTTGGTTCAATAATATGTTTGTTCCTCTATCTTCATTCTCCAGTCTTCTGTACTGTGATCCTTGTCCAGGAGCCTAATGAATACAGACTGTGTCCATGGGCTCCTTTGCCTTCTGTCTTCTATTTGGGTTCAGCCAATGATCAGCACAAGCAGGAACTGGAGGGAAGGAAGAGAGTGTGGTTGGGGTACACAAAATGATTTCTTTGGTTCATTTCTGTTGGGTTGCTGTCATTTTTGCCAGATATCTTTCTCTACTACTCTTCTTAGTTCTAGTAAGTGACTCCTTCCCTCGGCCCTCACATCTGTTTACTCACCTGCTATTGCAACTACTTGCAGGATGGTATACTATTCATTGTGTGTTTCTTGTACTTGGTCACCAGGCTCACACCTGACATAAAAAGTTCTTTTTAAATACTGTCTTCAAACTACTCAATTTGATGGTTGCCATATGGCTGGGCAAAAGTAGCTTTACAGTTGTGACTATGTGAAACACAGTTTATTCTTGTATTATTATTTATTAATTATTGTATTATTTGTCATATGAGCAACTGTAAACCTACTTTTGCCCAGCTCTGTATTAGTAAATCATAACATAAAGTTAAGGGCTTGATTTTAGAAAGAAAATTTCAGGAAATTTATAGATCAACTTAGTGAACTCTGGTTCTTGCTTGTTCGTTTAGTAAGCATTTATGACTATCTGTCAAGAATTTTTCAGGGTGTGAGGCATATATACATCATTGAACAAAAAGATTATGGAATATTTGCCCTCAGGGAGCTTCTGCTCTAGCCTGTAGTAATACTTGGCCCAGAAACATTTTTTTTAGTTTTAAATGTTACTCTCTTTATATATAAAATGAAAAACATACTGAATTTATTTTTTGTTTTATGTATAATCAGTTCTAAATCTTTACCCAGCCTTTACCTTTGAAACACTTTCTCAAATAGCTGTGTTTTTATTCACAAACTTCTCTTCTAAGGTTTACTACTTAATACCATGAACAAGTTAGTATATAGCTGCTAGAGCAAGTAGTTCCAAAATGACATAACATCTAAAATATAATAGAAGTTTACTTTTCCGCCTGCGGCAGCACTGTGAAGCCAACACAACACAACAATAGGCCATGTAATTCATCTTCCACTCAGGGCTTCCAAGTTTACTCTGGAAGTTGTTTTCAATTCAGCCAACCAGAAAGGCAAAGGAGCCCAGAGGAAGTTTCTATCGACCATTCCTGAATATGGCATGTAACACTTCTGCTCATATGTCAATGACAGGCAAGCACTCAGTCACAGGGCCACTGCAAACCTCAAGGGAAACGTGAAAGGATAGCCTAGCTGTGTGTCCAGGAAAAGGAAAGAATTAGAATGTCCACGATCTAGCAGTCTCTATCATATGGCATATGACATAGAGCAAACGCATACATTTGTGTGATATATTTATATATACTCATCAAACATATATGTATGGAATATTGATTTGGAGTAATTCTCATTAAGTATACTATGACTGATATAACTTAGAAAAATGAATATACTTTAATATCTCTTTTGATTATCTATTTATGAAGCTTGTGCTGTGGAATGTCATTATTAATCAAACTACGTGAAGCTAGAAGTAATATACTAAGTACATGGTGCATATAGATCTCAAGACTTTGGGAAAGTTGACTGACCTTTTTGACACCTACTTTGAGTGGAGCTCGGAGCATAAGAACAATAATGCCATGTTCCTTGAGCTTCCTTATTTAAACAAATTTTCTTGATTTTGATATCAACTTTATGTTCTGGGTGACCTATATTATGGTCAGGCTCACATGACCTGATTGCAAAGACAGAAATTCCCTAACACATAGAAATTCATTGTGATAAGGTACCAGAGAAATGAACTAGCACTTGAAACAGCCTTGTAATCAAGCCGAGACCTCCAAGGTCTTTGCAAATATGACAGCAGGACTCTGTTTTGTTCTCAGGGGCAGACTTTCATAGCACTTCATTCTGCAGGGATGAAATTGAAATATTTAACCACCAGTAAGACACAAGCTGTAATCAATCAGGCTAAAAGCTCCAGGATGTAACACTTTGGTTCCTGGATAAATAGGAGAGTAGCCAGGGTGGCTGGTGGCGAGAGATAGATGCACAGGTGCCTCAGAGAAGCAGCTATTTACCACCCAGCTCATTGCAGTATTTAAATGGCAACACAGCCCTGCCAGTGGGTATTCGCTGCGTAGCAGCCCTGCATTAGACACTGGACCACGCCTGTGATGTGGCTATTTTTAGTTTCTCTTCCCTGTCTATCTGAAAACACTTCCAGGGTTTCTCCTGACTGAGCTTTCCCCACCTCAGCACACTTTGTGCGCACAGCTTCTAGAACCTCCGCTCCCTTGGTTTTTCTCTATGCCTATTATATATGCCTTTGTGTGCTTTTTGTCCAAGCTTCCTACAGAACATCAAATTGATCTAAGTAGTACAATCAAAATAGAGCATGTTGCCTTGGCTTGTATTGCTCAGAGGTTAGATGCTGGCCTGCACACTGAAGGGTCTCATGTTTGATTCCCAGTTTCAGGTTCACTCCCCACCCCCAGTGGGGGTACGTGTGGGAGGCAACCAATCAATGTGTCTCTCTTACACCAATGTCTGTCTCTCTCTCTCTCTCTCTGAAAAGCAATGGAAAAAATACTCTCAGGTGAGGATTAACAACAACAACAAAAATAGGGCCTCTCTTTGGTAAGAGTTCCATATCACTTTATTTAGGCTAATGACAACTGCCCTTTGTTTATCATAGTCCACTGCGGCCCAAGCCTACTGGTCCCATGATTGAAAAACAAAATGCATAACCCATGGACACAGACAATAGTGTGGTGAAGACCTGGGGGTGGAGTAGGGGTGGATGGAGTAAAGGGGGTTAATGGGGGGAAAAGGGGACTATTTGAAATACTTTCCACAATAAAGATAAATTTTAAAAAAAGAAAAACAAAAACCCACCTATGCAGAACAGAAAAATGGCAGCAGAGTAGGAGGATGCTGCATG
>NW_006285792.1:0-457 GCF_000327345.1 Myotis davidii
TGTGGTTTTAATTTGCATTTATCTGGTAATTAGTGACACTGAGCATCTTTTCATATATCAATTGGCTATCTGTATGCCCTCTTTGGAGAACTGTCTATTCAGATCCTTGCCCATTGGATTGATTGTTTTCTGGTGTTGAATTTTATATTTTATAAATTTTGGATATTAATACCTTATCACATATATCGGCAAATATGTTCTCCCATTCAGTGGGTTGTCTTTTTTATTTTGTTGATAGTTTCCTTTGCTGTGCAACAACTTTTTAGTTTGATGTACTCTCAATTCTTTAGTCTTTTGTTTCCCTTGCCTGAAGAGGTATATCAGAAAAAATATTGCTATGATAAATGTCCAGTATTTATTTTTAAATTTCTTTATTGATTAAAGTATTACACATGTGTCCTTATCCCCCCATTACCACCCCAACCCTCCCACTCATGCCCTAACCCCCCTGTTGTCT
>NW_006285793.1:0-10498 GCF_000327345.1 Myotis davidii
TTTTTATTTTGATGTAGTCCCCTTTGTTTATGTTCTCTTTAATTTCCATTAGCAGTATCAGTGAAGAAATTCCTTCGGCATATGTCTGAGATTTTGCTGCCTGTGGATTCCTCTAGTATTTTTATGGTTCCCCATCTTATGTTTAAATCCTTTATCCATTTTGAGTTTATTTTTGTGTATGGTGTGAGTTGGTGGTCTAGTTTCATTTTTTTGCATGTATCTGTTCAATTTTCCCAACACCATTTATTGAAGAGACTGTCTTGACTCCGTTGTATGTTCATCCTCCTTTGTCAAATATTAATTGAACATATTATTTGGGGCTGATTTCTGGGTTCTCTATTCTATTCCATTGGTCTATATGTCTGTTCTTGTGCCAGTACCAGGCAGTCTTGAGAACAGTGGCTTTGTAATACAGCTTGATATCTGGTATTGAGATCCCACCTACTTTGTTCTTCTTTCTCAGGATTGCTGCAGTTATTCCAGATGAATTTTTGGAAAGTTTATTCTAGGTCCGTGAAATATGCCTTTGGTATTTTAACGGGGATTGCATTGAATCTATAGATTGCTTTGGGTAGTATGGACATCTTTATGATGTTGATTCTACCAACCCATGAACACAGTATGCTCTTCCATTTGTTTATGTCTTTTTCTATCTCCTTTTTCTTTGTCCCGTAGTTTCCACGAATAGGTCTTTTGCCTCCATAGTCAAGTTTATTCCTAGGTATCTTAAATTTTTTTGGTGTGATGGTAAATGGAATTGCTTTTTTAGTCTCTCTTTCTGTAAGTTCACTATTGTATATAGAAATGCCATAGATTTCTTGGCGTTAATTTTGTATCTTGCTACATTGCTGAATTCGTTTATTAAGTCTAATAATTTTTGGATGGAGTCTTTAACGTTTTCTACATACAGTATTATGTCATCTGCGAATAAGGACAGTTTTACTTCTTCTTTTCCAATTTGGATGCCTTTTATTTCTTCTTCTTGTTTGATCGCAATGGTTAGTACTTCCAGTGCTATGTTGAACAGGAGTGGTGAGAGTGGGCATCCCTGTCTTGTTCATGTCACATATTTAACATTTTCCAGAAAATGGCACATTGCACTTCACCCAGTAAATATGCGCGATCTGACTTTTAATTGTTTTCCCACCTCCTCTGCCTATAAGTGACAGGTTATAACCTGAGAAATGTGAGTAATTCAGTGTATTCTCTAATAACATTTTCTGATAGTTCAATAAGTGAAATTTAACTTTAAATTAATTTTAACTATTGTTTTTAATTTTATTTTTAATTAATATTTTAATGTTTAATTTTACATTCATTATTTCATTAGTGAGATTATAATTGGGCTTTATAACAAATTAAATGTATGTGTTCAGGAATATTTCTACGTGATTTTGCTTTTCCCCTTCTCTTCAAGAGTACTTGGAGCTGATCCTAACAAAAACATGAAAGTAGCATAATTTGAGGCACACAGAACTTATTTTACAGCTTAATTTCATTGATACTTAGCATTATCTCATTGATTTATTTTCTTTTTTGCTGATGCTAGTTAATCATTTGCATGGTGCATAAATTCAGGTATACAGTATTCTAAAGCTTTTATTTATTTTTCTTTTCGTTTACAATTGAAAATTCAAGCAGTGTTAAAATTTCAAGCTATATCAACATGTCTTTACACTTCTTTATTAAAATAAGTGTAAAGCCTTTCTTTGAAAAATACCAAAGGTGTAATCCTATTTTTTAATCCATACTAATGGCACTTAGAATAAAGTTTAGACAATAGACAAATTTGGAGCATAATGGTCAAATTCTATGTATAATATATTTTTAAAAATTGTTTTTAGCTGAAAAATATAAACTTCGACATTTTTAACCAATAATATTCTATTTATGAGTGATTATGACTCAACGATTTGTAGCTGCACAGATTTCAAGATAAAATTTGAGTTGAAAAAATCCAACTTATATCAACAGTCAAAATTATGCTAAATTTATATTTTCAGATATGAAATGTATGGGAAATAATCTACAAATGAAAACAAAATACACAGAATATTAGTGTTTTTGTTTGTTGTTTTAATATTTTTTAATATATTTTATTGATTTTTTTCAGAGAGGAAGGGAGGGGGACAGAGAGTTAGAAACATCGATGAGAGAGAAACATCGATCAGCTGCCTCCTGCACACTCCCTACTGGGGATGTGCCCACAACCAAGGTACATGACCTTGGCCGGAATTGAACCTGGGAACCTTGAGTCTGCAGGCCGACGCTCTATCCACTGAGTCAAACCGGTTAGGGCCAGAATATTTGTTTTAAGATTGTCAAAAATATTAGTAATATTCTCAAATTTAGCTTGGGTGAGTATAAAGATGTTTATTGTATTATTCTTTATAATTCATATGTTTATTAAGTATATTCTTCGGTATGCATAAACATAGCATTAAAAGTGAAATAAAAATCTACAATAGACTGAGCTCCAAATTGAGAAAAAATTACATCACACTTTTGAAAATTCTTCTGTGTATAAAATGATATATTTGGAACTTTATTGCGTTTTGTTCATAAATATTTAAAATTTTTGTATATTCATATAATTAAATTAGTAATAACACTTTGGTATAATTTCAGAAATATTTTTGAACATGGCACCTTTTAATCATTTAACATTTGTCCACTTAAATCTCTGAGATTTCTTTTTTTAATAGTTTTTTTTAAATTTTTCAATTACAGTTGATATACATTAGTTCCAGGTGTATAACAGTGATTATACATTTCTATAACATATGAAGCGGTCATCCTGATAAGTCTAGTACCTGTGTGACACCACCTATATATAATTATTACAATATTATTGACAATATTGTAATATTAATACAATATTAATATTTTTTATACTGTCCCTCACATCTTCTGTTTTTATAATAGATAATTTGCACATCTTAATCCCTTCTTCTTTTTCATCCATCCCCCTATGTTGGTGGAAATTAGGCTCTTCCACTGGATATAAGAAAAGCATTTCACAAATCCATGCACAGGAGATTGTGATGTGGCTAGGTTTATTCATGATGCAAAATCAAAGAAGTCCCCCTCCTGGTTTCCCAATGTTCCATCTTCCTTCTTCCCACCGTGGGAAAAGCCCAACCTAGTTTTCATCAAGACCAAACAATACAAAAGCCAGTGTCCAGAATTTCTGCTTCATATTAAAGCTTAGTCCTGTTGGAGCCCATGTGGTCTGTGGGCCAGGTTGCTAGTACACCTGCATAGTTGTATGTTCCAGGTGTGAGACACTGCTTGATTGGGCAGAGTGTGGAGAGAGAGAGAGAGAGAGAGAGAGAGAGAGAGAGAGAGAGAGAGAGAGAGACAGAGAGAGAGAACTCATCAGTCTCTTTGTTTGAATTATATATTCTCCCCCTTGGTAGAAACCAGGAGTTTTTTCAAAATAACCGATCTTCTTCTTGAGCTTTCCCAGACTCGCATAGGACCCACACCCTAGCCAATGATCTTTTTCCCAGGTAAGCCTGACGGGCCTCTATGGGCAAGTACCTACGCTGTGCCATTTTGACTTTCATTGCCCATGTGCCTACCTCTCCCTTCATTGCTCTATCCCTTCCCGCAGTGATCTGCATGGAAAGGTCCTGTGGTTCCCTTGGGGGTGTGGGAAGGAGGAGTAAGAAGCTGTACCTTCCTGGTGAAGCAAACAAGTTCAGTGTCACCAGTTAATCATGCTTAATAATGACTGACTTTCCTTGCTCTCTTCCTTCTTATTAATATTTAGCTAATTATGGTAACACCGTCTCATTTGAGATTTCTACTTCCTATCTTTGACCAACAAACTTCCTCTACTCTTGAAATGGATGTTTTCTCATTATTATCATCTTAGTTCATTGTCCACCTGCATATTATTGTAATTCAAAACCGATTTTGATAGCCCATTTCTTTGAACACAGTTTCATGAAACACTGTTCTCAAATTCTAGAAAAAAGGGATTTTTCATTTTTAAATATTATATTGTGTAGATTATTTTTATCATTTAAAAATATTGTTTAAAATAGTTTGAGGACTCTTTAGTACTCAATTATATTGCTTATAATTAATAAAGATCCTTTTCATCTATGTTAGTATGCAGAGATGGCAAGTCAGTTCTTCGACAACAAAACTGAAGAACATTTTAAGATAGTTTTTAAAAGAAGTACTTTGCTTTTTTCCTCTTTCAAAAAAATCTCTGTTGAGATTTTTGTATTTTAATTTGAGAATATTCTTTGAGAGAATTATTAATGTTTGAAGAGTACTTAGAACTTTGTTAATGTTAAATTTTCTACAACTTAAGAAAATCCTTTTTATATATTCAAGTGCACAGTTGGCAAATCTATGCATAATACAGATTGTGTGCGATATTTAACAATGTACTGTATTGCAAACAAAAAAGCAGGTTTTTTATTCATGTAGTCATTAAGATCAAATTAGAAAATTTAAAGTCTCAGCATGTTGATAATTCTGTATGCATGTCATTCAGGAAGATAGTAGTATGGCAAGTTGATTAAAATAATCTCTCAAAAACTAAATACTCAACATAAACTTAAAGTAGCTTTACGTGACCTAGTGCTATTTGTGAGTCATTTTGTTATTTTTATTTGACTGAAAAGTTTCCACACTGGTACCTAATTCAAAACTTTTATCACCATCCTTATACCCACTCTAAGCTTTTCACTTTAGTTCAATAATTTATTCCTGGTTTCCTTGTGGGCTCAAAACAATTGGATTTGTGTTTACTAAACTTCCCTTTCCTCTGACCCATTGTTTTACAGGTCACTTACATCCACCTCATAATTTTCTAATACTTTAAATCCCTTTATCTCCTTGTCTCCTTTCTTCCTAGCTTTTTATAAGCTAAACTGGCTACCATTGTTTATGATAAGTTCTTCTATCATTCTACCACAGTATGTTCTTTATTAAACAACTAGAGGCCCGATGCACAAAATTCGTGCAAGAGTAGGCCCTCACAGCTGTGGTGGCTTCCTCGAGATCCCTCCTTCACAGCCAGGGCAGCTGCCTTGGTCCCGTGGCTACAGCCCCAGCTTTATCCAGAAGGCCATCTGGAAGGACGTCCGGTCTAATTAGCACATTACCCTTTTATTATTATAGATTCTCTTTCTCATGAATTTTACTCTCTCTCCATTTACTTTTTTATTTTACACTTAAGACTTTCATGTCTAAAGTATCTTGATATTCCTGTATGTTCAAAGCACCATCACAACCACATCTTTCACCACTTTAAATCATTATCAGTTATTTTTTGTTCTTACCCGATTCCAAAGTGCTAAAGTTTCTGTCTCAGAATATTAGCTCTGGCTTACGTATATGAAATAAAGAAAAAGCTGGCTATATGGATAGGTAAGTGAAGAATTGTAGGAAACCAAGTATCCAAATGTTTATTGTGTCAAAATGTTAATAAAACATGGATTCAGAACTTGATGCCTATGATGTATAAGTTGAGTAAAACTATACAAATTGTAAAATTAAAAAGTCATAGTTTCATTTTCTAAAATAAGTTAATTAATTTTAGCGTTTTTTTATTGCATTTAAATGAAATGATGTATGTAAAGATCTTATACAATTGCCTATCAAATAAGAAACACAAGTTAAATATGTATGTGTGTGTTAAATATAGCTAATAGAGTGTGTGGTTAAAAATATATTGTCTTATTACCCAAAGCAATTTATAGATTCAATGCACTCCCCATTAAAATACCAATAGCATATTTCACATATCTAGAAATAACTCCCAGGGTAACGTGGGGACAAGGACACATATGTAATTTCTTAATCAATAAAAAATAATATATTGAAAATAAAAAAAACAAAAACAAAAAATCCTGAATAGCTGCAGTGATCCTGTGAAAGAACAAAGTAGGAGGGATCTCAATACCAGATATCAAGCTATATTACAAAGCCACTGTTCTCAAAACTGCCTGGTACTGGCACAAGTATAGACATATAGACTAATGGAATAGAATAGAGAACCCAGAAATCAACCCAAACCACTATGCTCAATTAATATTTGACAAAGGAGGCAAGAACATATAATGGAGTCTAGACAGTCTCTTCAATAAATGGTGCTGGGGAATTTTGACAGACACATGCAAATAAATGAAACTAGACCACCAACTTACATCATATACAAAAATAAACTCAAAATGGATAAAGGACTTAAATGTAAGACGGGAAACCATAAAATATTAGAAGAATCCACAGGAAACTAAAGGGAAAATAAACAAATGGGACTACATCAAAATAAAAAGCTTCTGCACAGCAAAAGAAACCATCAACAAAACATCAAGAAAACCCACTGCATGGGAGAACATATTTGCCAACAATATCTCCAATAAGGATTTAATCTCCAACATTTATAGGGAATTCATACAACTTAACAAAAGGAAGAGAAACAACCCAATCAAAAACTGGGCAATGGGCCTAAGTTGACACTTTTCAAAAGAGGATGAGTGGATTGAAAAACTTTGGCACATATACGCAATGGAATGCTATGCCGCAGTAAAAAGGAAGGAACTTCTAGCATTTGGAACGGCATGGATGGACATGGAGAGCATTATGCTAAGTGAAATAAGTCAGTCAGAGAATGATAACTATCACATGATCTCACTCATTTGTGGATTATAATGAACATAAACTGATGAACAAAAACAGATCAGGGAAGCATCAATCAAATCTTCAAACCTCAGAGGGAAGGTAGAGGAGGGTGGGAGTAAGAGGGAGAGATCAACCAAATGACTTGTATGCATGCATATAAGCATAAGTGATAGACGCAGACAATAAGGGGTGAGGGTGAGGGCAGGACTGAGGGGAAGAGGGAGCAATGGGGGAATAAAGATATATTTGTAATACCTTAATCAATAAAAGTTTAAAAAATATATCAAAAAAATCTTGTCTTACTTAAATAAAAAGTCTTTTGATATTACTTTACTAAAGAGGAAATTACTCTAAGTTGAAATAAAAACAAGATTCATTATATATGGAATAAATAAGTGCATTCCTATCTATTGATACTGATATTAAATCCACATATATGTGTTATTACTTATTGTTGGTAGAAAAAACATAATATCTCTTTATATGACCATCTACTAAACTTACATTCTACCACATTTTTTAATAATGAATAGTAATATTGGGCATAGTTTAAAATAGTTTAATCTTAAAACTAAATATTATGCTATTATATTTTAGCAATGCTGTGACTATCAATGAAAGAATTTCCTGTCAAAGAATAATTAAATAAATAAATGGTAATTTTCATTAAACAAATATGCAGGTGTTGGTTGATTTTCTGATTTAAAAAATATAGATCAAGTATTTTCACTTTTTATCATCTACACTAATAAAAGACAAAGATGCTAAGTGACTGTACCTTTGCTACGCCCACCAGCCAATCAGAAGAGTGTGCAAGTTAACCCGACAAAGATGGCGGTTAATTTGCATACACAGGCGCCCAGTGACAAGTGAAGACAGTGTACAAGGGAGCCAAGCAGCGGAAAAGGGAACAGATCGGAGGTAGCAGAGATAGGAGTGGAGCAACGCAGTGGAGAAGGGAGGAAGCCAGGTGGAAGAGAAGAGAGGGAGCAAAGCTGCGGAGAAGGGAGAGAACCAAGGCAGCAGAGAAGGGAGGGAGCAGAAGTGGTGGATACAGGAGGGAGCCGAGGGTGACGCGGTGAATGGAGGAAGCGAGGCAGCGGAGTTGGGAGCGAAGCTGGCCTTGGTGGGCTTCACGCCCTTCTCTGCTTCGCTCCGGTCTCAGGAAGCCCTATTCTTGCAGGAATAGGCCCGAGGAGGCCTTATTCTTGCAGGAATCTTCCCGCAACAGGCCTCTAGTTAAGAATAATCTGCATGACTAGATATTTATCCTCACATATGTTCATATGAGAAAAGATAACTTCCTTATACAGACCAATGGACTAAAATTTACAGCCAAATATTGCTAAGGTCACAAAATGACATTTCTAACACAGAACTTAGATAATACAATCTCAATGAGTCCATTTTCACTAGTCATGGTATTATATATTCCCAGTTATTATTATATGCATGTATGTGCTAACTTCCACAAATACTTCATAATTTAGGAATCTAATTTCTAATTTGACAATGCAGGAGAATATGTACATCAAAATCTATAAATTAACATGAGTGAATCATATAATCTGAGACTTCTGTATAGTGTGTGATTTATGTCTTGGAACCATGCCTCTTAGCATTAATTTGAAAGAATTAGCTATACTAATAGAAACAAAGAAATTAGTTGGTAAGATGCTCCTTGCTTCTTTAGTATTCTGGGGATCATGAAACTGTGCCCCTCATTCAATCTACTTATAATATTTAAATAAAATATAGGCATTTACAAAGAAAAACAATTTCTACACAAGCCCTAGACCTCCATAAGCAGAGTTTGAAAGGGAGCCACCACCACCCCCTCCACACACACACACCATGTCAGACTACACCTCACCAATGTGATTAGCCCTGAAGATTCCCAGATCTAGGCACTGCCTGCCCTTATTTGTGGTTATATCAGCACAAAAACCCAATTCCCTATTCATGAGAATCCATCTCTAAATGCCTTTCATAATTCTTCTTCACTATCGTTACCCTCCCAGAAATGTCTTAATCTCCTCCCCACCTCCATCCAGGACACACAATATAAATAAGCTATAATTTCTGTCCTTAAGGCTGCTGTTTATTGCTGTTTGCATAAGACAACACAAAACATTTGCAGTAACTCTTTTGGGCAGTAACAGTTTTTCAAAACTTTTTGAAAATTTAATGCTTAATTTGTTCATTGATTGACCTCATTGGTTATACATCTGAGTGAACTCATTCTGAGAATTTTGTTTTACTGAAATTGGATGCTGTTAAGCCAAAGGTTAGTCTTTTAATGTTTTATATTGAGTATTTCCAGTTTTCTAAGTATTTCTAAATATTCCACCCCCAGAGGTCTTGCCAGGATGACTAAAATTAGTATTTTTTATTTCCATGATCCTCATTTTGATGATCTGATGCCCCTCACTAAACAGAGAAATACAATCTCACATTTGGGGAAGATTTTATGGATGATGGTGGAGGCTCTTTTACTTCAAAAGGATGCAATATAAGGGAAGCTACATTTATTTAAATTACAAATTTAAATTTCATTTTGTACTGCAGCAGAAACCAATCAATCTTCATGGGAAACAAAGAGTGTGAAGCATTTATGATGGAATCAGCATTTAAATGCAATGTAGTTTTATAGGAGCACTTGTTTTAAGAGCACCAAAAGACTGATTAACTGAAAGTGCTTTAAGTTAATGCATTTTAGCTTCGGTAATTTTTACATGGGTTCTAATCTAACTATTATATGTGTTTAAGAAAGCAAATTTGATGAAGGCATGAGAAAAATATATTATAGAATGCGTATTTCTTTGCAATCAAATCCAATGTGGAAAACAGATATTACAATTTATTTTCTAAAAAAATGTAAATTTTGCAAGTTATTTCAGACTACAAAGTGCAAAAATTGATTGATATTTCTCTCTATATGTAAATACATAAACTAAAATATGATTTAACTATCTAATATTTTAATTTAAACTAAACCTAATGTGACACTTAAATTCTTAGGGAGAATATGTGTTATTGATTTTGAATGAATAAAGAATCATGATTTTTTACTTCTAGCCAAGGTTGCATAGCCAGCAATAAATCTTTCTGACAAAGGTAGTAATCAAAACTTTTTTACGAAGACTTAAAGAGACTCAGCAAAGATATTGAAGCATGAACCAACACACAGATAACCTTCTTAGAAATATATTAAAATTATAACTTGGTCACTAAAAGACAAAAATAGAAAAATATATACATATATAATAATTGAAATGCACATTAAGGAATTTCTGCTTGACATGGTACAAATGAAATTAAATTAAAGATTGATATTTCAAGAAGTCCAATGTCATGAAAGATAAAGAAAAGACTGTTGGAACACCACAAACCATACTAATTTGGAAGATATATTGAGAGTAAGCATTTTGTCCCTGATTGCCTATTTCAGCTGATTTTTTTTTTCATTTACCTGTATTTTCTAATTTATAAATAGATCACAAACTGGTCAAAGTGTAAACAGACTCCTAGTGAGACATTCAAAAAAGTAAAAAGTATGAACTCTATCTAAAGGATATGTAAATCAATGTAAGCAAAGGAAAATGAAAGAATGAAGGCACATGCACAAAGCATATATATGTTACAGAATTCCAGGGTAGGAGGAATAGGGAAACTGAGACAGGAAAGTTAAAACAAGGCCCAACAAAGTGGGCAATTTGTAGCCAGCTTGTAACTAACAAACCATTATCTTCCTCAGCCAAGGACATCACAGCGCGTGGTAAAAAACAAAACAAAACAAAACAAAAAACAAACAAAAAAAACCCACAAAACAAAACAAAGAAAAACTCTCACT
>NW_006285793.1:10524-11419 GCF_000327345.1 Myotis davidii
AGAGAATGCAGAAAGGGAGGGAGGAAGGGCCAAGGGAAAAAAGGACCAGTTTACTCCCTAAGAATCCAGCTGCATCAAGGCTCAGCAAAAGAATGTTGCCAGGTGCTTCCCATGAATTCTGGTAAGGCAACAACAAGGTAAAAAAGGACCTTGAGAATTATTCTGTACAAAATAGTCAGAGAGGCCTTTCGAGATGTATAGACAGGATGGTGAATAAGGCCTCAGACCCCCACCCACCCAGCTCTTCAGAGTAGCTGAGAGCTCACAGCAAGTGGTAAAAAACAAAACAAAACAAAACAAAAAACAAACAAAAAAAACCCACAAAACAAAACAAAGAAAAACTCTCACTAATGAGAGAATGCAGAAAGGGAGGGAGGAAGGGCCAAGGGAAAAAAGGACCAGTTTACTCCCTAAGAATCCAGCTGCATCAAGGCTCAGCAAAAGAATGTTGCCAGGTGCTTCCCATGAATTCTGGTAAGGCAACAACAAGGTAAAAAAGGACCTTGAGAATTATTCTGTACAAAATAGTCAGAGAGGCCTTTCGAGATGTATAGACTAGACGGTGAATAAGGCCTCAGACCCCCACCCACCCAGCTCTTCAGAGTAGCTGAGAGCCTGTCTGTGCTTCATAAGCCAGATCTACAGGTTTGCTTGCGTTGCTATTGCTTTTTTTCAATAAAGATTCATGCTTTATTTACTTATTTTTATTAATTAAATCTTTATTGTTCAGATTATTACATTTGTTCCTCTTTTTTCCCCCCATAACTCCCCTCCACCCAGTTCCCACCCCACCCCCCGCGCTCACTCCCCACCCACTGTCCTCATTCATAGGTACACGATGATTTTTGTCCAGTCTCTTCCCACATCCGCCACTCCCCTTCCCGCCACCCCAAGA
>NW_006285793.1:12640-14919 GCF_000327345.1 Myotis davidii
TTCTAATTTAGCCTTTGCCTGGGGCTATCCAGCAAAAGTCTCCCTGCAGGGCTTTGGCGGGGCAGGTCCCACAGAATCAACAGGGCGGGGTTAGCAATTATGGCTGCTCTCAGTCTTGCCCTCAGAGGCTCTGCTTCTCAGTGTCCCAGGAATCGCTGCAAGCCCCACGGAGAGAAAGCTGCCCTAGGTTTCCTAACGATGCCAGACAGTCCCGCTTCTCCCGTATGAGTCTGGGTCCCCAGAGACTCGCCCAGAACTGGATCTCAGAGCCTGAGACTCCCTCCGATTGAAAACGACAACCGCGCCCTCAGCAGCCAGCCCGCTCCGTGTGCACCTCCACACCTTTGTATTTTCTGCACTGCGCCTCCTCTGAGTCTTGGTATGCTTTTCTCTTTCCTTCTAGTTGTAGAGTTTCCACTCAGCCAGCCTTCCTGTGGTTCTGGATGATGTCTGTTCCGTCTTTTAGTTGTATTTTTAAAGTGGTTGTTCAAGGCAGCAAACTCCAGTGTTTACCTATGCCGCCATCTTGGTTTCTCCCTAAAATTCATGCTTTGATTAGTTTATTAAATTGGTTTTTCACAACGCAGTCCAGGTCTCTTGTGTAAATTCATGTATATGAGAAGACAAGGATCGAGGTTGGGCACAGCCCTCTCCCACTGGCTCAGAGGGCTGCATTTTCCAGGTACACCTCTCTGGGGTTGGTAAGAGGTGCCTATAACATATACACAGTTATATATTTTCAATTATATTTATGATTATATGTAATAAAACAGTTATACAAAAATTAATGGGCATTGTTAGAAAAAACTCTTATAAAGTGCTTCTAAGGGAAAAAGAATTCTAATAAGACAAACTTTGAGAAATATCCCCTTGTCTAAGTTAGGTTCTTTCTCTGCAGACTTCCCAACATCGTCTGTAGTAGGAGCAGTGGAGTCATATGTTAACTCAAAAGGAAAGCTGTGACAGAAAGGAAATCACCACCAACAAGATGAAAGAGCAATTACTGTGAGCTGGAATCAGCAGATGAACGATTGAGCACCACCAGCACTGACTGGAGGAGCAGGTTGCAATGGCACTGGTAGCTACAGTGGTAGGTGAACTCTTGGACAAGAACCCAGAATAAAGCCAGTTGAGGCTCTGCATAAAGTTGCATGGTACCCACACACTCCCCTGACTTCAGGCCCCAAGAGGTCAATGACCCTCTGCCTTTGTATACAGATCTTGGAAAACAAGGCAGAAGGAGAAGATACAGCCTTAGTAGGGAACTGAACTTTAATTAAAGGGAAACCATTACCTCCCATTGGCAAGCTTAAGCTTTTCCTCACTTGGGTTTACTGACGTTTCAACTAGTTATTGAAATCAAGGAGTTTTAGAGATTTGATCATTTCAATAATACTGTGGGTGAGAATGCATCCACCAACAGTAGTAGTATAGCTGGCATATAAGATTAAAAAATATTTTAATTATAAAAATGTATTGGATTGAAGCAACCCATATGCCTTATTCTGAAGACAATATCCATGCTTAGTTATTGCTAGAGTTTAAAAGTCATTTTCCTACTCCAGGACATGAACTATATGCTGAATTTTAGGGATCATGTTTGCAGAAAATGAGATAGAATCAGGAATCTAAAGATTGCTTCTGTATTTCTGACTATGTAAATGGCTTTGGGCTAATTAACACTAACCTGAACTGCAACCTCCTCACAACTACAATGGGATAATAAGTTTCTCTTGTAATCCAGACCACCAATTTTCGACCATTTTCATCTCATGGCACGCATAAACTACTTACTAAAATTCTGTGGCATATCACAAAGTATATTTTTTGGCAATCTGACAAAAAATTGGCATACATTGGATTCATTCACACTGGATACCTATTGTTGTGTTGGCTGTTGTCATTTTTAAATTTTATTTTACAACCTTTGATTCTAAGGGAAAAGAGGTCAGTGCCACTGACTAAATAGCCAGGTATTGCATGTTATAAAAATTCTTGCAGCACACCATGTGCCTCTTGCAACATTCCTGTTGAAAATCCCTAATGGAGCCTGTGTATGAACATTAGGTTTGGCCCTCCAGAAGTTTACACTAGGACATTGAATATTGAACAATGTCTCAAAGACACAGGAGCAAGTGAACGGCTCCTCACAGTGGCAGGAACAGTGACACATGCCCAAGAGGAGAAGTTGCAGGGTGATCTGGGCAGTCCACCCATGACAGCAGATAGCAATCCAAACCTGGATGTCTTACGTATGATTTCCTGTAATTAATGACTAT
>NW_006285793.1:15201-20021 GCF_000327345.1 Myotis davidii
TGAAATATATAACGATTCAGGTTAATGATTTCGGGATCTTTTACATGTAAACACTTTGTAACTTAACATTTTACTATGTTCAGCAGAGTCCCTTCTCTGTTAATGAGGAACAGTGTATCAGTTTTCTATCACTGCTGTACAAATTGTCTCAAATCTAGTGGCTTAAAACAACCGCCAACCACTGTCTTACATTTCTGAAGATCAGAAGTCCAAAGTGGGTCTCATTAGACAAAATCAAAATGTCAGCAAGGCTTCATTCCTTTCTGGAAGCTATAAGGGTAAAGACATTTTTCTTGCCCTTTTAAATTATAGAAGCCAAACCTATTCCTTTTTTGTTCACCTGTTCATCCATCTTCAAGCCAATTATAGCAGGTTAAGTATTATTCTTATATCACTCTAACTTCCTCTTCTGTTTCCTTCTTCCATATTTACATTCAGCCATCCAGATATTTCAGGATAATATTTTTACTTTAAAGTCATTCCTAGCAACCTTTATTCAATTACCATCTTAACACCCCTTTACAATGCAAAGTAACATGTTCTCTGGTTTCAGAGGTTAGGCTGTGAATATCTCTGGGGACCATTATTCTGCCCACTATAAAGAGCATTCCAATTAAAGAATAGTCTGTGTACCTGTGTGTTAAAAACTACATGAACAGATATGGAAATAATACAGGGTTTGAGGCAGATTAAAGTATTAAATATCTACTTAATCCATATCAAATAATTTTTATCTAATTCCAAATAGTTTAATGATGGGGAAAATCATTTTACATATGTGCTATTCCTTAAATGAACATTTTATTTTATTTTTCCCAGCTTTATTGGGATATAATGACATATAATGCATAAATTTAAGGTATAAGATGCATTGCCGTGATACATTTATGTATTGAAAAATGATTACCACACAGCATTAGCTAACATCTCCATCAAGCCGCCCTGCCTCTGCAATTCCAGGTTTTCACCCCATGGTCTGCCAATAAATGTATTTGTTTCTCATGTTGTACAGTGTTGAAGGATTCTCAACAGTGAGGTAGAAATCTCCATGGGAGAGGGCTGACTTGTGTTTTAAAAATGATTTTTGATTTTGAGGATGTGTAAAGTATTTCTAATAGTAGTTGAAAAGGCAACCAGCCCCTGTATAGCCACTGTGACCAAAGTAACCAAAATAGGTTTTACAGAAAAGATTCAATCTTAGGAGTTATGTGTCAATGGATAATTCTTCCTTTTCCTTAATAACAATGACAATAGAAACAGAGAAATACAGAAAGTAAGAAACCTTTTTTTATCTTTTAACAAACTGACAAAGGATAAAAAGCTGGTTTAGGGTCAAAGAAGTTGACATCTGCTAAAATACATGTACAGGGTGTCCCCCAAAATATATACACACACTTTGAATAATTATTAATTCCAATGGATTAAATCTGAAAGAAAGAAACATCAATGGAGCTATCAGCAGTTAGGTGTATATACATTGTTTTTGGAAATCCTATGTAGGTGGTTAAGGAAGATTATAACTATCAGATCTGTTTTCCATTACAAGTACGAAGCATGTTATGAAATATAGGTGAAAACACAAATTGAAACTAAAGTAGGTTTTGGGCTATCAAATGAAAGACTGAATATAACTCTTCAGGGGGGAAAAAAGCTACTGTATAATATAGGATCACTGAATTACATATAACTTAGTGATTTTTTTAAACAATTCGTTTCAAATATTTCTAAAACACATTTCATGGTTTTTTTTTTGTTTTGTTTTGGTTTTTTTTTTTTTTTCCTGTTTTTAAAGTCTTGCCTAGGTTTTAGAAGAAATATTCCTGGGCCTTTATTTCATTTTATTTTTGCTTTTCTGGCATGAACTATATTTTAGAGTTACCAAATACAATTGATATGGGAAAGTTACTCTTTCTTTTAAAAAAAATCCATTTAATAATTGCAGAGAAATGGAGAGTCAAATAATGTATATGATTGACAGGATTGACAGTGGTAGATTAACAACACCTGCAACCACTGACAATTAATTTCTCTAAATCAGGGGCAATCTTCATTTTTACAACTATTTCTGAGCCAGTTTTGGATAATGTTTAAAACTATACCATTATTGAAGAGCAGGAAAAGAAAGTGAGTTTGAAGCAAAACTGAGCCTGCTAATAATAGTGAGAAGACAGAAAGAAGCTTGTTAGATAGGGAAAGGACCATGTGGGCAGAGATAGTAGAATCGGGGAATCCAACTGAGCCGGGAAGGGAGTGTGAACACGGGAGACATGAGCTTTAAAATGTATGATTGTTGCTAAGACAGGCAGCTTGCAGATAACCATTCCCAAGAATGTTATTAAGACAGAATTCTTTGAAAATACCAATTAGGAGCTACCAAGGCTGTCCCCACCCCCTAAGTTAAAAAGTGCACAATTCCTCTCACTCCCCTCTTCTCCCAGACATGCAGTGGGTTCCTGATGTTCATTCCTGTGGCTGGGGAGCACAGCCCCTGTGCCCACCTGGCTTATGGCCGCGTGGGCCTCCACACATGGACTGATAGACTTTAATTAGCTTGGATAATAAACTACTACCAGCTGTCACATGGAAAGGAAGCTCCGGACACAGGCCTGCCCCTGGAACCCCAGCTGCTCCTTTTCCAGGACTGGCTTCTCTCAATAAACTTCAGTTCTGATCATTATTTTTGTCCATGACTTCATTCTTCAATTTCGTGAGTTAACAACTTGGACTCAAACCCCACATTTTGGTTTCAATAGTATCAACTCCTTTCATATACTCAGTAGTATATGATACAGAAAGGATGACAGGCAGTCTTCATAATTTCTTAAACAACCTCCATCTCCCTGCTTTTAAAATTCTTTCAAGAAAAAAATACCATGTTTTTTGTTTTGTTTGTTTGTTTGTTTTATGCTTGAAATCTTCACATATGTCATAGTCTAATATTATCATCAGTTATTAATGTATTATGACTATATTGGGATTCAAGGGAACACATGTTTTTGACTTGGAAACTCATATTCTAACATCTTACAATAGCCATTCTTAACATTATTTTCTTGGGAAATTTCCTGCACATTGAAAGAACAGCTATAATATTAACTACCAAAAAAACCCCCCAAAACACAAAAACAACTAAATTATTACTTAGGAATGATTTTAATTATTATGGGGGTTTTTAGTTCATTCCTATTTTAAACATCTTAATATTTAACTTCAGCACTTTTCAGGTTATAATAATTTAGAAAATTTTCATGAAGGTAATTTTTCTTTATGTTTGAAAACAAAATCCTATAGCAGCAAATAGTGCAAATATACATAAAGATAAAAATTACAGCTCAAATGAGATTAATTTCTGGAAATTACAGTGCAATGGAAGTGATGAGATAAAATTATGTGGATTGCAGGTTCAAGTTTATGAATTTGTACACAAGTTTTCACTGGAGGGTTTTTTCTCTCCCAGAACTCTTCAGTCTTTACACCAGGTTAAATGAATTGACCTTCTCATCGTAGTTTCCTCTAGGCTATTTCATTTTCTGTACTGTTCTATTTAACCCCTAATGTATTTTTCAGGAACTCTTTAACCTTCTCCAATAAATGCACAAGCCTTTAGGGCAGTATGAGTTTGTTATTATTTGTTGATAATTGATTGCAATTTTGTTAAAAGCAAAATAAATTTTTAGGAGGGTTCTTTATACAGTCAGTGCTTTGAATGGCCAGTTAATTTTATAGTGTTTTATACTAACCAAATTATTTTAAAGTAAACTACTAAAGAAATTTGTTTATAGAATTTAATGCCATATTGTCAACTGAGAAGAAAAACTCAGATCATAAGAGTGGAATAATAATAAACAATACAGATGAAAAGGAATGTAGATTATTTATTTGCAATTTTAAATAGAGGAGATGGGATGCATAAAGGTGAGAGCATATGCAAGTAGTTTGCTAAATGGGAGAATTAAATTATTAGTTTGTCTTTGAAGTATATCACAACTCCTACTACCACCACCAATCTCCTGTCTACTGTAGAGAAGAAAATGTTCATACTGTTCAACTTCTTTCTTTTTTTTATATATATATTTTATTGATTTTTTACAGAGAGGAAGGGAGAGAGATAGAGAGTTAGAAACATCGACGCGAGAGGAACATCGATCAGCTGCCTCCTGCACATCTCCCACTGGGGATGTGCCCGCAACCCAGGTACATGCCCCTGACCGGAATCGAACCTGGGACCTTTCAGTCTGCAGGCCGACGCTCTATCCACTGAGCCAAACTGGTCTCGGCCTGTTCAACTTCTTTTAAAGGAGTTATCATAATCTATGACATAGACTGAATTAACTTTAAAGAGACCTAATTTTTAGGTCTAAATCATATCCTTATCTAATAGTAGACAAACAGGGTAATTGACTGTACCTTCGCTACACCTCCCATTGGCTAATCAGCGCGATATGCAAATTAACCACCAACAAAGATGGCTCCAAATGGCAGAGCAAAGACTGAAAGTGAGCCAGAGCAGCAAAGACAGAGCAGCGAAGACAGAGGACAGATGGCGGCCCTGGCTGGGGCCGCAAAGACTGAGGATGGAAGGCGGCTCCGGCCAGAGCAAAGGCTTGGGTCCCAGGTGCCGGAGGAAAACCGGTGCCCACAGCCAAGAGAAGGGAAGGCATATTGCATGAATCTCTTTGTGCAACAAGCCTCTAATATATATACATATACATATATACATATATATATGTATATATGTGTATGTATATATATGTGTGTATATATATATACATATGTGTGTGTGTGTGTGTGTGTGTATATATATATATATAATATATGAT
>NW_006285793.1:20132-52321 GCF_000327345.1 Myotis davidii
GATTTATATGTTTACTAATGTTTACTAGAGGCTCGGGAGCCGGGAGGTTCCTCAGCCCAGATTGCAAGAGGGTGCAGGCCAGGCCAAGGGACCCCACCAGTGCACAATTGGGGCTACGGAGGGATTTGGGGAGGGACCACAGGAGGGGTCCAGGGCGTGTCTTACGGAGGGATGTGGGGAGGGACCACAGGAGGGCTCCAGGGCGTGTCTGGCCCATATTGCTCATTCCTGATTGGCCAGAACCCAGCAGCAAGCTAACATACCATTCAAGCATCTGCCCCCTGGTGGACAGTGCACATCATAGCAAGTGGTTGAGCAGCCTTAGCATATCATTAGCATATTATGCTTTGATTGGTTGAATGGACAACTGGACAACTGGACACTTAGCATGTTAGGCTTTTATTTTATAGAATATTTATATTTCAGTATTCCATAAAGAAAAAGAGAGCAGAACACCATCTGTTAATTGTTACTAAAAAGGTAAATGAGTGATGGAATGCATTCCAAAAAGTAAATTTCATGAAGAGGAATTTACATGAATAAGTAAATAATCACAATAATATAACCATCACCTGTTTGTATTATTATATAATCCACATAATTATTTCAATTCTTAACAAAATTTAACTTTGAAGGACTGTGATCAATATAAGCTCCTCAATCAAAGGGAGCTGTGTCTTGGTGATGGGGGTGATGGACATAGTAGGCTAAATAAATGTTTGCTAAAACACTTCATTTCATAACTATTGTTGTCATAGCAGTGAAAAAGAATAGCTTAAAATAGCAGCATAATCTTCAGTGTGTGTGTTTTGCTATAGTGTTTGAAAGAAGATAAAATATTTGTAAGAGATCAAGCCCATTAAAATGATCATTTATGGAACTGTAACTAAAATCAATGTGTTGCAACATAATATATATTGTTTAACACAAATTTCTTGAAATATATATAAATATAATATATACTAGAGGTCCAGTGCAGGAAGATTCCTACAAGAATAGGGTTCCCTGAGGCTGGAGTGAAGCAGAGAAGTGAGTGAAGTCACTTGCTCCCTCCCTTCTCCACCACTTCGCTCCCTCCTGTCTCTGCTGCCTCACTCCCTCCCATCTCCACTGCCTCAGCTCCATTCCCTTCTCTGCCACTTCGCTCCTTTCTGCAGCACTTGGCTTCCTTCGATGCTGTCTTCAGTCTTCGCTCCATGCCTGTGTATGCAAATTAACTGCCATCTTTGTTGGGTTAACTTGCATATCACTCTGATTGGCTGGTGGGTAATATCATAATACACTAAAGGTATGTTTGGCAGTTAAAGTTGGAAAAAATAAACATAAAATAAAGAATATGTTCTGTAAGTCAAGAGAATTATCCAAAAAAATTCTAAAATAGAAGGTGTAGACAATTGTCCCAAACTTCTATAATATATTTCTAGGCTGAACAGTATGGCAGATTGCTAGCATTCTCTCTCAGACCTAACATGTTATTTAAAACGTACATGATATGGAAGAGACAGAAGGAAGCTAGGTAGACAGGAAGGGGACCCTGGGCAGAGGAGGAAGTAGAATCAGGGACATATTTAGGTGGAGTTCCTAGACTACTCAGCTGGGATGAGCAGGGAAAGGAGGACATGCGTGAGGACTTAGCCTTTAAAAATGTATGAATATTATTAAGACAGGCAGTTTAGAGATAACCAATCACAAGACAGTGAGGCATATAACCAATTCCAATAATGGTACTAAGACAGAATACTTTGAAAGATCCAATCAGAAGCTAGCAAGGCATGTATCTATCCCTCGTTACGCACTCCCCTTGCGCTCACTGGCATATGGCCATCTGGGGTTCCACACGTGGACTAATGGGATTTAATTAGCTTGGATGCTGAACTACACCCAGCTGCAACATGGAGCAGAAGCTCTGGACATTGGCCTGCTTTTGGAATCCCAGCTACACCTTTTCCAGGACGGGCTTCTCTCAATAAACTTTGCTTCTGCTCCTGTTTTTTTTGCTTCTGTTTTTGTCTGCAAATCCATTCTTCGGTTTTGCAAGACAATGAACTTGGACTCAACCAGTGCATTTTGGTTTCAATATTGCAATTTTTTAAATCAATATATAATTCCCATTAACTCTCATGCCCTGACAAATAACAGTGTATAATGTAACATAATATCATTACTAATTCAAATTTTCTATGCATGTAATAATATGAATTATGCTATGACCTATATTTAGAATTGTAACAGAAATCTTTTTATGTTAGAAATCCTTGTGGAGTAGGAATAAATGATGACTGATGGTGGTGTGAGGTGTCTTCAATGCTGATAATGTTCTACTTCTTGTTCTGGATGGTGGCTGCATGGCTATATAATCTTTGCAAAAATTAATCCACATGTATACTTACAGATTCTTATACATTCCTCTACTGATATTAACTTGGGAATTTCCTAGGACCAGCCAGCCAGACTATAGTTGAGTGACACCAAATGTCAACCCTCTGCATATTTGGAACCTATAATCAGCTTTTAGCCTGATTAAATTAATATGTATAACAGAACTCCAAATAATCCTAAAAATTTTGTAACATAAAATGGAGCGAACAAAAGAAAACAAATTAATGGCAGGGGGGAAAAAAAGCTTTGAAACAGAGGCCATAGAAGAAATATTTCCAAAATAAATATTATTAATAAACTTAGAAATATAAAAAATATACTTAGAAACATAAGAAATATACTCTAATCAGCCAACAAAAACCAGGATCCTGTATAAAATAAGATTACTCAGAGAACATGGACATGCAATTAAGAATGGAAAACTCTGTAGGAAGTTTGAAGATCAAAGTGAGGACATCTCCCCAAAAGGCAACAAAATACAGATCGGTGAAAACAGGGGACAGAAGAGAAGAAAGTTAATGGGAATTAGTGGACCAATCTGGGACTTCCTTCAGTTACATAACAAGAGTCTATAAACAGAATAACAATAAAAATAAAGTGGAGGGACTCAATTTACAAATAACGCAAAACAATTTTACAAATTTGAAGGACATGAGTTTTCCACGTAAACTTTTAAGTGGGTGTCACTTGTAACTTGCTTCTAGAGACAATAAAAATGACCTGTCAGAAATGATATAAGCCTTCCAATCCTCGGCTTTTATTAATCTCCTGAATGAAGTCTGTTTATTTTCAAGCTAGGAATTAATTAATCACATTATATGTTATGCTACTTATACTGTAGAGGTATTCAAAAAATTTTCTCACTGATAAACAAATAGGCCGGTGTAATTTTGTCCTTGGGAAAGATTGCTGGCTATAACCCTGTTAGCTAGGGGACTGTTTGCATTTCAAATATAGAACCATATTCTATTTCTTTCCTATAAACCATGACGCTCAATTGTCAGAACCTGCTGCTGAGCAAAAAGTTTGTTACTGTTCCATATATTTGTGAAGCTAATCACAAGTGAAGTCCCTTTTCTTGAGAGTCACAAATATTAATACATTAACCAATTATAGCTCATAACAAAGAGAACATTACACTCCTGCACCTTGAGACCAGATTTCGTTATTAGTGCTATGGTTCATTCAGGATGAGCTAAAATAGGTTTTCCCCTAATGAGTTCTACAGGCTAATTTTCCCACCAATTAAAGCTTTTCGGGGCACTCCATTTCTTCTCATATAAAAGCTCAATTCTCAGCAGGATCTGAGAGCAGTATGACACCGAACCCAGGTTCATCTCCTGCTGCTCAAAAGCCAGTAATCAAGAAGTAGAAGCTGGTGGAATAAAAATGTGGTTTATTCAAGAGTGGGTTAGTTTGAGAAGATGGCGGAGTCTTGTCACAAAAACCATCTTAACAATTGGACATGGAGAGTTGTTTTTGATAAGGCGGGAGGAGAAAGAAAGAAAAAGAAAAAGAAAAAGAAAAACAGAAGAAAGAGTGAAAAGGAGGGGGTTGAGAGTTCTCCATTGAGGGGACTACATGCAAGGCAACAGTCTGTTCAGATAACTGGTGGAAGTAGAATTTGTTCTACTTGAATCTCTTTTGATTTAAGTAAAGAAATCTGCTAAACCATCTTTTCAAAAATAAATGTTAGTAAGTAATTCACAGGGGAATATTACAGGTCCTAATTTTAGATAGAAGCTTTACTTAGTCACTGGACAAAGCACCCAGAGATCTTTATGTACTTTGTGCTTCTCTCTGTATATCAGCTTCATTCACTTGTCTTTCTATTTATGTATATTCTGAGCAAAAATTCACAAGGCAGAATACAGACAGTTCAAATTTTATAGTTCTCTTATGTTAAAGTTATAAAGTTCCAAACATACAAAACAAAAACAAAATTAAATAATAAAAAATCCCTAAATTTAATTTTGAGGATCTTCTCACATTTCCAGGAGAAAATTGTAATTGGCTTTAATCAAGTCAACTCTAGTTGTAGGATAAGGTTATATGATGAAATGTGAGTCTTAGGGGTTCTTTCTATTAGAAAAAAATCATTTTCCTGAAAAAAAATGGTACATTACAAGTAAGGTACACATTCTAGTAGATTTGTAGTATTATATTGTTTTCCAAGATTTTGATGTTTTAGAATTATAAATTATTTATTACAATTGATTAGAATATATAAATTTAGAACAACATATATTTAATAGTTCTATATTGCATTTGCCATTTGACCAAAATTTGAATTAAGAGAGTATATAGAGATGGGAAGTAATCTACGTCTATTTGGTAAATTTTTCTGGAGGCAAAAAGATAACCAAGCCACATGTATGTTTTATGAGTGTTGGGATACACATAGAGATTGAATGTGCATTTAGAAAAAAGTGCAAAAGGTCTATGCTTCGTCTTATCCCAAATTCTAATCAAAGCTATATTTAGTAAAATATACCTAGGGTGTAAACTAACTGCACACAGAGAGTAAATATAAAGTTTTATATATGAATGACAGGTTCTGACCTGCCTGGTAAAATTATTTGGACATAAACAACTGAAAAAAAATTGTATGTACTTTTACGTACCAAAGACTAATATCTGGTTAGTGTCGGGATAAGCTATACTTACAGGCTTTATAAAATTCATTTTTTTTAATACTTGCCTGAGGATATTTTTCCACTGGTTTTTAGGGAGAGAGGGAAAAACAGAGAAAAACATCAATGTGAGAGAAATGCATGGATTGGTTGCTTCCTTCACAAGCTCCGACCAGGGCCCAGGCCAGGGAGGAACCTGTCACCAAGGAATGTGCCTTTGACCAGAATCAAACCCAGGGCCCTATGATCCACTTGCCGATGCTTTATCTGCTGAGCCAAACTGGCTAGGCTAAAATTCATATTGCATAATTTTGTTGATTTTGTTTGGATTTTGGATAGTTTTGATTAAAAGTGTAATCTTAATTACCAGATTATTATTCCATTTTGGATAGACTACAGTAGAATTTAATCCAAGGCACACACTAAAATGTGCACCAGTTTAGTTTCTTTATCCTAGACACACAGAAAGATTATCTTTCTCAGGCTTTCTTATAATTATGTTAGGGACATATAAGTAGATTCTACCCAAATGTAATGTGGTCAGAAACAGTGTGTGTGAATTGAAGCCTTGTCATAAAACAATTTGCAGGATCGTCTGCATCTCTGTCTGCACACTGACTGGAAGAATTACAGAGGATCTAGAAGACAACTGTAGGAGCTGTTAGGAGAAAACAGTGCTTTCCTAATAGTGAGCTGGTACTCTCCCTCAATTGCCAATGAGGAGATCTGTCCAGTGGAGTTATCCAACTGTCATCCAATTGTGACTTGAGTAAATAATAAAGATTTATTGAATTAAGTTTCTAAGGTTTTAAAGAGTTTAATACACCAGCTATTACTTATGGTCCTGGCTTATATGGTAGTATAATTGTCATCATTATTTATCCTAAGAAAGCAACCATATGTTCTGATTCTCCAATATTTTAAAAGATCATTGTTCACGCTTATGCTCATAATTTTAAGTTTGTTAGTGAGTCACCTCATGAAAGGAAATAAAAAAAAAAACAAAAACAAAATGTCCCTTCAAGTTTTAAGGCATTGTTTTAAAATAACTGTGATCTGACATACTTCTACCATTGTAGAATAAACATTATGTGAAGGGAAAGAAGTTTACTGTCATGAGAATAGAACTTTTAGGAGCCATGCTTTCATTTATATAGTTCTATCATTTACTAGCTGAAGGGCCTAAGGCAAGTAATTTTAAGTATCTGCATTTCAATTTCCTAATATGTAACATGAAAGAGCTAGAGCAGACCCCTAAGGTCCCATCCAATTCCAAGATTTAATGATCTAACAATAGCCATGACTTGGATAGGATAGGGTAGGAGTTGTAGAAGTAATGGAAATAAAAAGGATATAAAGGTTATAGGTTGAAGAATGTAAGTGTTGAAATAAAGGTGTGGCAGAGATTACAGAGAGAAAACAAAACTGTAGAATGACAGTATTTACTCTAATAGAAATTCTATGTGCAGAATCTTGATTTGTAGAGAGCCATGTTAAAGAATTTAGGCTGTAAAGTCAAACAATACTAATTTTAAAACCTAGATCTGTAATATGTACCTGGAAATGTATCTAAATTCTCTCTGCACTTGAATTCCCACTCTGTAAATGAAGATGACAATAACTTTTTCTTAAGTGAAAATTAATGTGAGAGTTGAGTGAGTACATGTGTAGCACATAGAATGATATGAAATGCATGAGATGTATCCCCAAAATAGGATGTACTTATTTAAATAGTTATTATTTGAATCCTTTATTTCCCAAGTCAAATTACTTTCACATTTCTATATGAGTTACCAATTTTTTTTAACTTACTGTGCAAACTTGTCAAATCGCTTTCTGTCTGTGTCAATTTTCTAATCTGTTAAAAAGAGAGTCAAACTAAAATATCTTGAATTTTATTAAAACATTTAAATAATATGATACCAATTTCCTCTATACTGATAAAAAGCATCTAAAATTGACAAAATATTCAAATTAGAGAAACACTAGAAAGTTACTACTATATTTTTCCTTTATTGATATTGCAAGCACCTGAGAAGAAAGCATATATTAATCTTATAAGGAGTCAAACTTGTATTAATTTTCTAAACATTGTAAATTATTTAAAATGCTGAATTCAAAAATTAAACAATAATTGTCTTGACTAGTAAGTAAAACCAAATATATTGTATTAAATATTAATTGACATTTCACAAATTTGCTATCCTTTATACTATTAAAAATTAGCACTAACTATAAAAACAACACATTCAAATATCTCTAAGTAAAACTCATAATCTTAAAATTTAATTCACTTTATGTATTAGCTACTTAGATAGCTAATTTGATTTTCATGCCCATAAAAAGAAAATGAATGAAATTGCTCCTAAGTAATAGTATGGTTAATATAGCTAATTAAGAGAAAATGATGTGGGCTTCTTTTTTTTTTTCCTTCTCTCTCTCTTTTTTTGTGCGCTCACTCTTTACTAGCCATTTTAATTGAATCACCATTTCTCCCATCTTTTAAGCATAAGTAATGGGATTTTAAAAATTCTGTTCTATCTTCTGTTTATTCTTGAGATATATCAAAAAAGGGAGAATATATAAGAATTAAAATGGCTAAGGTCACAAAACTCAACTTAGATATGCTTATCCAAAAGTAGTCTATTAATTTGTTTCCTCTATAATGCTGGGGACTCTCATTTGCAGAAAAACTTTCAGGTAGTGAAACTTGATTGCTTTGTATATCAGATGTCAAGGGCTGGATAATATGTTGAATCAATAAGCAATGATTAGAAGCCACTAATTCTAACCACAAAACTGGTATGTAAATTAAAGTGAATTATGTCAAGTAGCATAAATCTGCATCATCCAAGAAATTAAAAACTAAGATGAACCTTCTCATTTTGCACATTTGTATTAAATGTCTATAGATGTGATAGCTTCCTGTTTATTTTGATTTCTTTTTAGAAAATCATCAAGCTAGGGGCATATAAGAATTTGAAGTGACACTGTAATTTTCAGTAAGGAAAAATTATCTAATTAATTTTAAATTATCTAAGTAAATGGGAAAAGGTTATTTATCATGACAAAAAATTGCAAGGACAGACATTTTAACTAATTTTAACTAGTGGTTTGGTATTTGTACCAAAAAAAATTATGTCACATGCCTTCTTATTATCTCTACTAGAGACCTGGTTGACCAGTCACTATGAAGTGTCCTGGTGGGGTCCCTCCTGCACCCTCTAGCAATCCGGGTCTCCTCTGAGGATGTTGGATAGCCAGTTTCGACGCAATTCCCACAGGCCCAATCCAGACACGAGGGAGCCTTATCCAGTGCATTGAGCGTCTGTCCGATGGTGGTTAGTGCATGTCATAGCGAGTGGTCAACTGGTTGTTCGGTCATAATCAAGTATATAATTACTCACTAATGTCTTATGCTACTTTCATAATTTTGTCAAAAAGAAGATGAGCTAAAAAAATTGCGACATTGTAATGCTCTCACTAATTGAAGTAGGGTTGTAGTCTAGTATATGCCTTAGTTCAAATATCAATGTATAGGATATGAAATCTTATGAATTAGTATGTTTTTTAACAATTGTCAGTTTTCTACTACTTTCAATATTCACCTTTTCAAACATATTTTGACATAAAAGTTTTTTTTTATGTCTGCATTTGAGTCATCTGCCCCACAATGTGCTCCTAAGTACAATTACTCACTTTACAGTAGGGTTCTACTCTCTCCCTAGCTGTAATTTCCTGGTGGATGGTCTCAATGGGCAGGAGCTGAATCCTTCTGCATTATTTTAGGTGCAGATATTCCTTCAGTACCTCACTATTGCATTTCCAAAGGCTCTGTGCTATCAGATAGAAGAACTGGAGTTACCCAAAGGAAGTCCAGTTTAGGAAACATCGAAACTGCTTCTCACATTATAATACCAATAATGCAAAGAAAAGCTATCCTCACTATTTCATCATGGTTCCTAACCTCTCTGTCTTCAAACCTGGGAATTTTCTAGACCAGGTCATTTGCAAACTGCCACACTGAAAATGTGTACCTGCCTGCCCAGCCGGTGTTGCTCAGTGGTTGAGCATCAACCTATGATCCAGGTCATGGTTCTATTCCCAGTTGGGGCACATGCCCGGGTTGAGGGGTCCATCCTCATTGTGGGGTGTGCAGGAGGCAGGATATCGATGATTCTCTCTCATCATTGATACTTCCATCTCTTTCTCTCCCTCTTTCTTCCACTCTGAAAAAAAAAGTATATATTTTTAAAACCTTTAATTTTTGTTTTAAAGAAAAAGAAAATGTATACCTGCCTGTGGGCAATCCCAACATCTATCCAGAGAGAATGCCCAGGTTTTAGAATTTTAGAATGTATTATCCTCCCCTTCTCACAAGTACTTCCTCATAAGAAGAGAAACCCTGTCCTCTCCCACAGTAAAATTCTCATAGTCTCAGTCATCAAGTTAAAATGTCAAAGGTGGGAAAGTTAAGAAAGGCAATATTTTTACAGAATAACCTGGGATTAGCCTTGCATCGGGTGTTACAGGTCCATAGAGTCATTCCAGAATGGGCTTGATGACAACAAGTTTGGCATCCTTTGAAGTTTCCTGGCCATGATGTGAAGCATATATGTTTCCCTCTTTTCAATAGTTGAACCTTTAATCATTCACATTGAGATTAATTTATTCATCACATATTTACTATGTTTCCAATTGAATTCTATATTTGAGTGTTTTCTTTATATTTTAGAATCTAAAGAACTGAATTTAACACTGAAGAAAACTGCTAAGAACTACACATACCTTTATGGAGCTTGCATAATTTGGGGTGAAACAACAAATACGATAAATAAATTTAAAAAAAAAACAAAACTTGTCATACAAAGAAGCTAATATATATTAAGCACTAATAAATAAAAGAGGGCAGGAAGATAGGGAGTGTTGAGAATGGGCTGCATTTCTAAACAGTGGCTTGCCTGGCAAACCTCATTGACAACGTGACATTGAAAACAGAGGCAAAAGTTAAGAGAGTAAATGACTTACATAGGAGCTAATATATGAGCAAGAACGAAGGCCCATAGCATTCTTATCATGCTTGAGGCAAACAGAGGAAGCGAGTGTGGCTATAGCAGAATATGAAAACATGAAACTTTACTTCTGAACAGTGGCAGGATCTGCAGGGCATGCTACATCCTTTGGCGTTTATTACCTGTGAAATGGAAGGCACTGGAGAATTTTCAACAAAGCAGTAATGTGGTCTGACCTAAGGTTTAACAGGATCATGCTGACTGTAATGTACAAGAGAGATTAAAGAGGAGCAATGCTGGGAAAAAAAAGGAGAGCAGTTAGGAGGCTACTATAATAATGAGGGACTTCTGCAATAACCGAAAGGCTACTACATTGACACATTAATGAGGAGCTACTGCAATAATGTGGAAAGCTGCAATCATTAAGGACCAGTGCAATAATCAGAAGACCACTGAAATAATCATGGGCCACTCCAACAAGCAAGAAGTTACTGCAGTAATGAGGGGCTGTTGCAATTATTAGGGGCTACTGCAATAATAAGGAGGGTTCTGCAATATTCCAGACTATTGGAATAATCAGGGCTAATGCACTGATAATAAAGCTCGCTGGAGATGATAGTGTCTAGACAGGCTGTCGCACTGGAGAAGCTCATCAATGATCACATTCAGGCTTCATTTGAAAATAGGTTCTACAGGATTTTGGGACACACACAAGCAGTGGGAAAGAGAAAGAAAAAAGGACAATACCAAGCAATTTGCTTGCTTTTCCTAAGAAATTAGAAGATGGAGTTGCTGCTGTCTGAGACGAAGGTGACTGTGGGTAGAGCAGGTTTGGGGAAGTTGGGTCAGAATTTTAATACTGGACATGGAATATGTTTGAAGAACTTTCTTCCAAAGTGTATTCTGAAAGTTTCTAGTTACATGCAACTCTTCAGAAAAAGTTATAATTTTTATTTCTTAGGAAGATATTTCTTTTTTAAAATTTATCTTTATTATTGAAAGTATTACAGATGTCCTCCTCCCCACCCCTATTTACCCCTCCTCCCCACTGCCATCCCCTCCCCAGGTCTCCACCCCACTATTATCTTTGTCCATGGATTATGCATATATGCATATAAGTTCTTTGGTTAATCTCTTCCATGCCCCCAATTTCACTCCATCACTTAAAAATAAAGGGCCTGGACAGTGTGGCTCATTGAATGAGCATTGACCCATGAACCAGGAGGTCACAGTTCAATTCCCAGTCAGGGCACATGTCAGGGTTGTGGAGTGTGCAGGAGGCAGCAGATCAATGATTCTCTCTCATCATTGATGTTTTTCTCTCTCTCCCTCTTCCCCTCTGAAATCAATACACATATATTTTTAAAAAGTTAAAAAATACATAAAGGCTTTTTAAATTCTACTGTCTACAAATATTTTATCTTTACTTCAACTTCTCTCAAATTTTTGGGAAGATGTAAATGGCTATGCATTTTTGTTTGTTTGTTTTTGCTGTTTTTGTTATTTTGAGATCCACAATTATTATGAGCACCCCATACTAATAGAATTTTGTGAAACAAAAAAAATGTAGTTTATGTATCCAATGAAATAGTATTAGAAAAATCTTTATTGAGTAACTCTTAAAGGCTAGAAAATTATACCAGAGTTTCTCCTAAATACCTTTTCCCCTCAATCCTTAAAAAACATGGCAAAAAGATAATTAGTATGACAGAATTTCAGATGATGACAATTTGTTTGCATAAAGTAATTATCAGTAAGTGTTTCTTTATCACTCTTCCCTGTTTAGAGAGGAAGATAGTATGCATTTTTAGATTGTGTGTTCTACTCACCACAAGAATCCAAATACTTCATATTATGGACTCTTTTAGTAAGTTGACCAAAATAGTTGAATTTTTAGGTCATGAATTTAATCCTGTGTATCAAATGACATTTCTTAAATATTAAGAGGATTTCCAGCAGCAAAAAAACACATCTATGCAAAAGTGCTAATGTAAGAATTTCTCTAAGTCATGGATATTAGAGGTGGACATACAATAAATAATTTCTTGCAACCTTTGGAAAGAAATCAATTTTAAAACTTGAGAGCTAGTTTATTAATATTAATACACATTTTAATAGACTTTACATTGCAACTAAACTACATTAAGCTTTGCTGAGAAAAATAACAAATTATCAAAATTTTGTGATATGAATATCTGATGCAGATTGTTGTAGGATACATGCACAACCCAGGTTTTTAAAGGTCAACCATAATTTTCACATACAATGCAAATAAATTAATAGAAATACTGATATTTTATATTGTCAGTATAAAAATAATCACATAGTTATTTAAATTGAAACTTTTAATTTCAAAATATTTATTTTTTTATTTTATATTGATTTATCCCAAGATTGATTGATTTAAGGTCAATCACTTATGCATTAAAGCAAGAGTTATTTGCCTTCAAGAGTTCCTGGGTGGTTAATTAAGTACAGGACACAAACATTTTATTAATACTTTCAGAAATATAGCACAAAATATTGAAAACAGTGTGCTTTCAATCATTCTATCACTTTTTTATAACAAAAAAGGGTTCCCACTAAAGCAAATTCTGTTTTAGTGAATGCTACTAAAGTTTATTCTATGGGTATGCTGCTTTTGTCAGTAATATAAAACAAATTATGTGCTTACAAAAACACTGATGATAAATACAAGTTAAGATAAATTTCAAGCATTTTTATTCTCAAAGGCATTATTAAATTATCAAATGTGGTTTTAAAATAGATCTGTTCAATTGTTCTTCCCCCTATTTTGGTGCTTCTCTTTATATAGTTGTATATGTTTTTATTTTGTCTCTTAACATGTTTATGTGTAACATAAACAGTTATAGCTAATACTAGAGGCCCGGTGCATGAAATTCATGCAAGGGGCTTGGCCCTCGCAGCCATGGTGGCTTGCCTCTGGCCAAGCCCCAGCTTCGTCCAGAACAGTGGTTCTCAACCTCTGGGTCGCGACCCCTTTGGGGGTTGAACGACCCTTTCACAGGGGTCGCCTAAGACCATCAGAAAACACATACATAATTACATATTGTTTTTGTGATTAATCACTATGCTTTAATTAGTAACAATGAAATTTGTAACAATGAAATTGGGGGTCACCACAACATGAGGAACTGTATTAAAGGGTTGCGGCATTAGGAAGGTTGAGAACCATTGGTCCAGAATGTCATCAGAAGGTTGTCCGGAGGATTGTTTGGCTGTCCAGTCTAATTAGCATATTATGCTTTTATTATTACAGGTTATGTGTAAGTTTCATCCTTAACTAGAATGTTTTATTCACTAAAAGATAGGCATTTACTCATTTTTTCTAGTGTATCTTATTAAATTTTTCCATATTATTTATTATGAAATTAAAATTTATTAACTGCTATTTCAGAGGCTCATGAAATTTATAATTGACATATAACATTGTATTAATTTAAAGTGTACAATGTATTGATTTGATACATTTACATATTACAGTATAATTATCGCCCTAGCATTAGCTAACACCTCTAGCATGTCACATAATTATCATTTCTTTTTGTGGAGAGAACATTTAAGATCTAGTCTCCTAGCAATTTTGAAGTACTGTATATAATATAGTATTGCTACTTATAATCACTGCTGTGTATTAGATCTCCAAGACTTCTTCTTACTGTAAGTTTATAACCTTTGATGAGCATTATCCATAGTTCTCTCACCCCCCCAGCCTCTGGCAACCATCACTCTATTTTTATGAGTTCAGCTTTTTTTTTTTTTGGTTGTATATATAAGTTATATCATACAGTATTTGTCTTTCTCTGACTCATCTCATTAAGCAATTTCCTCAACGTCCATGCATGTCATCAGAATAGCAGAAATTCCTACTTTATCATGGCTACATAACATTCCATTATATATTTCCATTCATCTGTTGATGGGCACATCGGTTATTTCCACATATATTGGTTATTGTGAATAATCCTATATAATAAAAAGCGAATATGCTAAGTGCCCAGTTGCCTGGTTGGCCATTCAACCAATCAAAGTGTAATATGCTAATGATATGCTAAGGCTGCTCAACTGCTCACCATGATGTGCACTGACCACGAGAGGGCAAATAGTCGATTGGTCTATCAGTCGCTATGACATGCATTGACCATCAGGGGGCAGATGCTCTTACTGGTAGTTTAGCTTACTGCAGGGGTCTGGCCAATCAGGACTGAGCGAGATAGACTGGACATGCCCTAGAGCCCTTCTGCAGTCCCTCCCCAGCTGGCCAACCTCCCATGTCCTTCCCCAGACCCTATTGTGAAACAGTGGAGTCCCTCGACCTGGTCTGCACCCTCTTGCAATCTGGGCTGAGTGATCCCCGCCCCCCCCCCATGCACAAATTTTGTGCACCAGGCCTCTAGTGATACTATAAGTCTAGTCTATACAAATAAAAGGGTAATTTGCTAATTAGACCGAATTGACTTGACATCTTCCAGATTTCCGAATTCCTTCCGGACAAAGTCACGGTGGCGGAGGCTGAGGCAGAGGTGGTTGGGGGCGATCAGGCTATCAGGAGAGCAAGCAGTTATGGGCAATCAGGCCATCAGGAAAGCAAGCAGTTAGGGGGCGATCGGGCAGGCAAACAGAGGCAGTTAGGGGCAATCAGGCAGGCAGGCAAGGGAGCAGTTAGGAGCCAGTGGTCCTGGATTGTGAGAGGGATGTCCAATTGCCGGTTTAGGCCCGATCTCACAGTTGGACATCCCCCGAGGAGTCCCAGATTGGAGTGTGTGCAAGCCAGGCTGAGGGACACCATTCCCCCCTTAACGCCCCCGTGAACGAATTTTGTGCACAAGGCCTCTAGTGCTACAATAAACGTGGGAGGCAGATACCTTCTCAAACATGAAGGAAGGCAGATATTTTTTTTTCATTTCCTTTGTGTATATACCCAGAAGTGGGATTGCTGGATCATGGTAGTTTTACTCACTCCTTTCTTCATTCTGTTAGGATCTTCAAAGAGTTTCAAAATGTCTCATTTGATAAAACCAGATTGATCTTTTGATGGTTTAGTAGAGTGTTCAATGATCTGTAACAAGACCATATTTTTGAAGAGCTCAACAAGTGACTATGTGACTGATAGTGAAGTTTGATAAAAAGTATTCAATAATATTCTACTCTCTAAGAAACTCACCAATCGATCTTTATTGCACTCAGAGTGTCTTCCTTGAATTTTTAATCGAGGTGATATACTTTAGTCTTAAATTAAATGTTGATTGGTTCAAAGTATACTTAAATAGGAAAGAGATAGCTACTGGATATGAACTCCCTTGGTTTTCTATGACTTACTATTCCATAGACATAAAGGCAGGCTTTGTAAAAATACCCAGCTGTTTACTTGGAAAAAAATCCTTTAGACAAACAGATGTTAAACAAAAGATATATCTTAGAACATAAATATGCAAAATTATGTAAGTGTAAATGCACTTACCACATATAATTCATGAAGACATGAATACTGCTACCCTCTATTGCATTTTTGCCTTTGACTATTAACACTCAAAGAAAGGCCAGCCATGTCAAAGACCATTGAGGACTACAGCCCAATCAAGATGATTATTCTTTCACAAGCACATCTTAATACATAATGCAAATGCAAACTTACTTGTAGCATATTACATGTGTGGGATATTGTTATGATTCAAATTTCTCAATATTGTTACTACATTTGCTAAATAAGTTAAGGAGTTTGTCATTAAAGTTTGTTGCTGTGCAGAATGGCATAAAGATGTCCAATCTAGAAAAAATAATTCTTTAATAAATATGAAATCAGATATGAGTTTAATGAAGCTGTATCTTTTATTTGATGGCTTGTATTACATATGTCAAATCCGATTCATTCAATGGATTTACAGAAAGTTAAACCTAACTTTGGTCTTACATTAGCAATAAGATTTTGCTGGCTAGAGTGTTCTGCTTTTTTAAATTAGTTAGTAGCACAGGCTGCTTCCACAAAAGCAACTCTTCACATGGAGTAACAAATGAAACACCATACTCTTAACAAGATTATCATAATAAAAAGTCATCAGATAAATTAAAATTATCTTCTTTAATTACAAGATTATAACCCCATTAACTCCTCTGCATGAAAAGTGGTAATTAGGGAATAGGAAAGGAGAATCCATAGACAGCAATTAAAACTCCAGAGCAAATTAAAGGGAAGGTGAAAAACATCCTACAAGGACACAGATATTTCAGGTAATTCATTTAACAGCGCATGTTTTTTGTAGAATGTAATCTCCAAACTAGCCACAAGAAGCATTCTACTTTGGTTTTGAATTTTGTTTTCTCAGCTTGCCTAAGCAAGCAGCACTGAAAGCTAAACACTTAAAAAGAAGACCCTTATTTAAATATGCCTAGAGCTGTGAATTAATTATGGCCTAAATAAGTCATTAGAACAATATTGTCACTGATGCATTATTTATGGATAGTTGTTGAAAAGTTTGTAACCACAAAAGTACTGAACTGACATTTGCAAAGACATTAACATGAAAATGAGGAGAATTTGAAGGGAAAGTATAAGTCAATGTTCAATCTCTTACTAAGATAGTCTTCAATTATGTATATAGCAACTGCATTTTTTTACTTCTAATATACACATGTAATATTCATAGGCCTGCTCTAAAGCTTTTTCAAATTAAGTTTGCATGTATAAATGATAAAAACAGACACTCAGTGATAGTAAAATTTATATGATAACAAAATTATATCCAAACATTATTACCACAGGCACAATAAATACACTAAGAACAAAATATCTTTCAAAATTGTTAATAGACCATGCAAATGTTAAAATACTTATCTGCTTTCTTAGTGAGCTATAAATATTTTATATTTTATATACTCCAATAAAATTATATTAAGTTTTAGGTAATCTGTACCTTTTGAAGATTAAATAAAACAGAAAACAAGTGAAAACATTATATTCAGTGAAGCGTGTTATTAAATTTTAATATAGTAGAAACCTCAGTTGTTTATATTGTAAAAAAGGATAACATTATGCTATTGTGTGAAAAGGTTTAACTAAAATTAGCTTCTGAAAAAAGATCGTACAGAAATAATCCTAGAAATATTTCAGAAGAATCTACTGCTACTGCTATAATCACTGAAAGACAGGTTATACAAAAGTAAAGATGGTTTCAAAAGATATTTATTATGTATTAAATTTCATATCTTCAATGGTCAGGCCAAAAACTTTGAATAATCCATTATACATGCTGTATGTATTAAGAAGTAAAATCCAAGAAGGGTCACTCAAACAGCCATGATGAAAAACTGCAGTTTTTGTTAATATACCTGGTGGTATTGTTTACTTCAAAAGTTCATGTCCTTTCCCCTAATAGCAAGAAATGGTATATTACAATCAAGAAATCATCAGTGTCTCATTTCTATTTCAACCATTCAGACTCTCAGAATTCATCAGTTGATTAACATTTCCAGAAAAACCAAGGCAAGATATTCTTTTAAGCTATTTGATTTCATAACTTTTGGAAATATGCCTGGGAAACTGGAAATGTTGCTTTCCTTCTGGATTTGTTTTGAAGTATATTTCTTAGGTTATTTTTATCAGGCAGTACTGTTTTGTTTTGATAAGTACAATAAATGCCCTAGCAACATTGCTTTTTCCCATTCAATATTTATTCCATTTCTCAATTTGGCTAAGAGAAACTCAATTGTATTCAGCCAAGCTGTGTGTTTGCCAAGTATTCAGAAGCAAAGTCATATACATCAGCAATAATCCCTGATGCATCAATCATGTGGTTGTATTCTTTTGACCAGTAATTGGTTTACTGTCTATTTTAGCCATCTGGATATGAATTTAGCTGTGGTGGCAGAGACCTAGGAAATATTTCCTTACTCTTAAGGTGATAGAGGTGATGGTATTGAAGGATAGACAACTTGAAACAAAGTGAGTGCACTAAGGGACAGGGAGAAATGAGTGGAAGACCCTCTGTTCTTGAGGGCACCATTGTAACACTGATCCCTGCTTGTAATTCCTTAAAATAGAAGACATCTAGTTACTCTTTTTTTAGCTATTAATATTTGTCTTTTATTTTTTTTCAATCTTTAATTTCTTTATTGCGCCCCCGCCCACTCATGCCCTCGCCCCCTGTTGTCTGTGTCCATTGGTTGGGCTTATATGCATGCATACAAGTCCTTTGGTTGATCTTTCCCCCGAACCCCCCAACCTCCCCTACTTTTCCTCTGAGGTTTGACAGTCTTAACTTGTAATTCCTTAAAATAGAAGACATCTACTTACTCTTTTTATTAGCTATTAACATTTGTCTTTTATTTTATTTTTTTTTCAATCTTTAATTTCTTTATTGATTAAGGTATTACATATGTGACCCCATTCCCCCCATAAACCCCGCCCCCGCCCGCTCATGCCCTCGCCCCCTGTTGTCTGTGTCCATTGGTTGGGCTTATATGCATGCATACAAGTCCTTTGGTTGATCTTTCCCCCGAACCCCCCAACCTCCCCTACTTTTCCTCTGAGGTTTGACAGTCTTATCACTGCTTCTCTGTCTCGGGATCTATCCCTTTTCATCAGCTTATGTTGTTCACTATATTCCACAAATGAGTGAGATTTGATTCAGATCATTCAGTGGGTCTATGCCCTTCCAAATGTTGCAACTGTTAATAAAATAGAGCACTCCAATGATAACTGCCATGTGTTAGAAGCTAGATAGCTAAATATCTTTGAAATATATTATTTACCCAAGACAATCACTTCTAAGAAGAAGAAAAAAAATTATTTTGGGTATTTCCAAAGTGCCATCTTTTGTTTCCCAGTACCTAGAATTCTACAGTATTGCTTATGTTGTAATATTTTATACTAGAGGCCTCATGCACGAAATTCTTGTAAAAGTAGGCCTTCCTTCCCCCGGCTGCCAGCACCAGCTTCTCTCTGGCACCGGTGACCCGGGCTTCCCTAGCAGAGCGAGGCCTCACCCACCCACGGCAGTCCACAGGTCAGGGGCCTGGGCCTCCCTCTTCGGGGCGATCATGGAGCCCCCTGATTGATTGTCCCGCCGGCCTGTGGCCTGGGTCTCCCTCTGCGGGGCAATCATGAGGTGATGGCCAGGCCCCTGACCAATCGCATCGCAACCTTGACTGGCCTGGTGCCAGTGGGTGTCATAGTGTGGTCGTCGGGAAGGTCGTCCAGAAGGTCGTTTGGTATAATTAGCATATTACATTTTTATTATTATAGATGATATTAACATCCTTTTGTGGTTTATATTTTCAAATACTGTAACATTCATGTTTTGTTATCTCACTGAGCACACTTGCAAGGGCAAAGACTGTGAAATGAGCTCTACTCCTGTGTTCACCCTTTTGTGGTTTACATTTTCAAATACTGTAACATTCGTGTTTTGTTTTGTTTTGTTATCTTACTGAGCACACTTGCAAGGGAAAAGACTGTGAAATGAGCTCTACTCCTGTGTTCAGCATTATGGATAATTGTCCCAAGTGGCAAATTTTCAGATGGGTACATTAAAAAAAAAAATGGACCTATATATCCGTGAAGGTGCATATGGTAAGAAGAAGCAGAGAACCATTATGGATAATTGTCCCAAATGGCAATTTTTCAAATGGGTACATTAAAAAAAATGGTCCTATATATTCGTGAAGGTGCATATGGTAAGAAGAAGCAGAGAAAATGGAACTTTAATATGCTTTATTTGAATTTCTAATTATGGAAGAGACTTTTTCCAGTAGTCTTGCTAAAAAATGTTTTACCATTAATCTATGTCTACATTTGAAGTAGTTATAGAAGGTGCCATTCAATTCTTTGTCACTCAATTCACATAATTAATTTTTGCAGTAATACTTTTGAACAGACTTATAAGCAATTAACTTTTGAAGCTAAGATTTGATCCCCAAACGTGAAAGGTCCCTTTGAGGAGAATACTTACAGGCTGTGTTTTAGTCCTGAACCATGCAGGATTGCTAGTGCATTTACAGTAATTTCCTCAGTAGCAACCCAGCAGGGAGGGGGAGATCTTTAGTTTCTCGGCTCTTCCCTCTGTTACTAGCATTTTGACCTTAATAACTTCCATTATTTTCATTCCACAAGCATTTGTTGAATGCAGTTATGTGTGAGCCACTGGTTTAAAAACAAATACCAAGGATGAAAAGACCCAGACCTTACCTCCTCCGGTAGTTAGCTGAGGGTAATGTTACCATTCTGTGTGACATTAAAGCACTAAAAACCTGATACAAAGGCAAGAGGAAGGGGCTTAAAGGAGGAAAGGCTTTATGGAGGTGGTAACTCTCAAGCTAGATACTTAATGTTAAATAAGAGGTGTTAAAGGGAAGAGAGGGAAGGACCAATGCAAGTAAAGAGAGTAGCACAGGATCATACTTACAAAGTCCAATATTTCATGGGTCTTTTAGAGAACTATAAGCATGAAGCGAAATAAAGACTTTCACAATGGACTGGTTTTGTTACTATTTAAACTATTTTAAATAAAATAGGTGAGTAGATTTAAAGCAATACCTCTAATATTTTCCAACATATCAGTAAACAAGGTCAGTTTTTATCATTTTTAAGTGGACACATAATTTATGGATCACAATTGTTTTGATTGCCAAACAATATACTATTTGAGAAAAAAATATATAGTAAGATTATGCAGTAGATTCAGAACTACCACAAATAGGAAACTTACATATGCTTCATTTCTGAGCAAGCTAATAGGACACAAAGGGATATAAGACTATTTTAAACTTCTTTGCTAATATCAATTTTTTTTGTTTACCCATTTTGCAGTTTGGTATAAATATTTTTAAACTGCATTATCATATCTACTAAATTGTGAGCTTCTTACACCAAAGGATTACTCATATTTATGCCTTCTACAAGAAGTTATTGCACTACTTTATATATAATTGGTGTTCAATAAATGTTTATTCAATTGAATTTTTTGCTTGTCTAATATATAGGCTTCTTTTTTGTCTATTTAGAAAACTGTTAAATCAATACATAAAGCTATTATACTATATTTTAATGCTCTAAAGTACAATATAATAGCACCTTCTAAAAGACAGAGTTAATAGCTTTATATTGTCTCTTGGGTGCTTGGCTATTGGTATGTGTGTGTATACATATGATAGTTCTTTAAAGTCATAAAATAAAAGAGAATCTATTTCTAAATTAAAGTAAAACAGTTTTGCCCCAGCCGGTGTGGCTCAGTTGGTCGGATCATCATCCCATGTACAGAAGGGTCATGGGTTCAATTACTGGTCAGAGCACATGTCTGAGTTGTGGGTTCAGTCTCTAGTTGGGGCATGTAAGGTTCACAACCAATTGATGTTTCTTGAGAGACAAGCACCTCTCTTCCTCTCACTTTCTCTCTAAAGTCAATAAAAAAACATATTCTCGTGTGAAGATTAAAAAGTATATAAAATAAAATAGTTTTAGAAATCATTGCATTGTCAATTCTGTTTACTCCTAGAGAATTCAAAGTCATTTGGAAAAAAATGTTTTCTCTTTCTCTTACAAAAATATTTAAATGCCAACATACATTAGAATATACTTTCTTCTACTTATTCTTCCATCTGCTTGGGGTTAGACTTATAGTCAGATTCACATAACTGTTTAGACCCAAATTTACATTACTACAGCTGAGTCAGGGTTATGTATCCCTGAGCTGGTAAAAACTGTTCAACACCCCCAAAATGCAAAAAACATAAAAACTATTAAATACCCCACCTTTTCAAGGTTCCAAGGAATTACCATAATACATAAGTCTATTATAATATAACACTGTGGCAACACAACTAGAAAATAAACAGCATTCATAGGTTAACAAGACTTCTGTTTACAATTTTATATGAAAGATCACGCTCCCTTAAATGTTATAATTTTGACTCAGATTGTTGTTAAAACCCATACATGTTATCTGAAACTTAGTGCTGAAAAAATGCGGAATACATTAAGAAAACCATGAAGATTAAATTTATTGGTATTCAACTACTTCAGACTACGTGTTAAGACTTTACCATAAATAGACATAGCTGGTTTGGCTCAGTGGATAGAGCATCAGTCTGTGGACCAAAGGGTCCTGGATTTGATTCTGTTCAAGGTCACACACCTTGGTTGCAGGCTCCTCTCCTGACCCGGCTCTGGTCAGGGCCCATGCAGAAGGCAACCAATCTATGTGTTTCTCTCACCTTGATGTTTCTCTCTGTCTTTCCCTCTCTCTTACATTCTTCCTAAAAATCAACGAAAAATATCCTTGGATGAGGATTAACAAAAAAGGGGGAAAAAAGGAAGAAAAAAAGACTTTATCATAAATAAAATGAATTAATCAAAAGAACTATGCCATCAGGCCACAGTTTAATAACATATGCCCTTTGGGGCTAAAATACAAATTTACAACCTAATGTTCTTCATCTGTTCTCAGCATATGCATTTCAGAAATACTTATTTCTTCAAGTACAGATTAGATACTTGTGATGACTGCACCCCTGGTACACTGGGTTTCCTAAGGAGTAACATAAATTTAAAACATTTGACTCATCCCTATGTCTCTATGCCCTCTTGTATCCCTCTTTCTTTCTACAGGAACACTATTTTGAGCACAGGAGTAGTGGAGAACACGAGAAGCAGAAAAATACAGGCTTTCTTTAAAAAAAAAATATATATATATATATATAGGCAAAAGTAGGTTTACAATTATTCATGTGAGAAATAATATAAAAATAAATAATACAAGAATAAACTCTTTTATATATACACAACTGTATGGAAAATAATACAATAATTGTAACAAAAAAGTAAACCAGAGAAAAGAAAATGTTATTAAGAAATTTCATTTACAGTACTCTATATATTTATTGCATATAAATGATACCACGCAGTTGCAACCCATGTTTTTCAAGGGTCAACTCTATATATTGTATAAAAGCCAAATTAAATGTAAAACAAGAGCTATTATTCTCACTACTAGAGGCCCAATGCACTGGATTGTGCACTGGTGAGGGACATGGCCTGGGGGTATTGGCCCACCATGGGAGCACCGATCATCCCAGTCTGCGCACTGTGAGAGTGCACTGACCACCAGGGGGCAGCTCAGGACCGGCTTCCCGCTGGCACCCAGGATCCTGGCTTCCCTCCAGCCACCGACAGGCACCCAGCACCCAGGCTTTCCTCACAGCCCTGGTTTCATCTGGAAGGACATCTGGTCTCATTCTGGTGGTCCTCCATTTGGTCTCTGGGCTTTTATTATATAGAATGTCATTCTCTCAACTATGGTTGAAGAACTAAGTGAAAACAGGTTAATAAATCACAAATTACACACAAATGTAAAAGACTAATATGGAAGTTTTAAATATTTAAGGCAATCATTTTTTTAACATTTGAAGGAAAAAATCTAGGAAGCTAGGAAGCAAGAAAAGAGGAAAGAAAGAAAGGAAGGAAGGGCCAAAACCGGTTTGGCTCAGTGGATAGAGCGTCGGCCTGCGGACTGAAAGGTCCCAGGTTCAATTCCGGTCAAACCGGGTTGTGGGCACATCCCCAATAGGAGATGTGCAGGAGGCAGCTGACCGATGTTTCTCTCATCATCGATGTTTCTAACTCTCTATCTCTCTCCCTTCTTCTCTGTAAAAAATCAATAAAATATATTTAAAAAAAAGGAAGGAAGGAAAAGCAGGATGATTACACTTATAGAAAAAGTTAATATATTTCTGAGGAAGATGCACAGTGCTATGATATTAAACATCATGTAAATGTTTAGTGAACCCAGTATGGATCTATGCTTAGAAAAAGCTAATAAGTTCCTGCTCATACAAAATAGCCACATGCCCTAGCCAGTTTAGCTCAGTGGATAGAGCATCAGCCTGCAGACTGAAGGGTACCCGGTTTGATTCCGATCAAGGGCATATGCCCAGGTTGTGGGCTCAATCCCCAGCCGGGGGCATGCAGGAGGAAGCCGATCAATGATTCTCTCTCATTATTGATGTTTCTATCTCTCCCTCGCCTTTCCTCTCTGAAATCAATAAAAAATATATATTTTTAAAATTAGCCACATGGAGGACAAAAGGATACCATTTAATTCTTCAGAATTTTTTATATAAAAATACCTAGTGAACCAAAAATATTTATTCACATTCAGAAAAATACTTTAATTCTCCACAATTTCAATTCTGCATATGTATTTTCATTCAGAATTTACCACTGTATTTAGGGGTAGAAATAAAAAAAAAAAGGGAAAACCACACACACACACACACACACACAAAAGGGAAAACCACACACACACACACACACACACACACACACATTCCCTAAGTATATAGATTTGGGATCCATGTAGAACAGACATTTCTTAATGGATGGGGTTTGATTTATCTATTGTCTGTGTTACAGCTTTTTGTTTTCTTACTAGAGGCCTGATGCACGAACTTCATGCAAGGGGCTCAGCCCTCGCAGCCATGGCAGCAGCCCCGGCTTTGTCCAGAAGGTCGTTCGGCTGTCCGGTCTAATTAGCTTTTATTATTATAGATCTTTTTCATAGTTGTCCCATAATATTTATATTCATGCTTCTTGCTCAAAGTAAAAACAATATGCCATTGTTTTTGCTGTATTTATCATACATGTACTGTTTTATTTTTTCTGTCCATATTTATTTTCTCTTCTTTCCTGAGAGTCATCTTACTAATTTACCTGTGCTATTATGTGTAAGTACACACAATATTTTGCATCCCATCACCCTTTCTATTTTTTTTTCTGCTTTTATTCTCATTTTAAACATCTTAATTGGGAAGAAATAAATTAAAGTGTTTCATTTCCCAAAGAAACTTTAGTCTGTGGTTCCTAACCTGGAAGCAGGTGTCTTCACAGTGAAGAATCCTTAGCTAATACATGAAAAATGGGTTAAGTAACCACATCAGAAAGATCATCAGAAAGACATCTTTAATCATTTGAGATTTCTGAGAAGTTTTAAAAATGATAAAATGAGCTCATTCTCTAGGTTACAGTATGTGAAAGGGTTGCATTAACATATGTACAAGATGAATGTTTATTGCAGTTTATTATTTGTTATTTAAGAAATTTTGGGCCCTAACCAGTTTGGCTCAGTGGATAAAGCGTTGGCCTTCAGACTGAAGGGTCCTGGGTTTGATTCCGGTTAAGGGCATGTACCTTGGTTGTGGGCACATCCCTGATAGGGGGTGTGCAGGAGGCAACTGATCGATGTTTCATTCTCATCAATGTTTCTAACTCTCTATTCCTCTCCTTTCCTCTCTGTAAAAAAAAAATCAATAAAACATATTTTTAAAAAAAGAAACTTTGGAAAATATTTAACCATAAGGACACTATGAAAAATAATTCTGAAAAGGGGTGTTTTTAAGGAACAATGAAAAGCTTTCTAGTTCAATATTTCATCAAAAGAATAATTTAAAAATACAATAATTGCTAGCTGCCCATCATATAAATAAACATAAGACACTCTAGCACTATGTGGTATGTAAGAAGTGTAACACATTTGAGTAGAATTTATGTTATTTTCTACTTTTAAATTGATGCATTATTTTATAGATTTTTAATAACATTCTCCAGAGGTATTTGGAATGTATTTATTCATTGTGAATCATCTCACACAAAAAGAAATTGTGCAGTGCTTATACGTTGAGACCCTCTGTTCTGGCTTGAGAATAAAAAAAAAAAAAAACACTAAAATTATAACTCCTGTTATCAAAATGTTCACATGGCCCAAAAATAACAGAAAAATGGTATCTCAAAACACAAACTGCCAAAGTGTATTTGAATATTATATATTTAGCATGTTGCTTATTAGGTTATTTAATAACTTAGTAGTGAGAATGGAGGCTGGCAACAATAGATGAGACAAAATATATAAAAATAGTACTAAATGTATTATTTTAGAACACAAAGCAAGATCATGTTAATTCACTAACAATGAATAATAATGACTGAAAAATGTATCATTTATTTCCCAAATACAATTTATTTTCACATTATGTCAAAATTATCATCATGTAAACGTTGCACAAACTAGACAGAAAATGCAATAAAATTTAACATGTTTGATAATTCTGAATTTAATGAAATATTATGCATGGCAGAAATAAGAATCAAGTGTAAAATGAATAAAATAGTGACTCAAGAATAATGCACTATCATAACCTTAAAATAGTATATTTATCTAAGGGACATGGTATAGTTTTAAGCTTTATCTATCCCAAAGTCGATCATTTTATAAAAAGAAACAGCACTATTTTACCTTAATAGCCTGTGTACAAATTTAGCTCCTCCGAATTTCAAGTTCAAGTTAAATATGAGAAGATTTACACACAGTGTAATCTGCATTTTTCTCATCTGTCAATTTGTGGTGATTCTGTGGAACCATGCTAATTCAACACTAGCATGGTTCTTTAGAGAAAAAACATAAAGTAAAAAATATCTCAGCACTGTTTATCACAATTATTGTCTCCTGCCACTTTGCAGAGCACCTTACCCATTTCAGCAAAGATCAAAAAACAGAAACTGGCACATTCTTAGTGTCCCGCTAAGTAAAAAAACTTGTCTTACACAAAGGAAGAGCTTTCTGCTGCTTGTATTCGCAAGCCTTGATAACAGGAGACAAGCTGCAATTCAGAATAAAATGATAATGACGGTCGCACAGTACTTCAACCTGTCAGTGCAACAGCCACTTGAAGATTAAAGTGTGTTTTTTATCTATAAAGAAATACTTCAGACACTGTGAACACTTTGATCGTTTTCAAAAAAACCCACCTACCTAGAAAGGTTCAACAATTTTCTGCTTACAAATTAAATCAATAAATATCATGATTTTTGGAATCCAGCCATGCATGCTCTTGCTGTGAGGTGGTTAATAAAAAGAAGAAAACAAAACAAAACAAAAAATAACTGTGTCCTGAAATTCACTATATAGATACTATTGTTTAGCATGCCCCGCCAGCATGAACATGTACAGATGATACACAGAACAAATTACTCCAAAAATAATATCATAATCTGAACATATAATCTAATTTCATGGATGGCTGATCCATACTGACAACCAAAAGAAACGAAAAATGTCTTATGTGCATAGTCAGTCTCTTAAGGCAAATGCCATACAAAATAGTAGTGCCAAACGTAGAATCAAAGATTGCTGAAAGCTGTAAACCAGTGTTCTTTCTGAGAATGACATTTGAAGTTAAGCTCCAAAGTGTGAATTCTGTGCCTGTGTAACTATCGTCTCCATAGACTCTGGATCCTTTCTTACAGTGTAAAAACATTGCAGACGTATAAGAAAGCAAGTATTTGCTATGATCAAACTAAGGGATGTATTAAACAAAAATATATGGTATCAGATAACTGTTTCCACTTATTTTTGCTCTCTCTCTTGTGCATGGGTGCGCTGTGTGTGTGTGTGTGTGTGTGTGTTTAATCAGTTTACTAGGTGGAAAGATTAAAAGTTAGTGTGCCAAGGTCTAGCAAAATACCTCCCTACTTGTGCTCTTCAATGTGGATTTGTTACATCTAATCGATAGATGAAGTGAATTTTTGCATGCCCTTTAGTCTAAGTGGATCCATGTGTCTACTTTGACAAATAGCATGAGGTGAAAGTGTTAACTATGCCAGACCCAGACATGCCCTTTTGTGGTCACTTCCATTCTGCCTCTCAGAACATTCACTCTTCGAATATTCCATCTTAGAAGGAGAGAGTGGAGAAGCACAAGTCACATGGAGCAGCAAATGAAGATGCTCAGTCAATATCAGTAGATGAACTCCCGTCCAGCAGCTGGCATTGACTATTAAACTTTCAGGTCAACTACCCTGGCCTCCAGCATTGCTGAGCTTTCCGATTACTGAAGCCTCAGCAGACATCTGGTTATAGACTCAAAGGAAAAATGGCTCTGCTGAGTCTACCCAGACATTTGTAAGAGATACTAACAGTTATTTTAATCTATTACATTTTGGTCTTAAGGTCTTAAGGCACACCAGCAGTGAACTAGTAAGAAAGTAGTCAGTTAGTGCAGATAATTGAAACAAAATAGAGAGTAGAAAGTATAAAATATTAATAAAAAATATTTGTTTCTGTGATGTAAACAGTAAGAAATGAAAATGATGGATGTATTTTTAGAATCAAGAGAGGGTAAGAAAAGAATGCTGTGAACGAATAAAACAAAGACCACTGGAGGTGAGAGTGCACAAGCGTTCACAGTTAGTCAATTTACTTTCTCAGAAAGAGAACACAAATCATATGACAACAGAAATCAGTTCACTGAATCACAAAAGAGAAAAACGCAGGGCAGGCGTGTGTTCTAGGAAGTCAGAAGAGTTCATGGTATGTTATGCTATTTGAGAATGGAGAGTTTGTACTCTGGACAGAATGAATTTATATGGCTATATACAGTTTGTTAAACAAGTGCCCTTACTCACTGGCCAGGAGAGAGCTTCCAGTATTAGCTCAGTAAAAGTCTGATATTCGACAGTTGAACAAAAATTTAGTCACTTTTTAGCTTTCAATGATGGATTACACAAACTTCATGGTGTGTGTGTGTGTGTGTTTTATTATTTGTTGTTATTTTAATAGCGTGAGGAGCTTAGTGCCAGTTGTGGAGTAACACCATATTCATTTGAGATATTGCCAAGCAAGGTGCATGTTTTCCTTTTATAATAAACAAGTATCATCAGGTTTTGTAATTGTTGCCATCCTATATATTTTTTTCAGATCTCCTCAAAATCTATCAAAATACTAATCAGTTTTAAATTATTTTAAGAAACATCAAAGTCTTTGAAAGTTTAAAAAAATTAAATTCAACCTCTTTTACTTTAACAAAATACATAGTCTATGTAATCTTCTTGAGATTTATGATATCCAAGAATAAATTGTAATCTATAACATTTAGGAAACTAATAAAAAATCCTCTTTCAAATCACATAACACAATCCATTGAATCAAGACTATTCCCTAAATTAAGGCTGGAGTTAACACAGAGATGTAAAACAGCTAAAATGGGGAGAATATTGTTTTCCTCACACAAATGCATAATCCCAGTCTAATGAGAAAAACATCAGACACATTCCAATATAGGACACATGGCCAGTACTCCTCAATATTGTCGAAGTCATCAAAAACAGAGAAATTGTCACAGCACAGTGGAGCCAGGACTAATTGCAAGTGGTATCGAGGATGGGATCCTTGGATAGAATAAGAACAGTAGGTAAAAACTGAGGAAATGTGAATCAAAGATGAACTTTAGTTAATAATCATGTATCAATATTATTCCATTAATTGTGACAGATGTACCGTACCAATGTAAGGTGTTAATAATGTGAAGTATATGGGAACTTTCTGTACTATCTTCACAACTTTGCTATAAGTTAAAACTATTCTAAAATAAAACTTGTATTTAAAAAATAAGGTTCCCAAGAGTAAATAAAATATGTTTGCTTATAAAAATATCTATTCTTTATTTCAGTACATTATTCTGTAGGTTTGTCTAATATAAATGCCAGTGCATTGAGAGCACTTGTTTATTTACTCTAAATTGTTAATCACTTGATGTACACATATTAACTAGTAATACAGGGCAATAAAAGATGAATAAGATTTTGAAATTATTTATGATAAGCCTGTATATGGATGGCAGAGCTTAAATATTTTCTATCACAGTTGCCCTTGAACATTATGGGAATTATGGATTCTAATCCTTGCACAGTCAAATATCTGTGTATAACTTTGGGCTCCCTGAAATCTTAACTATTAATAGCCTACTGTTGACCAGAAGTCTTACAGATAACATAAATAGCCGATTAACACAATTTTATGATATATCCTATATACATATATACACATCATATATACATATTATTCTTATGAGAAAGTAACTGAAGAAAAGAAACTATTGCTAAGAAAACCAAAAGGCAGAGAAAATACATTTACAGTATTATATGTATTTATTTCTTAAAACCTACTTAAAGGGATGGTGTACAGTTCCAACCTATGTTTTTCAAGAATCACCTGCAATTTAATGGTTAAAGTATCAATTAATAGCTACTCTACACATGTGATAACTTAGCATATTTGCCAACTGATAAAGAAGGCTTTTACTAATCCAAATAAATGCCAGTCATAACTGTGAAATGGGGTCTGTTGAAGCTTTTGCCCATAAAACTAGATAACTGGCCAGGTGGACAATATGATGGGATCACATGAGATGCTTAGTAAAGAGCACCTGGGTGGGGATTACCTCAATATTTTAATAACCAGAATTATTATATAAGTGTATACATACAAAATTTCACATTCATACAATTACATTGTATCAACTCTATGATGTATTGATTTATTTTACATTTTAACATAGTATTTAACAACAGGATGTCTGACACCAATGTTTTTTAAAATTGTAGTTATGCAAAAATCTGCATGATTTAGTTATGCACATGCAATCTGGGTCAGACTTATTTATATTTTCATCATCATAATTGATTACTCTTGGTAATGTATGCTGTGGTTTTAATCACTAATTACAATGTCTTCTAACCATTACAAAACTACAAGCAATAAAACTGTTGCTGGGTTTGTAGAAAATCAGTGGAGCAGAAAAGTAAATTTTAATTATTGGAGAAATTATTGTAATTCCATATTTTCTTGTAAAGCAATAACCATCTTCTTTACAGAACCTGAATCAAGGAAACTGCAGCACATATAAAATAATGGCATTTTATTCTTGAGACTAGAGGCCTGATGCACAAAATTTTGTGCTAGGGCCTCGGCCCTCACAGCCCCTCACAGCATTGGCCGGCCCTTGCAGCCCCGGCTTCGTCCAGAAGGTCATCCGGAATGACAACTGGAAGGTCGTTCGGCTGTTTGGTCTAATTAGCATATTAGCTCCTTATTATATAGGGTGGTTACAAAAGGAGTAACCTATAAAGCAATAAGCTGAAGGCATAGGAAATTGCTAAATTCCACAGAGTAGAAGAAATTTTTAAGCGACCAAAAAGTCATGTGACTATTTTGTGGATTGGGCGCTAATTTAATTGAGAGCATTTTTCTTTCTTACTGCATGGAAATAGCCTAATCAGCCATTCTACACCAATAAGCCTAAGTATCAATAAAATATAAAATGTACATCAAATAACCAATACAAAAAAAGGAATAAAGATTAATTAGTAAAATGACTCCATTTAGAAATCCTAGGGATATAGCAGTATGTGCTGTATTCTATATTAGATGTCACTAAAACATTGATCCTGATATTCAAAATAAATAAAAAAATTATGAAACATTACTTGTGATCACTCAGTCTCTTGGACATAATGGAGAAAAGGTTTAGTTGTAAGCTTGTTCGATGGAGGGAGGATGAGGATATTACAGAATCACATTTTCAAGAAATTTTACATGACAGTTGGGAGAAAAACTTCAGAATACTAAAGCAAAGAATTCAGAGTTTTCCCATATTTACTTGCTTATGTCTTTTTTTTTTCTCACTAAAAGAAATACTCAAAGGGAGATGGTATTTTTCTTTGCTCTTGCACTGTTATAGGTGCTCATGAAAGTAACTGACACAGAATAGACAATAAGTACAAAGAATGAACAGAGTCCTGGGTGGTGTTTCCCAGTGGTTTAGAGCATTGGCCTGCACACCAAAGGGTTGCGAGTTCAATTCCCAGTCAAGGGCAGGTACTTTGGTTGCAGGTACCATCCCCATTCCGACTCTGGTGGGGACACAGGCAGGAGGCAACCAATTGATGTGTCTCTCTCACATTGATGTTTCTCTCTTCTTGTACATTTCTCTCTCTCTCTCTCTCTCTCTCTCTCTCTCTCTCTCTCCCACTCCCTCTCTCCCTCCTTCCTTTCCACTCTCTCTAAAACTCAATAGAATAAAAGATCCTTTGGTAAAGATTAAAAAAAAAAGAATAAATAAATTATTATTTTATTTTTTGGCAATTACTGTTTGAAAAGAGACATCACATGTACAATGTGATATCATAAACAATAGTATCATATGTAAAATAGAAGACAAAAAATATATTTTAACCAATTTTTATAAATGCTGCAATTTTAGAAAGAAACATCATCATCATCATTATCGTCATAACAGCAACAACTTTCATTCACAGTCTTCA
>NW_006285793.1:52421-52688 GCF_000327345.1 Myotis davidii
GATGTGAGATCAGCTCAAGATTCAAATTACTCTCAAGATTTCATTCAGGAATTTGAAATGATTCTTCCAATGCTTGCTCTCAGCCAGTAAGTTATGATGATATCCCTTTGTTATTGTAGGTTGCTGATCAAAGCAGGCATAGCAATGATGGGATCATCCTATATAATAAAAGGCTAATATGCAAATTGTCCATTCTAGAGTTTGACCAACCGGGAGTTTGACTGCTTGCTATGATATACGCTGACCACCAGGCGGCTGCATGGAACA
>NW_006285793.1:52953-54889 GCF_000327345.1 Myotis davidii
TAAGAAACATACATGGGCTGTCTTCCACACACCCCCTAATGGGGTTTGAGCCAGCAACCCCTAGAATCGAATAAGTGTCTTTTGATGCACAGGATGACAACTAACCAAACAACTGAGCCATACCAGCCTGGGCTTGACTCATAAATTAAAAAAGAAAAAATTAAAACTTATGAGGTTTATGGCATTAAATAACAATTTGGCTTTTATTTCTTTATCTGTAAAATAGATCTAGCAATAAGAATTTCCAGAGCTCTTGTGACAATAAAAACATAATGTATGTGAAATCATAATCTTGTGATCTTTAAAGCGCTATAAAAATGAAAGTTATTGTACCAGTTATTCAAAACAGGAACCGGAAAGGTTATTCCTGCATGGCAGTCTGGTTTGATGATAAATGACTGAACTCACGCAGACATAAGTGGGACACAAATCCATTAACACATTCTGCAAAAGGAATGTATGGTTTCATAAGCCTTTAGGAGCAAATCCAGGTGAATGATGTATAAACTTTAAAGAGGAAGCAATAGAACAAAGAGAAAACAATTTCATTGTCAGACTTTTTAAGTAATTATAATTATTAACACCAGCACCATAGATTTAGAAAGAATTTAATCTTATTATTAATATACAAAGGAAAATATTCTCCTCATTTTCATTAAATATTTGAATTAAGAACATTTAAAATTATAATTACTTCTATACATACTGATTAATTTTAAAATTTATTAACGATTAGAAAATTAATATTTTAATGACATCTCTCTAATTGCAGACATGTTCCTCAGTTCTCACATAAAACTTTTTGGAAAGATTGTTAAGAAGATTCTTTTAGGTAATATTGAATATAATTGATTATCTAAATGACAGGTTGCTAATATATGGTGGCAGGAGAAGATTTTATTTTGAATGGTGGGCACACAGTGCAGTATTAGGGTTTCTAACATAGAAATCCACACCTGAAACCTGTGGGGCCATATTAACCATTGTCACCCCAATCTATCAAATGATAATAAAATAAAATATAATGCACTCCTAAAATAAATAAATAAACGATAGGTTTAACTATAGAATTTATTTGAAAATAAACTATGTTTTATAGTTAATTGGTAAAATTTTACGAAAATGTGAGATTACGTTATTTTCTGTAAATCAGTACCACCTATTTGTTACAGCATTGCTAATGAGGGCTTAAAAGAAAATTCAATTATTTTTAAATTTCATTAATATTTGTATCCTCATCTGAGGATATGTTTATTGATGAGAGAGAGAGAGAGAGAGATAAACAGCAATGTGAGAAAGATACATTGATGGGTATGCACCTCACCTTGACCGGGGATCCAACCAAAACCTTTTGGTGTATGGAATGATGCTCCAATCAATTGAGCCACCAAACAACTGCACAAATTCAATTATTTAATGAAGATGTTATTTCATGCAAATTCATTTTACTTAAAATGTAAATTATAATTTAATTTACCAGTAGTTTTGTTTCCAAATGGTGTAGAGAATTAGCTTTTAGTGACCTGTTGTCTTAGAGAGAAGTGTAAAACTCTGGCTAAATTTCAGTAGTTATAATTAGGCTAATATGCAAATTGTCCATTCTAGAGTTTGACCAACCGGGAGTTTGACTGCTTGCTATGATATACGCTGACCACCAGGCGGCTGCATGGAACAAAGGAAGGCTCCAGCCAGGAGCGGGAAGGCCCTGATCGGCCCTGATTTCTGGCCAGGCCTAGGGACCTGACCCGTGCACGCATTTCATGCACCAGGACTCTATTTTTTAAATATATTTCACTTTTAGAAAAAAATGCAGAGACAGAAAGTGAAGTCAACACTTTTTCACTTCTAGAGTATTTGAAAAATAAACATAAGTAGATTCAAAATTAGTAGATTCAAAATCAGATGATCATGTTTGATTCATAGATTTAATATATAT
>NW_006285793.1:55782-56147 GCF_000327345.1 Myotis davidii
CAGCATTGCTAATGAGGGCTTAAAAGAAAATTCAATTATTTTTAAATTTCATTAATATTTGTATCCTCATCTGAGGATATGTTTATTGATGAGAGAGAGAGAGAGAGAGATAAACAGCAATGTGAGAAAGATACATTGATGGGTATGCACCTCACCTTGACCGGGGATCCAACCAAAACCTTTTGGTGTATGGAATGATGCTCCAATCAATTGAGCCACCAAACAACTGCACAAATTCAATTATTTAATGAGGATGTTTTTACATGCAAATTCATTTTACTTAAAATGTAAATTATAATTTAATTTACCAGTAGTTTTGTTTCCAAATGGTGTAGAGAATTAGATTTTAGTGACCTGTTGTCTTA
>NW_006285793.1:57212-61023 GCF_000327345.1 Myotis davidii
TGTGGAATGAAGTGGGCGGGCATCGGGAGGCCACTATGGCACGGGGCAAGCACTATGGGCAGTCTATCTGAAGTGTACCTGGCGTATAAGACGACCCCCCACTTGGAGGCATATTTTTCAGGGCCAAAAAATCGTCTTATACGCCGGCAAATACGGTAGATAAAAGGCAGGTAGTGAGATTCATTGCTAATGTGTTATCTGCTGAATAACCCTGGATAGTTGGGAAGCAAATGCATAGTTTGAGAAGATAACATTGAAAAAGAAATGTTGATTTTCATAATAAACAGAGATCACAGTAAAAAATCATGAATGCAATGTTTTCTTGGGAAGAAAATGAAGGGTTAGAATTACAAAGCACTGGGATGCCAGAACATTAGCTCAAGGAACTGAAATATTGAATTGATTTCCACACATGCAATCATAGTTTTTGGAGAGGGTGGATAAAAAGACATTAATTTTGCACTATCCCATAGTGTCCTGATGATTTCTATCCTTAAGTTAGCAAAGAATATACTTTGAGATAATAGTAAGATATTTTATCCTCTTACATAGCTTTTCAAAATGAGTATGTTTTTTATAAGAACTACACAGAATATAGAAGTAACTTCCTCTAGAAGAGTTCTCCTATGAATAGTATTCTTATTTGCATAGAGATAAAAACTAAATTCTTCAAGCATCATGATATCTGGGAGCTTCTCTAGAAATCAGGGAATCACTGACGCATTCCTCAAGACAGACTTCTTAACCAAATATTGTCAAGAATACCTCATTAAGAGAGTCGACTTTTCACAAACTATGTCTCTGAAAAGAGGCTCTGTGACTTATATTCCTAACTTTTTTAATCCTAATTTTAAGGACAGTTGTCCATAAATATTCTTCATGTATTTTGGGCGTAAGGATTACATTAAGATTTTAAATATAAGTTGGTTGAGTGGTGCATCTGGTATTCTTTCTTCTAAGAAAATAATAGGTTAAAAGTGTTTTTTTAAAGTAAAGGTTATTAAATTATTTCTCTGTGCCTTTATCAATTAGAAAATTGAATAGAATGAATACTATTTTAATGCACGTTATTGGAGAAGGGGCACTAATATAAATTATCATGTAAATTTTAGTACATTTGTGATCAATGCAAACAATTGAAGAAGTGTCCTTCAGAAAAATTTCTCAATACATTTTTCAGATATGATTTTTAAGACAATAATTTGGTTTAAAAGATAACTTGTTGAAGTATTTTAAAATTATATTTTACAAGTATATTTATATTATATTTACATATAGTTATGTCTAAATCTAAATTATGAAAAAATATCGACACTGCACCTATTCATACAAACCATGAGAATGACTTCTGCCACATAGTATACATTCGATAGCTTAATAAATATTGGTTGATAAATAGATGAAAAAAGACATTTCACATTTCAAAAAATGAATTTATTCATGATATGAAAAGGATTTATCACATGGTAGTATCGGGGGTTAAATGAAAGTGGTAAGAGATCATTGCTTTAGATAGAGGTGACCTTGTGATTTCAGAGTGAGAGATTTTATATCACGTGTGCAGGATATGGTCTCCAGGTTTGTTAGTTTTGTTTTGTTTTGTTTTTCATCCATTTATTGATTTATTAGCTCTTTTAGCAAATCTTTGTTTAATGCCTATAATGACACAATAATTGTGCTAGGCATGACTTTGGAAGGGTTAAAATTGTAAGCTTTACCCTGGTTCTCAGTGTATCAAAATATATTGGAGAATGCAGAAAAGTAAAGAGGAGTTATTGGATTTCAAGTAAGAAATTCACAAGAATTACTCTCATGATAGTGCTTTATAAAACAAAATGCTATTTTATGTTTTTACAATATGCTGGTTGCCTGCACAAGTCATTTCCTCACAGTGGTTAGTTCTGATGTAGAAACCAAATTTAATGAGAAATTGGTAATCACATAAGTCAAGCAAATGGAACTCGATATTCTTTGGGGATGCTTTCATCAGGCCTTGAGTTTGGGAAATAAATTTTCCTTTATACTTAAATAATAATTTGTCTAAATAGTGTTTTGCTTTAAGTAAATATTTATTAAATGCCTACTATTCATATAAAAACAATTTTTAGACTAGCAATGTCAAATTAGTGTACTCTCTACTGTAAACCATGCATGACAATAACCTAATTACTTCCAGGTAATATATATTTTTGAATTGGAGTATCTGGCCATAAACATAGCTGCTTAAAATATTCAACTACATATATTATCTGATTAGTTCTTAATAAGGGTGTAAAAAAGATCCCCCAATCTGCATGTTTTATATCAATTACAAAATAATAAATAAAAAAACTGTAGAAATATATATCTTTCCAGAAATATACACAAATATTCTTTGGGTATTGTTATTCTAAAAAAACTCCTGCCAAATCTCTCTCTTTTTTTAAAGATTCCATTAAAGTAAAGAATTTTTAATGTATTTGAGGTATAATTTGAGATCAATGTGCTACATAGTCATTATGTATTGGTTGTGAGAATTTAATTCCTCAATAAAAGAAATTTTGATAAAGAGGTTAACACTTTATCAAGTAAATATACATTAAAATTGCAGATATAACAAAATAATGACTATATAGAGTCCATTCTATTCAAAGAATAAGGATTTAAACCTAAGAATTTATACAGTTTTCTAATATTGTTGTTATAGATAATTGCATCTCATTTCTAAGAATTTTATTATGCTATAAGCAACTAAGTACCTAGACTTTGATTTCTTTTATTTTTTTTCATGGTTTTACATTGAATATAATATTATATGCTTGTAATTATTCAGTTAGTTTTGTTTATTGCTCAGGATTCTAAAATAGATGCGTTAGGTCTTAGGTAATTGAGCAAAACCACAGTGTCAAAGGAAAAATTCTATGAAGGTTTACAAAATCTGACTGCCAAAATCTGTAAATATTAATTCTATTAGATTTTACTTCTCTCATTAACATCTTGGCCAATTATTTGACTTAAGGGAAAATTTAAGGAATTTGGGTTTGTCTATGATAGTCACAGCTTTTTCCTTAATACATACTTATATTTGCATGGCATTATTAGAGAGTAGGCATATATGCTTTGTTGACTAGGAAATATATGAACTTAGAAGCTTGTTCTTTTTTTCCTCCTCCAGTCACTAGTTAAATTTGGTATTAAAATACAAGAAAAGTCACAAATAAGCCATCATGGAATGGAAGGGTCAGCATTTTAAGCATTAAGTAAGAAATAGTTCATTGTGTCAGAAGATCACATAGAAAAAAATTATTTTAGAGACTCTAACATGTAAAAACATAGTGAAAGATGCACTTTAATCATCTTAGCTTTTATAGATGATTTTTATTTATATTTCTTGCCTTGCCTTTTAATTTTGTGTGTTAGTGTGATGAGCATGCTTCTTTCATCTCTTAGTAAAAGATAATTCATCGATTGACTAGAAAAAACATCCTATCTAATAATAGACAAACATGGAAATTAACCGTAACTCTGACACACTTCCCATTGGCTAAGCAGGGCAATATGCAAATTAACTGCCAACCAAGATGAAGGCCGACAGCCAGGCAGCTGAAGCAAACAGGAGGCTTGCTTGCTCCAGTGAAGGAGGAAGCCAAGGTTCCCTGCCTGCCGCTGCTGGGCTCTGAGCTGCACTCTAAGCAACTATGTTGCAATTATAGAAGCTAAACAAACCCCATGCTTTCATCCAGCCGGCCTCAGAGCTGGAGTTGCAACAGTGTTTCAATTATAGAACCCAAACAAACCCAGATACTTGCATTCAGCAGCCGAGGACTCAGCG
>NW_006285793.1:61168-97886 GCF_000327345.1 Myotis davidii
GTGGTCAGTACACCCCCCCAGGGGGAGCGCTGCTCAGCCAGAAGCCGGGCTCACGGCTGGTGAGTGCAGCTGGGTGGTGGAAGCCTCTCCTGACTCCGCGGCAGTACTACTGAGTGGAAGCAGCAGGTGCTGAGGGCCGGGATGAGCGTCAGCGGCGCAGCGCCCAACCCTGGTTCTGGCTCCTCCCTGGCTGCCTGCCACTTGGCACACTGCTACATCCCTCTCATAATCTGGGGCCCCTCCAGGCCTAAGCCAGCAGGTGGTCATCCCCAGAGGGTCCCAGATTGCAAGAGGGCACAGGCTGGGCTGAGGGACACCCCCTCCCCCGCCGAGTGCACAAATTTTTGTGCACCGGGCCTCTAGTAATAATAATAATAGTCAGAAATTTCCTAAATAAGTCTCATTAAAATGAATTTTACACAGTTCTGTAATTATATCACAAACATATAAAATTATAAATTTTAATAATATGCCATCAATAACTTAAGGACAGTTATGCAGTAGAGGATTATTCATTTTATGCTGGAAATAACTGAGGAAAATTGTTTAAGCTTATTGTGTATAAATTCATACTCTGGACATGTATGTATACATATACATATATATACATATACATATATATATATATATACACACTCATATGTAAACTATACTCACAGTAACATATAATTAGGAAGAGTCATCAGTAATTTATAAGTGACAGTAGTAGCTTTAAAGCAGAATCCTATGTCCTTCCAGTGGCTAGCTCTGTATCCCTGGACAAATTTCCTTATTTTTCTGAACTTTCTTTGGGAAATTGTATAGGATGAAATCCCATTTTTTCAGGGCTATTGTAAGGATTAAGAAAGGTATTGAATGCACAGTAGCAGTTTCTTCTCACAGTAGATAATAAATAGTGAACGTCACTCCTTTTTCCAATCCCTGATTAGTAGTATGATTTTTATTGAGAAAAATGATTGTGCAATTGTAAAGGGAGGAATCCACTTTAAAAGAGATTGTGAAAATCTGTATGCTTACACAATAGAAAGATAAAATCATTCTGAAATAAATTATTTCTTTACTTTTAGGGGTTATTATCTATGAATATAAGTGACTATTAACATTAGTTGCTTTTATCTTCCTTAGTGTTTTAATTTTAAAAAATATTATTTTAGAGAGAGGGTGGGAGAGATAGATAAACATCAATGGGGGAAACATAGGTCAGTTGCCCCCTGCATGTGCCCTAAAAAGGGAAGGAGCCCACAGTCTAGGTATTCTCATACCTGGAATTGAACCCACAACCTTTTGGTGTATGAGACAATACTCTAACCAACTGAGCCACACTGGCCAGGGATTCCTCTTAGTGTTTTAAATTGTCTTATGCTATGCTTTAGGGCATATCCAAGTAATTTAATTTATCATCCTTTCAGTTTATTATTTAACAACCACTTGGGTAATCTGAGTTTCTAAATTTGCCAATCTGGCAAAATTATGCTATAATCCATATCCCTTCAATGCTGGACATCTAATTGTACTCAAGAACCTCACAGTGAGGGATGCTCTCCTGGTACTGATATTAAGAAAAACTGCACAAAAGTCAATGTAGGATATAGGGATTTATTTAGGAACTGATATTTACATGTTACCTTCTATATTAAATTGAATGATAATTGAAAATTCCACACAGTTCTTGGCCTTTCCTTTTAGGTGTTCTAATATCTGTGAACACTATGTTGGACATTGTGGCTTTTTTTTGGGACAAACAAATTGTTGTCTAGTGGGACAACAGTTCACCCGCCTGTTCTTAATAGGACATGCATTTCAGTTATTTGTTTTCATATTCCTCATAATAGCTATTTAGGAAAAATAAACGTTTTTCTAAAAATAATTAAAAACCATTAATCTAATCTTATTGTAATTTACTGATATTTATAGCAGTTTTGTACTCTTATGAATTACCAGTTTTCTAGATTATAACCTAAACTAACGTTGGCCTTGAATCAATAATACTGTCAATAAGTATATAAAAACTGGAACACACTACAACTATAAGCTATTGCTATAATCAAAACAGTCAAGTCCTATGTACCATATGCACAATTAGTACACTATTTCATTTAGATCATTTTTCAAATCTTTTAAAACTTTGCTAAATAAAAACAGCTACATTTCATGTATCTCCTTATGTTATTTTCTTTCACATACATTGAGAAAAAGCTCAATACACTTTTCATGCAGTAATGTCAATGTTTTATTTTATTTTGTTTTGTTCTGTTTTTGCCTTATCAAGGCATAAACACTTAACCATAGCCCGGTAAGTTACTATCTTTTTATTTTAAATGAAGAAAGTAAGTCTTTTAGAGATCAATTAACTTTCCTAGGAACACACAGCAATAAAAATGTCCCTGGTTTTCTTCTGTAGATTTTAATATCCTCAGCAACACTTTCTGTACACTTAGCTTGGTGCTTCATAAAAGAGTGTGGAGTGCATATATCTTCTTGACTGACTAATCTCTAATTGAAACTGATCATAACAACTCTAGCCAAGTAAGATTAGAATAACATGTCCCTAATTTTATTTTTTCTAGTCATAATAAAATAGTGGAGAAAATATACTGATTAAATAAGTCCCACATGAATCTTCTAAAAAACTTTTAAAAATACAAAAATAAAGGAGCAAAAAATAAATTCCTATTTCAGATATACTAGAAAATACTTGGTACTCTGATTCTTATCAATGGAGAAAGAAATAGTTACGCTTAGGATATAAATTAGATTTTTGTAGGCTAACTCATGTGTACACTGGGAAACACTGTTGTACTTTCTAAAAGATAAAACCAATACTTCTTTTCTTTCTTTCTTTTTTCTTTTTACTTTTTTCAGTGTATTCTACATGCAGTTAGACAACAATCATCAGGAAAGGGAGAGCCAAGAACTAGTAATTGATACATTGTGTTTTTAAAGAGATTAATGCACAAAGGATAGGAAAAGTGAGTCAAATCTCCTCCACCACTGTTGACTTTATCTTTTGAAGGAAAATAAATCCTAACTCACCACTAGACTGTAAGCCATTCATGCTGCTAGACCAGAACTGAAATATATGCAAATATGTAAGAAGATTAATAATAAGTATTTTTAACCAACATACCTAAATCCACAACTTTTAGTTTTGCAGCCATCAGGTCATTATCTTCAAAATATAACAGACAAATAAAACTTGCAATTCCCAGATAAACTTAAATTGGTCCCCCCAAAATTATAGTAGTAAGTAGGAAGAACACTATATTGAATTGATGCTAAAATATGTGAACAACTGCAAAAAAATAATGAAACTGAAATTAATATACATAATGGAATTATTTTTCCTTGCACTTCATAAAATGAAGAAACATAAAATAATACAATTAAAAATATAAGAAAATACAATATCATGAAAAATAAACGTGTAGAGTTTAGAATAGATATGAAGAGAAAAATCAAACAATAATGGAATCTAGATCATTAGCGACACAATTAGATAATAGGCCCTGACTAAAATAAAGTTAGGAACCAAAAGAATAGACTTGACATATTTAAGCAGAATAAAACACAGAGAAAAACAAAACATTCAAAGTAATTAGGGAAAAAGTGATAAAGTGATATATATTTTAATCAAATCAAAAAGGTATGAGTATTTAAAAATCAAAGTATATTTTTCTAAATTAAATAAGTACTTATATTGATAGTTTGAATAGTATACTGTGTCCCAAAGTAATAAGTATTATATGATAGCAGAAATATAAAAGCATTATTTTAAACAAAATATTAGCAAACAAAATCCCAAATCCAAAATTATTTTTAAAAATAATTCTCCAAAATTAACATATTTATTCCAAAAATAAAAGCTAGATTAATGTTAGAAAATCTATAAATGCATCTCACCATGTTAATTGATAAAAGAAGAGGCATTTGACCACTTCATTAGGCATAGAAAAAGCATTTGTAATACCTGATATGCGTTTATTTTAAAATAACTTCTTATCTTAGGGGAACTTTCTTAACCTGATGAAGAGCATCATAAAAAATCATAGAAAAATATCATAATAAATGAAAGCTTGATGAAAATATTTTTCTTTAAATCTAGAAAGTTACCTGGTTTCTCACCACCATCATTTCCAGTAAATATTGTTTTGAAAATCATGGCCTGTTTAATAAGCAAAGAAAAAAATGAGTTTGTATAGATTAAAACACAGAAAAATTATTTGCACAAGACATGAAATATATCAGTAATTATATAGAACAGATGAGCTTAGAAGGTATATTGATGTATGTAAATTAACTTTAAAAAATCAGCTGTGTTTCTACACTCCAGACATAGAAAACTAGAAAGGGAAAATGTTCAAAAAGTCTATTTTATACCCTTTGACCAACGAATTCCCATTTCTCCCACCTCACAGCTCCAGGTAACCACCATCCTCTTTTGTTTGCTTCTATATAGTCAAGTTTTTTAGATTCCACATGTAAGTGAGATCATGTAGCTATGTTTCCTTCATCTGTACAGTAAATGTTCAATAATAATTTATAAACATAATACCATCTGTAATAGCTTATTGTCACTATGCCATGGATAAGCATTAGAGCAAATATAAAAAATAAAAATTAAACATAAAAACTCCTATAGAATCTCTTCTAAATCAATCAATAGTTCTCCTCTTAATATTTTTCAAATTTTTCTTTAGAAAAATTAGAGAATAAAATTTATTTTGATTCAGAAATAAAACAATTACATGAGTGGAATTCAGGGGGATTCAGAAGAGATTATTCTGTCTTAAATAAATCAGCATAGAGATGAATTGTGTTTAGTGTGATAATCTCTTTGAGAGATCTCTGACAGGATAAAATAAAATCTAAGGCATCTGTGGCTTCCTGATTAAATTATCCATGACAAACTTGAAAGTGTTATACTGTCAGTTCCAAACCTAAAAATTTGTCTCTGTATATAGCAGATTTTTTTTTCCAGAAAAGAATGGGTAGGATATTTGGTCTGCTATGTACTTTCTTTATATTTCACAGAAATCACTTGATATGCATATTCATAAAGAAAGCATCGATTAAGCAGGCAAGTTTAATGAAGCCTGCAAATATGCAATGATTCTAAACTACCACGGGGTGGTAGGAGATGCACTTTCCACAACATTTATCTAATTGGCAGAACTAACTGCTTTGCTACACTTCTTCCACATCCAAATCCCTTATTAGAAACTGTATCATTGTTACTGCTCAATAAGTGTGAACGAAATCTCAGAGGCAAAATTATGCTTTAGGATATGCTATACTTAAGCAAAAGTCCAATTCAACTAGAAAATTACAAGTGTGCACATATAAATTTGGATCCTTTAATTGTTTGTATGGTTTCTGTGTGTGTGTGTGAGTGTGTGTGTGTGTGTGTGTGTGTGTGTTTTCATAGATGACCATTTATCTTTAATGGATAATGTAGGAGAAGTCCATAGGATGCTTCTAACAAATTTATCATGTTATCTATATTGTTACACCAATCAACTTACTTTATCACAATACCTAGTCTCTATATGGTAATACACATGTACATGTTATTAAATCAGAAATTTGCTGTTAGAAAAAATTCATAAATATATGAGGCACAACTTTCTTATTTTATAGATAAGTGAAATGAGGTGAGGATGTGTTACAGACATCACACATAGAAGAAATATGTTTAATATAAGGTATTCATTGTATTGATACAAGGCACACATATGTAGTCATCTAGAGGTTTTTATCATCATAATTAAAGACATGCAGGGTAATTGGGTTGATGACAAGTAGGTATAGTGGAAAGAATTTTCATGATCACAATTTAAAGCAAAGGGCCTTATAACTGGATAAATTTAGTTTTAGATCCTGGTTCTACAATCTCTCTCTCTCTCTCTCTCTCTCTCGCTCTCTCTCTCTCGCTTCTGTCCAATCCTGTGTTCCTGTGAAAATTGGAGATGTTTTATCTTGGTAACTGCAGACAGCAAAGGTGTTCGAACAGGCCTTCGGCTTCCATATCCCATATGATGCAGTATACGGCTAATTTGCCTACAAACGTCAGGTGGTCATAATATTCTGGCCACTCAGTGTATATATAGTCTCAGAGACCTAGACTCCTCCCTCCCCCATAAACAGCCGCCTTCAAGCCAGCAGAAGACAGTATCCAGAACCTGTGATCACAACGTCCACACCTCTGGCAGGCTAAAGGCAACATCTTGACCTAAGTCATATATCCTTTTCTGAACCCTAGGGTAATTACTTTCCCATAAGACTGGATGGAGGGATGCCAGAAAACACCTCAGAACTATCCTTAAGACCAGATGAAATTATCAGCCTTACCTCATCGCCAACCAATCAGTACTCAGCATGACCCTGAACCCCTTAATCACGTGTCTTGTAATTTTGCCCTATATAATCTGTAACCTATATGCCAGGGAATTTCTGACTTTCTTCTGAGTGGCACCATTCGTAATAAATTAGCCAATACTCTCCACTGCAGTTCTCCGTGCTTAGTGTTTAGCTCTGCTAGTGCCTGGTCAACAAACTCTATTTACTCTGTGTGTTCATCATGGATTGGTAAATCACTTTAACAGTATTCAAGATTTGGGTGAATTTTTTTTTTCTTTTGATAAAGTCAAAAGCCAACTTTTACATACTTTACTATCACTTATATGACAAAAACTAGAGGTACGGTGCACAAAATTCATGCATGGGAGGGGGGTGTCCCTCAGCCCGGCCTGTACCCTCTCGAAATCCAGGACATCCCTCTCTCAATCGGGGACTGCTGGCTCCTAACTGCTCACCTGCCTGCCTGATCACCCTTAACCACTCACCTGCTTGCCTAATCACCCTTAAGCACTCTGCCTGCCTGATCATCCCTAACTGCCTCTGCCTGACTGATCACCCCTAACTACTCACTGGGAGGCTGCCAGCTGGAGTGATGGGCCATGGTCTCTGGTCTCTGGTTGTTCTGCCATTTCAGTTGCTGGGCTTTTATTATTAGTACTAGAGGCCCGGTGCATGGAAATTCATGCACTGGAGGGGCATCAATCAGCCTGGACTGCCCCCTCTCACAGTCCAGGAGCCCTCAAGGGCGGGAAGCGACCTGGTGATCAGGGGAAGGAGACGCCCCATCACATCTCTGCTGCTGCCACTGCCAGCAATGCAAGCCTTGGCTGGCCCTGGTTACCTGAGCCTCGGGCCGGCCCTGGGTGGCTGGGGGCTGAGGGGACTGAGGGACTCTGGAGGCAGGTGTATAGCAAGACCAGGCCTGCCTGCAGGCGGGTCCGGCCTTGCAGCGCCTGCCGCCCCAGTGGGGGTGTGGAGACTGGCACCACCATCTTGTGTCTGTGCGTGCCACCATCTTTGAGGGTGTGGCAGTCAATTAGCATATTCTCTCCTTATTGGCTGTGGGAGCTGCCATCTTTGCAATGGCATGAGGGTCAATTAGCATATTCCCTCTTTATTAGATAGGATATAGGATAGTAAAGAAAACCCAGACTATTATTTGAATTTGTTTTTTCATCAAATATCACCATTTACTATTTATAATCTTTTTAAAGTATTTTATACTTTTACTATATATACTAAGTTTAGAAGTATCTTAATCCTACCATGATATTTTAAAAGCTTTTTTCTTTTCTCTGTAAGTTGTGAGACAACTTATTATTCTAAACTAGAACCACTATGTTATTTCTCAACTGCTTAATAATAAATTTCATGGTCCACAATATTTAAAATTTTGAATGTAGCATCCAATACTTATATTTCCTGGTTTTTGTTTATGTAAACATATATATGAATACATAGTTCAAATTCACATAATTTTGATTTTTTACCTTTCTTAAATATGTTTTAAAACATTAACAAATATATATTTTAACCTTTTCCAAGATTATTCTCTGTCTATATAGTCTATAAAGAAATGTATTTGTGTTGGCTTTTAAAAAGACATGTGTAATTCATGTTTTACTTTAATTATTTTACCCATGTACCTGAATATAATTACCATAAATACAAAAACTTTTTTCCATGACACACTTTTGTGCAATATCCACTTTAATATGTGATGATTTTTAGGTGAAGTACTGCTGTGAAATGGTGTTAAAAATAATATTGAAAGGCTTATGTTAGGGGAGAACAATCTAAAGACAAGAGAGCTAATTAAGATGTAAATGCAGTATTCCTTCATATGTAAAAGAACCTTCAGGAATTTGTATGAGACACAGGAAAAAAAGGGAAAGGGTGAGAAGTTTGTTGAAAGAACTATGAATTTTAGATGGGGAAGCATAGTGAAGGACAGGAGGTTGCCACACCGAACCAAAGGTATTCAGCATGTAGCCATTAATAAAACTGTAGGAATTCAAAAGAATTCAAAATCTATCTGATATCATGACATAATATAATTAGGTGTAAATATATTTAACTTGAGGGATTGGCATTACATTCAGGTAGAATTATTAGTTGTTAGATGCTGTATTGAGAACTAGATCACATGGTAGAGTTTAAGAACAAAAATTTTGAAGCCATATATAAAGAAAAGATACATGAATACATTGAAATAAATGAAATGAAAGTGTAAGAGATTGAAGAAAAAACTTTATAAAATATCAGAAGGTAGAAGTCAGTGAAAGAATCTAAATTACCAGCTGCAACAATGAAACTTTTAGAAATATGTTGTGGGTCACCCAATCAGATAGATGATTTCCCTTTTTTGAGCCTCCCTACTTAGACTGGGAACTTCTTCCTCATCTTTTCCACAAACACCCCTAACACTTTCTCACATTGAACAGAATAACTAATGTCTGAATAGATGCATTCCATAAGACATTCAAGAATATCAAAAGGTATTTTTAAAAGTTTCATTTGATGTTTTTAGAAGGCAATAGTAATGAGGAGGGATGAGGGAGTATAAATCATTCTGCAAATCAATAATTATGAAATAAAGACACTCAGTTTTATAGAAAATGCCTTTTTATCTTTAGAATCATGATCTTTGTTTGACTCATACATGGAAAAAGTTAGTAATATTCCCAAACTTAATTTTGACTGTTAATATGTATTTATACATTTCCCAATCATTTCAAAATATTTTAAATTCGTTACTCCTACAACTAATAAAAATTTAAATCTAGTTAATATGAACTCTTCTTATTATCCTGAAATTTTATGAGTAGTTAAGAGTCTACGGTTTGATGTCTTCTATGATGGCTAATATGTATTAGGGAATAATATATTGGAAGCTTTTTAAAAGCTTAAACAGAAAAATAAAATAAAGGATCTAAAATTTCTACCTGTATGTGAACTTAAAATATTTTTAAAATCTACAAACTTCTTATATGCACTTTATTACTCCATGACACAAAATTGACATAGAGGTGCTACTAAAATGACAAATTATAATTGATATGTAACCCTCAAATTTTCCCACAGCAATTTACTTTGTCTTTTTGTCTGGATTCATGAGGCATAAGTAAGTAATTATAAATGCTTCCTAATAAAATAGAAATCTGTAAAAATGTTTATGCAGGGAGAGATTAACTAGAATATTAGTTTTAATACTGCAAAGTTTAATCAACTTAATAGTTTCATTATTGTATGGTATAGAAAAACAGCTAAAATATTATGAAGCCATCAATATATTAAATCAAATGGTAAAAGAAGGCAGATGCATTGCTATGCACAGGAATAATGTCTATATTCATTTCCCAAGGTTGCCATAACAAATGATCACAAACCTAGTGGTTGAAAATAACAGCTATTTATTCTTTCACAGTTTTCAAGGCCAGCAGTCAGAAATCAAGTTTTAAGAAAGTCTGGCTCCTTTTGGAGGTACTGAGGAAGCGTCTATTTCATGCCATTCTCCTAGCTTCTGGTAGCTGCCCAAAATCATTGGCATTCATTCACCTATTACTTCATCACTACAAATTAGCCTCCATTTTCACATGGCCTCCACTGTGTTTCTCTATGTTGGAAATATCCCTCTGATTTTATTTTATAAAGACATTTGTCATTGGATTTAGAAGCCCTATAAATACAGAATGATTTCACCTGGAGACCTTTAACTTAATTATATCTGCAAAACTTTTACTTAAGTAGGATCATATGTGCAGGTCCTGGTGCTTATCTTTTGTGGGAGTAATTATGTAACTCACTGTGATGCCAACCAAATTAGAAGAATATATATACCAAACACTTATTGCATACTACAGTGTGTATTAAGTGCTTTGAGGTGTATTAATTTATATAATTATTAGAAGGAACCTATGAGTTACTCTGCCTCTCAAAGCAAATTTCCTGGTTTCAAATGCTGCCTCCATCATTTCCTTGGTGTTTGATCTTTGAGAGGTTATTTGGCTGTATCATGCCTAATTTTCTCGTCTGGAATGTGGAACTAAGAATACCTATGCAATAGGGTTGTTTTAAGTATTTAATAGGCCAATACTTTAAAATGTGTGTGTTATAAATAAGTGATAAACTGATAAACAAGAACACAAAATTAATAGTAAAATATGATAATATGACTTTTGTTTCTAACAATAATGGCATGTCTGATTAACATATATTCTTATTCTTCATAATTAACTAGACTATATGGATGACATAGATGAAATAATTTTCAGATATTGGATAACAGGCAGTGCAGGACAATGGCCAATGATAGAAAGAAAAAAAGTACAATGAGTACCCAACCACCCATGCATTTTATCTGGATGCAGTTTTCTGATAGTACAGATAGGGATCCCAAACAGAATAATAAGTTTTCACTGAGATGTGGACACAGCAATTGAATTTGGGTAGTCTGAGGAGTCTTAGATTAATAGTGCAGAGAACCAGAGGAGATCATCACAGATCACTCCGGAAAAGAAAAATACTACAAAGACATGTAAACTGAACAATTCATAGAACTCACATAATTTTTAAAATTCAGCATTTTTGTCCATATTGTTATACACTTTGATCTATAAAATTAATTCATATTAAATTTAAGTCACCATATTTTTTAAAGTATGAATGTACAGTCTGATTCATTGGGAAATGCAAAAAAAAAACTTAGATAAGCAAAATATTTTGAAAGGAAACAAAAAATAGGCAGAAGTAATTGCTTAACTTCAAGAGACCTTGTAAAACTAATTATTCCAGAGAACACAGGATTGGTTCACAGATACAAAGAGAGATTAAAGAATCTAGAAATAAATCTATAACTATTTATGGTCAATATTTTGTTTTTAAAGGCAACTTTTTTTGATTTTAAGAGTGAGGACTGAGAGAGAGGAAAAAATACATCAATTTCTTGTTCCACTTATTTATAAAATCGTTGGTTGAATCTTTTTAAAACCAAAGCACTGATGTAACTCTGTAGAAAGAAGAGTCTTTGAAACAAATGGTGCTGAGATAACTAGATATTCAAAAGAAAAATAATGAGCTAGGACCTCTCATGCAATAAACTGTATTATGTCAAGATGATATAGCCAACCATAAAATATAAAAATATAAACTTTATGAAGAACATTTAGGAAAAACATTTGTGAATTTTTGATAGACAAATACTTCTTATAGAGGACATAGAAATTAATAAAAATATTAAAAATTAACATAAAAAAGGTAAGTTGGAACTTTATTAAAAATAAAGTATTGTGCCCTCTCATTCTACATACTCAGACTAAATATTATACATATATACATTTATACATAATATATATTTGACAATTTATGTTGGGTATATATAAAAATTTCGTACAATTCACAAATAAGGCTACTAACCCGATTTTAAAATAAGGACAAACTGTTTTAGTAGGCTTCAAAAGGAGATATACAAATACCAATTAGCACAAAAAATGCTCATAATCTCTCATTGGTGAAATGTGATTATCATACAAGGATGTGGACCAACTGGAGCTATCACACACATTGCTGGCACTGTTTTTGTCTTTGTTATTTTTAAGAGTGTGATTTCAGGGACTGGATGTGAGCTCTTCTGTTATGTATTTAGAGAAGTGTTTGTAAACTCTTGTAGTATTGTAGTAATGATATTTATAATAGTGTTACCTGTTTCCTATGAAGAGAACAGTGGTTTTTAGTAACTAGGATTGTATTAATATGACCACCTACATAGACTAAACTAAAATGACAGCAAGCAGATCAGAGGTAGCCTGAGCTTGCTTTTGAATAGGGGCATTATTTGTAAAAAAACACAATGGACCTTTGTGGTGAAATAAGAGTGTTGTATATGCGGATTGTGAATGTGATTACCTGGACATACACATTTGTCAAAATTTATCAAATGGCACATTTAAAAAGGGTACATATTATTGGGTTAAATACACCTCTATCAAGTTGATTTAGAAAATAATAGTTACAATGTCTAATTGTCAGACTTCTGAACTATTTTTAATATGTCCTTTATAGATTTGTTAATTTTCAAAAATACCTATACATACCTTTTCACTTCAAACAAATAATTAATATGAACTATTAATTTGAGTTAACAAAATATCTTAACTAAGAGCAATAGCTTAATAACATAGTCAGTAGGACCACCGTAAACCCTAGATGCTATGAAGAAATACATGAGTGATTATATAATAGAGGGAGTGTTTGTGCTACATTTTAATTCACCAAAATATATACCACCAATATGTGAAGCAGAAAAAGCACATTATTAATCAAGACATGCTAGGCACACTTTTAGGTTTTTGTTTTTACATTTCTCAGTCTAAAACATTAAGGTCTGACCTGCTATGTCTAACATTGATTTGTAACACCAAAAGGGGCAGCATAATCAAAGAGCAAAATCAGAAGAAAAGGCTCTCTGCAGAAGATGAAAGCTCTGTTATTGATAGAATCACTACATTAGTAGTGATAATTAAACTTAGAAAAAGAGAAAGGATTAATTTGTCCTCATCAAATCTACTATCATGATTGTGTTTCTTTGGAAAGTGAGATTGATAATTATCTAGCATATTTGTGCATGTAAGATTAATTCTTCTATTTCTTTTTCTTATTTTTCCATCTTACCTTCTTTTCAATTTGGTGTCTTTATAAAGTAAATATGAAAGCTAAAAATGATATCTATCTTCTACCATTAAACACCCAATGATGCTATAGCATGTGCAAAATTTTAGACACATTTTTTTCTTTACTTAATAATCATGTTCATACACACGTAAAAGTAGAACAGAGGGGGGAAAAGAACATATGGATGTATTTTAGAAGCAAATTTACACACATAACTAATCCATCTAGGGCACAGAAAGAGAACAGGTACACATATGCCAATGCTATTTTCAAAACCCTTTGAAAAGTAAGAAGTGCTAAATTAATATAATAAATATTCATTGATATTATCTATTACCCAAAGTAGCACAAAGCCCTTGGTTTTCAAGATTGAGAATGTTTCCATTGTTCATTTTTAAGATATTATGGGGTTTGAATGAAAACATCTGTATTAACAAAGGAAAATTTATACTGGCTATTTTTAAAAGTGAAAATAATTAGAGGACTTTGTGCAGAAAACCTGACATTCTTTTTCAAGTTAAAATTTAACATAAACACTGAAGGTATTTGGGGAAAGTACCTTCTTTCAAATGATAATTTCTATTACATGACATTTAAAACTATTGTAACATGAGTTCATATAGGACCTTCAAAAAAATCACACACACTATTACAGGGGACAAAATTGTCATGTTAAGTACGTGAATCATTCCGTTTGATTTTGTGTGTGTGTGTGTTTTAAGTATTTTATTTCCCACCTCCCCCCCGCCCCGCCGTGGAACATTACTTGTACAAGTTCATACTTCCAGGGTCAGAAAAGAAGTACACTCTACCTCTGCATATATATCCTTTTCAACTCTGAAGGTCATTATGGTGTTCAAACTTGTATCCTCCAGGCTAAAGGTGGGGAATCATTTTTCTGCCATGGGCCATTTGGACATCTATAACATCATTCTCAGGCCATACACAATTATCAACTTAAAAATCAGCCTGTTATATTTGGTGAAACATTTAAATAACTCACCCCTAATGCCTTGGCAGGGCCAGACAAAATGATTTTTGGGGGCCTTATATGGCCTTATACAGCCTGCAGGCCAGAAGTCCCTACCTATGCTCTTGCAGTGGTTGGCAAACTCATTAGTCAACAGAGCCAAATATCAACAGTACAACGATTGAAATTTCTTTTGAGAGCCAAATTTTTTAAACTTAAACTATATAGGTAGGTACATTGTTATTAACTTAATTAGGGTACTCCTAAGGCTTAGGAAGAGCCACACTCAAAGGGCCAAAGAGCCGCATGTGGCTCATGAGCCACAGTTTTCCGACCACAGTGTGAAATGGTATGCCACAGCAAGCTTCAACTGCATCTGACGTGGAATGGTAATTATTCAAGAATTCTGGTAGTGTTTGACATCAGGTTGATAGCTAAAAATGGATTGTGGCATAGACCCTTTACAATGATAATCAATAAATGCCATGTATCCAGCAGATCTCTAGCTGGTTATTGACTCACACACCTGTGATGATATCCTATTTCAAAAGTTATTGTGTGTGTGTTGTTTTTGGAAAAGAAAGGTAAGGAAAAAGAGAAAGGAAAAGGAAGGGGGTATGGAAAAGAGAATGGAAGAATTGAAGGAAGGGAGGAAGAAAATATCCAAATCATTTAACCTAAATTCTCACAATTCCTTAAAATAATCTTTTCTTTAACATATTTTGGAAAAACACATTAAAAGTAAGACTAAAAAAGTAATTTGAAATGAATCTAGTTTTTCAGTAACATTATCTTCATCTCCTAAGTGATTTTTAAATTTTCCTTAATACTACATAACCATTCCTTCTAAAGTTGAGAAAATTATATGTAGATATATTTCAGAAAACAAAATGAAAGATTTCCTATCCATAACAATAAATATCTTCATCTTTAAGATGAGAATGGCATGAACATTACATTTTTTGAATAAAATCTCATTTAGAAAACTATAGTAATTCCCCTCCCACCCCTCCTCCCCTTCCCCCACTTTTATTGATTTTAGTGAGAGAGGGAGAGAAACATGGATGTGAGAAACATGAATTGGCTGCCTTCTGAACGCTCCTGATGGTGATCAAGACTGCAACCTGGGCTAGTGCCCTGGTCAAGATTTTAACCAGGTACATTTAGTGTTGCACAGGGCAACACTCAACCAACTGAGTTACCTGCAGGGTCCCTGTTATCGTTTTAATAATATCCATCTATTTGGGTGTGAGATAATATTTCATAATGATTTGAGAATGCATTTTCCTGACATTAGTGATGTTGGGCACTTTTTCATATGTTTGTTGGCCATTTGTATGTCTTCTTTGAAAAAAAAGTCATTCCAATCCTTTGCCCATTTTTTAATCAAATTGTATGTTTGTTTTTTTCTATTGAGTTATATAAGTTTCTTATATAATTTGGATATCAACCAGTTATCAGATATGTTGTTTAAAAATATTTTCTCACATTCTATAGGTAGACTTTTCATTTAATTTTTCTTTGTTGTGCAGAAGCTTTTTTTACTTTTATGTAGTCTCACTTGTTTATTTTTGCTTTTATTGCCTGTGCTTTTGAAGTGATATCCAAAATATTTTTACCAATGCCACTGTCAAGGAGTTTTCTCCAGTTTTCTTCTAGGACTACTATGGTTTCATGTCTTACATTTAAATCTTTCATTCTTTTGCACGTGGCTATCCAGTTTTCCTGTCACAATTTACTAAAAAGAATATATATTCCCATTGCGTATTCTTGAAACCCTTGTCAAAGCAGTTGGCTGTTCATGTATGAGTTTATTTCTGGGTTCTTTACTTTGTTCTATTGGTCTAGGTGTTTTGTTTTGTTTTTGTCAGTGCCACACTGTTTTAATTACTATAGCTTTGTAGCATACTTTTAAATCAGAAAGTGTGATGTCTCCAGTTTTGTTCTTTTTTTCTAAAAATAGCTATGGTTATTCAGGGCATTTTGTGACTCCATATTAATTTTAAAATTGTTTTTACTTTCTATGAAAAATGCCATTGGAATTTTTATGAGGGTTGCACTGAATCTATAGATATGTTTGTATAGTATAAACATTTTGACAATATTATCTCAATCCATGAACAGGGGATATCATCTCATTTATTTGTGTATTTTTCTATTTCTTTCATCAATATTTTATAGTTTTCAGTGTATATAAAATTTAATTATAGGTTAAATTTATTTCTAAGTATTTTATTTTTTCTGGTACTATTGTAAATTTGCTTTCTTGATTTTATTTTCAATAGATTGTTGTTGTGAAGAAATGTAACTGATTTTTGTATGTTCATTTTAACCTATTTCAACATGAAATGCTTTGTATAATTACACTTTAATATTCCAAATTTAATTTTTGTATTAGGAACACTATGTGTTTGATTTTCATGATATGTCTTAATTTTATATCTTATATCATACTAGAGACCTGGTGCACAAAATTCGTGCATAGAGTGGGGGATCCCTCAGCCCAGCCTGCACCCATTCCAATCAGGGACTCCTCAGGGGATGTCCAACCACCGGTCACTGTGGAATTGGGCCTTAACCAGTGGTTGGACAACCCTCTCACAATCTGGGACCACTGGCTCCTATCCACACCCCTGGCTGCCAGCCTGATTGCCCTAACCCCTCTACCTGCCTTCCTATCGCCCCTAACCTCTTTGCCTGCCTGCCTGCCTGATCACCCCTAACTGCCTCTGTCTCCCTAATCTGGTTCCCAACTGCCCTTACCTGCAGGCCTGATCTTGCCTCCAACTGTCCTCCTCTGCCGGCCAATTTGGTTCTGATTGGTCAGTTTCTATGCCAGTCAGCATCAAAAGCACTGCCTCCTAGGCAGCCATTGGCTCCTTACATTCACCCAGATTTGGTTCTGATTGGTCAGTTTCTATGCCAGTCAGTTTTTCTGGGCCTATCAATGGGGCCTGATCAGAATGGGGCTGATCAGCAGCCCCCCTGGAGGCCCTGTTGGCCAGGCTGAGAGAGAAAGAGAGGCAAGTTCTGATCAAGGGCTACCACAGAGGCTTTGGATCAGACCCTGCCTCTCTCTCTGCAGGCCTCTCTTCAGGCCTGATCCGCAGACCCCTAGGTAATCAGTGCTGAGTCGAGTGCAGCAGTGGCCCCAGTCAGTGCTGGGTCCGGTACAGCAGTGGCCCCAGTCAGTGCTGGGTCACCATGGCAAACCAGCACTGACTTCCCTCCTTAGCCCATTTATTATATAGATCGGTACTTTTCCTATCACACACATGGTGTGTGTGTGTCTGTGTGTTTGTTTAATTTCTATCTTGGACTTTACTAGTATCTCTGGAGTACAAACACAAGGTCATTTTTAAAATACAGATATTTTTATTGATTTCAGAGAGGAAGGAATAAGAAGAGAAAGACTGAAACATCAATGATGAGAGGTGGTCATAGGTCAGTTGCCTCCTACAAGCCCCGCCCGGGGATTGAGCATGTGCCCTGACTGGGAATCAAATGTGATCCCCCTCCCGGTTCCTAGGTATGGCAGGGTCACAGGTCAGTGTTTACTTTCATTCTTAAGAATAGAATGCTTTCGACCACCTTAGTGTCTAACAAATGTGTGCTAAATGGTGAAAAAATAAGACTACAATTTTTAACAAGGAGAGTCAAAACTAAACTATATTGTTTCTACTTATTATCATATTCTTTCTATGTGTATATAGAAATGTCAACACTTTGTGGAATAGATATATAATTTCTTATTTTTTACATAAAACATTGAAATTGTAACTTATAAAGTAGCTGTTCATCTAAACAGGTCCATTTTTTAAGTTATTTCTACCAAAACACAGGTTACCTAAGCCAAAACTCATTTTCAGAAGCTTCTATCCTTCAAAGGCATAGTAAAGTTTCATGATTTCTTAAACTGCAATCATATGTCAGACACTGAAATAAATATGTCTCCTGCATAACCTCATTTAAATAGTTCCTCAGGTCATTAATATGTTCTACTGTTCACATTGTGTTAGAGAAAAAAAAAGTGGAGCCTGGATGCAGAGGACCTTGCTCACATCACAGAGCAAGAAATAAATGGAACTGGAATATTTATCCATGCCCATCAGACTTCCAGGTCTGTGAGATTAAATAGTATGTAAAACCAAATGCTTAAAATTATAAATAAATCTGGATTGGGAAGAAAAGGGTAAGAATAGGTAGAAAGAAAACAGAACAAGATCTGGCAAATTCTAAGACAATGACTTTCCATTGATTTTTAATTTTCTCTATGTTACCCTAAATAAGGTAGGATAGGTTTCTATATCCTGAATATACAATTAAGAAGAAAGTTGACAGTTTGACATATTTTTCTGAGCGATATGGATTTAAGAAGTGTTGAAGATCATTAAAATCTTACTACCTTAACATTTTTTAATATAACTTTTCTCAGTTAATTTTTTAGATGTCTGTTTATATACCTTACTTGAGCTCACCTTTAAAACAGGGAACATATTAGAAAAATGATTTATTTATAAACACTTTTGAAGAAATAACAGATAATATAATCTTGTATTAGTCATTTTAGCTGAAAAGATTGGATAATCTTTTATTATTTTGTTCTTCTCTTCCCTTAACATCCACAATAGCAAAAAAAATAAATAAAAATAAATAAATAAATAAAATCTAAAAACGAAACAAGAAACTTTTAAGTAGAGAGAAATAGACTGTCATGTTGTTGAGGTATAACCCTCATGTGGAACTCCATTATACATAGGATTAACCTTTAGACTCTAACAAGGTCCTTCAATCAATCTATTTTTCTTCTTGTCCTATGCCACCCTTTCTAGTCTGTGTTTCTATCATTCCCTATATACTGTATATGCTACTCTATACATCCATGCTTTTATATATTCTATTCTCATCCTTAAATGAACATTTCCTACATCTCTGTCAGGAGAATACACATTTACTGTTTATGGAACAAATTAAAGTTTGTAAGGAATATACCTCCTGGATTAGGCAGAATTAGCACTTCATCTTTTGTGAAATAAGTACTTTGCAAACACATAATATAGTCTTTACCACACTGTATTTATAAAAGCAATTTCTTACAAATCCACGTTTATTCATTGAATGATATATTCTGAATTGTAAAGGACAATTTTTTGTTTATCTCTTGGTATAACTCCTTTAGTTATCAAAGATATTTGAACAAAATATACTTATTATGTTAAATTTTGTGCATTCTATGACATTTAGCATATTTGTGGATAGAGTAGGCATTTAATATATTTTAATTCTAATAGCTATAGATATAGATATAGATATAGATAGAGATAGATATAGATATATATGCCTAAGCAGCAACTGTTTGATCGTTCGACCAGTAGCTATGATGTGCAATGACCACCAGGGGGCATATTTTCAATGCACAGGCATGGAAGCATAGAACAGATTGGTGAATATCAGAGGAAAGTCGAGAGGGGGGAGGGCAGGAAGATATTAACCAAAGATCTTATATGCATACTAGAGGCCTGGATCACGGGTCTCAGCCTGGCCGGCAGGGATTGGGCTGAATCCGTGCACTGGGACTCCAACATTCCCCAAGGGGTCCCAGATTGTAAGAGGGCTCAGGCCAGGCTGAGGGACCCCACCCATACATGAATCCATGCACAGGGCCTCTAGTATATCAATAAAATGCCAATGAATAGCCAATTATAAATTATAATTGACTATCAGTACAAAAATTAAAACTTGTTATAGTTGGAAGTTTAGGAAACCTATTTAGATGGAGGGATTTATAGATTCCTTTAATAAATAATGTTGAAACATCAAACAAACTCTTAAAATACTCCCCAATCTAGGTAAGTTTTATTTACTTTTTATTATTAAAATAATTTTTCTAGCTGCCTTATCATCTGATATAAAAAAAACACAGACACATTGTATGACATGTTACATGAATCAAATTTCTGATTTATTTTTAAATGAGTCATGTATGTCAACTTTATACACTCTTAGATTTTCCATATTGCTTAGGAAAAGTTCTGAATACCTAAAATATGTTAAAACTCTAAAACCTGAAAATGTATTGGATATTGAAAAGAGTGTACCACTCACTAACAAATATTTTATCTTCATTCTGATATTCATAAAATGACTTAGTCAAGAACCATGTCATAAAATTCTGATATAACTGAAAAAGGGAGTTATCTAGTAAAGATATCATAGAAGTATGAAAGTAAGCGTATATAGTTATATCACACATTCATCACAACCTATGGTCTACTTCATTTTACCATTTCATAGGTGAGTGGATCTCCAGAAAACACTCTTTAAAACCATAATCATGAATTTATTATGGAGAAATTACAGCACTTGGCTGTGACCCTTGTGTTATTAGAGTCTTATAATATTTTCACTCTCCCCAGCACATTGTCAAATGATGACAATACAACCTTAGCAGTGATTTGATCATATCCTTTCTCAACAAACTGTCTCATAGTGGATCAGACCCTAGACTTCTATCACAAACACTTTCCTGAAATCCTTACTTTCTGTTTCATCCCCACTGTACCCATTCCATGTGTGCCACATTTACCCTAAGAACAACTGAACAAATTGCGCATTCTAGTCCTCGATAACATAGAAATCTCAATGTTTACTGAGTCAATTTACATGAAACTAATGCATTTCAACATTGCCCACTTTAACGTTTCTACTATGCCATATTTAACATTTTTTATGTATTTAAGGTAGGTTTTAGGCAGTGGAATATTTTCTTAAAGGAAAATTGTGCACTGAATTTCAATTCAATTACTGGAGAGGTATTGGGCAAACAGAAATGATGAGAAGGATTTCCACTACTTGTCAAGACAGAGTAAAAGGAATGGAATTGTTCTCCCATGTGAAAGAACTGAAAAGCTGGAAAAAATATATGAAACCACAGTATTCAGAAAATGATTCTTGAAAGACAGAAAACAAATAAATTGAATGCAGTACTGATGGAACAGTGCCATGTCGAAACCCACGTCCACCTGAAATCTGTGGTGATGACCTTATTTGGAAATCTGGAAAAATTGCAAGGTTATATGGTGAAGATCTGGGGAAGGTAAGTTCTTGGCTCCAGCAGGGGAAGGGGAAGAATAACCATGATGAAATACACTGCAAGTGTTCTCTTTGGATAGGTTTGCTCTGCAGAAGGAAAGATCAAATTCTGCCAGAATTTGATCCCAATTGGAGGAAGGACACTTTTCCAATTCCAGCCCCTTGGAGCCTTTATGTCTCATCTGGTAGAAGAAAATTTTTGAGAGGCACTAGTAATGATTAAATGCCATGGACACAGGCCCACAGAAGCTAAGATTCAATCATACTTACATAATACGTTCCGCCTTACACATACCTTGCCAGCACAGGAATAGGTCTCCACTTTACTGATAATATATTACAGTTGCAAAAGCTGCAACTCTCAGAGATGTACTTAGGAAAGCCCAGAATCAACAGGAGAGATGAAAACTAGGGCACAAGGGAAATGTGAAGCTTCTGGCACCTACAAACACACCAAACATTAAACACAACAAACTCCCAGGGAGATTAATATAAAATCTACCATTGAGGGACTATTTACCTCAGTTTCTATCACCCAATGCATGATGTTTGGCTTTCAAAATATAATTGCAAGGCATGAAGGCAAAATAAAGAATCAAATAAATCTGAACAACACAAGAAGCATAAGAAGCTGATTCACATTTGACAAAGATGTTGGAAAACAAGGAATACAAAATTCAGTATCTAAAGTAGCTATTGTTACTACACTAAGGGCTGTTAGGTAAAAATAACAGACAACATGAAAAAAACAGATGTGTGGTTTAAGGAGAGATATAAACTCTAATAAGAAAGAATCAAAAACAAATGTTAGAAATAAAAAATAGCAATACAGAAATGAAGAATGCCTTTGGTGGTCTCAACAGTAGACTACATATAGCTGAGTAAAGAAACAGTGAACTTGAAAAGGTAATAAAAACTCCCCAAACCAAAATGTGAAGAACAAAGGAATGGGGAAAAAAATAAAACAGAACATGTCTGACCTGCGTAAGTATTTAGGCAGCGGTTCTCAATCTGTGGGTCACGACCCCTTTGGCAGGCGAACGACCCTTTCACAGGGGTCACCTAAGACCATCCTGCATATCAGATACTTACATTACAATTCATAACAGTAGCAACATTACAGTTATGAAGTAGCAATGAAAATAATTTTATGGTTAGGTCACAACATGAGGAACTGTATTTAAAGGGCCAGAAGGTTGAGAACCACTGGGTTAGAGCATTGACCCAATAATAGAAGGGCTGTGGGTTTGATTCTGGTCTAGGACACAAACCTGGGTTGCAGGTTCCCTAACCCAGTTGAGACGACCAATTGATGTGGCTCTCTCATATCAATGTTTCTCTCTCTCTTCCCCTCACTCTCTCTAAAAATCAATGGAAAAATATCCTCTAGTGAGGATTAACAAACAAAAAAGGAAAAAAAAAACAGAACACATATATTTTATACAAAAGTATAAAATACACATAATTGAAATTTAAAAAGAAACAAAAGAAATATTGGAAGCAATAATAACCAAACATTTTGTAAAACAAATGGCACGCACCTTACCACAGATCCAGAAATCTCAGAGAAATCCAAGTGTGATAAATAGCAAAATACCTACACCTAGAAATATTACCAAGTACCAAACCAAAAAAGAAATAGAAAGTCCTTGAAATAGAGAATACAAAACAATAAAAAAACCTACCTGTAGATGAACAAGAATTAGAATTACAGTGAGCTTATTGGTAAGCATGCAAACACACAGCTAAGTGAAAGAAGCTATTCAGAAAAGGTTTAATGTTATATATTACTAACCTAAAAACGAAAAGCCAAAGGGAAAGGTAATAGGTGTTTACTTGAAATCCAAAAAGATAGATATTCGAAAAGCAATGATTCAGGCAGAAACCCAAATAGTGTGTAGTTTATAAGGTGAAAGCGAGGGCTGTTTATGAGAACGGAAAGGGGAATCGTTCCATGAATCAAAGGAAAGATTTTTTAAGGGTGTTAATAAACTAAGGAAGGGGTTTTTACAGGTGCCAATGAGCTAACGCAGTGATGCTACTTATAGCGAACGCTTTTAATGTTTACTCTGGTAGTTATAATGTTAGCTTACCGCTTATCTTTGCAAACAGTTGTTTCGAATCCAATGTTGCTTAAGTCCAAGCCAAGAATTGGTTTGTTCAGTTGAAATATTCCAAAGGATTCAGGTTTAAGACATACAAGGCAGTTCCTCTGGGATGTCAGCTCTGTGTTCATTTTAAAGTGACTCCATTTACATTATTTTTTTACAATAATTATACTTATGTATCACTCTAGAAAAGCCAAAACTATAGCAATGATACAACAGCCATCTCTAGGTGCATGAGGTGGAGAAGATGTTGAGAGAGTAAAGCACAGGACATTTTTCAGTGGTGACGTTATTCTATTAAATATTATAATGGTGGCTACACGACACTACATATTTGTCAAAACCTGTATAATTTTCAACATGGGTGAACATTATTGTATAAAAATAAAAAAAAATATTTAGGAACCTGGGATCCCAGGATGAGATGCAGAATGTGAAAAAAATAATCTAATTTAAGTACAAATGGAATAAGTTACCTGACTGAAGAAGAGAGAGAGTGAGAGTGTTGACTGAAGGAACTTGGAATAAGTGGAATATTTTATACTAAAGGCAAAAGCAACTGTTAATAAATAACCAATATATTCTATTTTATAAAACTGCTCTTGGTCAGAGCCAGATATCTTAATTTTGGAGTGGGAAATTATTAATAAATATTAATAAATAAGGAAAGATAGAATAGTTCACATACTAATGGATTAACATTGAATCGATCATATATACTTGTGTTAGTCAGTTTGTGCTAATATGACAAAGTACCACCTACTGGGTAAGTTATAAATGTTAACAGAGGGGAGAGGAACTCCTCTCTCCTGGTTGCTGAGGGGGTGAAATACTTGTGATATTTTAAGAAAAGGAATTTTCTGAGCCTCACACAGAAGAAGGCATTATTTTTATTTGCATGGAATTAAATCCTTGAGTTTCTAAAGTGGCATTTCCCTTTGTTCAGTCATAGAAGAAGTGTCGCTGGGGCCTCAGTAGAGCTAAAATCAGTCAGTGTCCAGAGTTTCCTTTCCATGTAGGAGCTGGGTCCAGTCCAGCATCAGGCTAGCTTAGCTTGTGTTTCCCACTGAAGCCCATCAGTCCATTGCATGTGCGGTCCACATGGCCATGGGCCACAGCAGAATGCAAGGAAGCAGGAACAGAAGAGCCCCACAGCCAAGAGTCATGAGCCAAGCACACCAACTGCAACAAGAGCCACAAAAGAGCAAACTCTTTCCATGGCTGCTGTGCATCACAAGGTCACAATTTCTTTCTGGTCAGGGCACATGCCTGGGTTGCAGGCTTAATCCCCAGTAGGAGGAGTGCAGGAGGCAGTTGATTGATGTTTCTCTTACATGGATGTTTCTCTCCCTCTCCATTCTTCTTTCTCTAAAATCAATAAACATATTTAGAAAAAGAGAGGGCAAGTGAACTCCTTTGTTTAGAAGATTATGTATTCCCAAATTTTTGTGGGTTTGTAATGGCCATGCCCACTGTGGACAATGATTCCTTTTCCCAGGTGTGACTGACAGAAAAGTATCTTCCCTGTGTCATCCCAGCTTTAGTGGACATGTTTCTATCTTCCATTTCTTTCCCTCAGTGTTTTGCAGGGAATAGGCCCGAGTTTTCCTGCAGAGTGCAAAGTTGCAGTTTCCTGGTGAAGCTGCTCAAATGATATGCCTATAGTGTCTGGCCTTCCCTTTTACTTCTTTCTTATTATTAATAACTAGCTAATTACACAGGCATCATAAACAACAGAAATTTCTCATAGTTCTGGAGGCTGAAAGTCCAAGATCAGGGCACCAGCATAGCTGGATAAAAGCCTTCTTCCAAGTTAACGACTTCTTGTTGCAATTCCCTATGGTGGGAGGGTTACTCTGTGGCGTCACTTTTATAAAACCACTAGTCCCAATCATGAAGGCTCTACTCTCATGATTTAAGCACTTCGACTCCTAATACCATCATATTGGCCATAGGATTTCAATATATGAATTTTGGTGTGGCACAAACATTCAAACCATAGCAGAACTCATGTTTAACTTAACATACATACAGATGATTACATATAGAAGCATCTAAAATATGAGTATACCTATGGATTAGTATGCACACATGCATACCTTTATTCTATCTTCTGAGAGCACCTAGAAACTACTATATCCCAGTAGCATGAACTCACCTAGCAACCATGATTTCTAATATCATAGTTTCTAATGCAATTCTACATTAAGAGGAACCATTTGGATAAATGGCTGATTCTAGACCTGAGGTAGGAAATATACAAGATAAAACTGAGGCATTTTGTAGTTCTGGAAATTAACGTTCAAATAAAATCCCCACAGTGACTGGGTTCTATCAAAGGGACACCGGAGCCAAATGAAAAAAGTTCCCGATGGTCAAAGTTGGAATGATTGCAGCTTGTCCATTAGTTTAAATAAATATTCATAAATGCTCATGAGTCCATATAATATAAATGTTGAACAAACACATGAAGTCCATAATGATATAAGTGTTATGAAAAATAATTTCACATAGCTCTCTGCTCTGTAAATGTATGCAGCACATAGTGATTCTCTTCCAAAAAGTACAGTGCAGAAAGGGGAAATTAAAAAATAACTGTAGAATCAAGAAACCTGACAAGATTTTTCTCAGTCATGTCATTAAGGGCAACATCCACAGTGCTATGTCATTTTGATAGCATGCGACCTGGATATGATGTGATAAAAATAACATTTAAATCTCTGTGGTTTTCTTTCAGAAATAGATAACCACACTGTAATCAGGAGAAAAATATCAGACAAAGCCTCATTGAGGAAATTTTACAAAATATCTGAAAGGTGCACCTGAAACTGGCAAGGTTATGCAAAACAGGGGATATCTAGGAAACTATTACAGATAAAAGGAGCCTCAGTAGGCATGATCAATAGATGTACTGTAATATCCTGTATGTAATACTCTTAAGACATAAGAGAACATTCGGTAAAAAATAAGGAAATATAAACTATGGATTTCAGTTAATAACATTTCATCAATTAATGTAACAGATGTGCCACATGATGTAAGTTGTTGAGCATAGAGGAAATTTGATGCGGGTATCGGTGTAAGCAAACTCTCTGCACGATCACTGCAGCTTTCAGGTAAATCTAAAAGTGTCTGAAAATAAAACTTTATTTTAAAAATGTAATGTTAACTGCATTCCATATATTCAGAAATTAGATGAATGAACATGTTAAATCGAGAAATGGAAGATATAAAAAAGCCCAAATTCAAATACATAAAAATAAATACAACAAGATGGAAATGTACGAGATGAACAGTATGTTAGGTAGTGCAGAAGCAAGAATCCGTGAATTTGTGGGCTTAGAAATATAAACTCTTCAAAATGAAAGATAGAGACAAATAAAAGAAAAGCATTACCTGTCTTTTTCCATCTAATGAGGCTGAATTTTAGAAAGTTCACTGCAAATGAAAAAATAGAAAAACTTTAGCTCAGCATTTTGTTTTCTTTCAGTGTCTCACCATTAACCTTGCCTTCTTAAACTTGCATTTTTAAACCCCACTCCTGTGCCCGTTCTTTTGCAAAAACTAATTCTTGCTTAATATTCTTCCAGGGAATCCTTTGCTATCTCTACTAATGCCCTTAGGTAAACACATACTTTAGTTAGTAATGTGTGTAAATGTTTACATCTCCTTTAGTAAATTTGTTATTTGTTGAGACTCAAATTTTGTCCTATTCAACTGTTCACAAAGGCACTTCCGCAGTGTTTGAACATGTCATAAGTATATCTCTTTTCCTTAAAGCAGTATCAGCATAGGTGGATGCATACTAAATGTTTTTAAACTCTGGCCAATTAGGAGTGAGTGGGACTTAAGTCTACATCTTGTGGTGTCATAATCATAATAATTTTATGCAAAATATGTAGAGTAAGCGAAATAAAGCAGGAGATTCTGATATAAATTCCAACTTCTAAACAATTCCTTCCTCTATCCACAGGTGAGTCTGGGGTAAGATTCTATTGTATTTTAGATTTACTCAACTGGTGCTTAAGCTCCCTTAGATGGCCACATTTAATTTTTTGCATTGTCCTTTGAAGTGAGATATGATGGTCATGTATCAATTTTCTTGGTATAATTGTTACACAGGATTAAAATCTTATTTGCATTTCTTTATTCCCTTAAAGTTTAGACTTTAGAAACCTCATTATTGCCCTAGCTGTTTGGCTGAGTGACAGGGGTGGGCAAACTTTTTGACTCGAGGGCCACAGTGGGTTCTTAAACTGGGCCGGAGGGCCCGAACAAAAGCATGGATGGAGTGTTTGTGTGAACTAATATAAATTCAAAGTAAACATCATTACATAAAAGGGTACAGTCTTTTTTTTCCAATAGTTTTATTCATTTCAAACGGGCCAGATCTGGCCCGCAGGCCGTAGTTTGCCCACGGCTGGGATAGAAAATCGGCCTGTAGGGTTCAGGGTACCCGGTTTGATCCTGGTGCTCGATATTTCTCCTTGTCTTTCCCTCTCTCTTCCACTCTATCTAAAAATCAATGAAAAGCATCTTGGATGAGGATTAAAATGTTGGTTTTTTTTAAGTAAAAATGCTTTCTTTAAAAAAACAAAAACAAGAAAACACCTCATTACTAAGATATACTTTTTCCCTAAATATACACTGCAGCACGCTGACTACTTGCTTTATTCATCAACAAAGGAATGATACCTTTATTACTAACTGGTGCTACTCTATTTCACAATTTCAAGTCTATTCTTTGGGGAAAATTTTATATATGATAGACCTCATTTGCCCTTTGTGATCTGACACATGGGGAAAGTTTTATCCTCTCATTAGAGGCAGTATAAAATTATTTTAGATCTAACTAGGAAATGGCTTTTTGACTGTCAGGGTAATTCTTAGAAAAGGGGAAATATAGAATTATTCACAAAGCTTAATCATTTGAGAGTTTACAGGAGAGAATAGGTGTCAACGCAGAAAGTAAAGTACCAGAGAAGTCAGTAGCAATCTTTAATACAGGGAACAGGGCACTTTTGGATGGGAATGCCATATGTATTAGAATTAACTTACTAGTATATAGATATAGATCCAAAGAAAATATATGTCATCTACACCATTATCTCATGTGAAAAACGAACAACAAAAAACCAGGCCTTATCCGAAATGTATCAGATGGAATATTTTGCTGTTTGCTTACTAAGCTTTAGCAAGCCCCCTGACTTAAATGTATATGTGTTTTTATTGATTTCAGAGAAAGGAATGGAGAGGGAGAGAGAGGTAGAAACATCAAGAGAGAGAAATATTGATTGGCTGCCTCCTGCACACCCCCACTGGGGACCGAGTTTGTAATCCGGGCATGTACCCTGAACCAGCTCCCTCCTGATGCATGCAATGATACTCAGCCAACTGAGCCATGCTGGCCAGGCTGTCAATCCCTTGATTTGAAAGTTTGGAAAATATTATTTTGGCACAACATCTGCAAAAATTCCCATTTTCATTTGCAATATTATAACTGATTTCTTCCTGAGCTTTGTGTAGTATCATTAACTAGATTTAAAAAAATAATATTTATTCTTGAAATACATAGTTTAGAGAGATTTTATTCATATAAAGTTTCATAATTATTTGATCATAAATTATATAGCATTTCAGCAATAACTTAATATTTTCACTATAATTTATAGCAAATAGCAGGCTGAATACGTTAACAGAAATTCATTCACAAGTTTTATTGTTTCCGAAATTGAGAAAATGATAATTAATTTAAAACATGATGTATTTTGAGTTTCATATTTGTGTTAGTTCCTCATCAGAAATGCTAATAAATAATAAAACTAACATATAGCTTTTAAGCTAAAAAGGTAATATTATGTATTTGTTTTTACAGCAGAGAAATGTTTTAAAACATATATAGTATTTTAAATGAAATAGAGGACATATTAAGGAAATTACATCACACTTAACATATCTAATAAAACAGATTTAAAGATGAAAATACACCTTTGAGGATGGCTAGGTTTTAATCTGGCCTGCTGATTTTTTTAAATGACTATTAATCTAGCCCTTTTTTGTTGCTTGTAGTCTTCTAACTTATTTGAAATAAGACGCTGGGCCTAGATTAATAACCACATTTATCTTATATCTAAACATTTAATGAGTAAGAATCTAGGGCAGAAAACGTTTTAGGAAAATCCTGAGATAATCTCACCAAAAAACATATCACAACTCTTGGTGGTTTTAAAAAAATATCATGGACTTAGAAAGATGTAGCTTTATGGTAATATATTTTCACATAGTGTTCATTATTCTGACATAACCTCCTTTGCAGAGAAAATTGTGCATTATGGGTTGAAATGGGTCCCCCAAAAAGATATATTGAAATCCTAATCCATAATACTTCAATATGAAATTATTTGGAAATGGTTTTGCAGATATAACTGGCTAAGCTGAGGTCATTTGAAGTAGGGCAGACCCTTAATCCAATATGACTGTTGTCCTCATAAGAAGACTATGTGAAGATCTTTAAGTGAAGGTGAAGGCAGAGACTGAAGGCAGGCAGCTCCAAGTCAAGTCATGCCAAGAATTGGTGGCCACCACAGGATGTCAGGAAAAGGCAAAAAAGAATGCTTTCTACTCAAGAGTCTCAGAAGTATGGCCTTGCAGACACCCTCATTTCTGATTTCTAGCCTTCAGAACTGTGAGACAATAAGAGTCTGATATTTTGTGCATGTTTTTATTTAAGTTATGATACTTTATTACATTAGCTCTGTGAAACTACTAAAGTTTTTTTTTTCATTTCCCAGCATTTGAAAGAAAATATGTGAGTAAATGAAAAGTAATTGGTATTATGTTATGTATTTGCTTAGAGGAATCATACATAGATCTATATATCAATATATGTGTATACAGACACATATATGCATATATGTACTATATATGTACATACATATATACAAGAGAGGGAGAGAATAGCATATGATTATTTATGTGTGTGTCTATGTATATGTAAGTATGAATGTATGTACAGATATGTATACTTAAGTCTTACTGATTTAAAGTCTCTGGTTTCAGGAGACCAAAAATTTTGTATTCTTTACCAAGTGTCTCAGATGATTCTAATGTACAAATATTTAAGAAGAATTGGTTTAGGTCATGCTGACCTGCTATAAATATCACTAATACATATAATATTATTATTTCTACAGAATATTTCTAAAGGTACCTCTGTGGGTTGTTTAATTAGCTGTTTTGTACTAAAGCTTTCAGTAATCAAAACTATGTAGACTCTCCTTGAACATTCATGACATATTAGATATGATGTAGATATAATAGAATCATAAAATAATTATGACCCTCTGACCATTGACCCTCTGACCATTGACTTTGAAACCATTTCTATTATATAAAGTATTGTGTTTCCTAATTTGGAAAATGGGAAGAGTCACCTAAAGAATCCAAAGATCAAAGCAACCAGTTTAGTGCTTACAATTGAATGGACTGGGAAACTATGTTCTCTTAATTTGTAAGAACTATTTCATTTTTCCTGAATAAAAAAAGCAAAGCTTAGAACACAGTAAAGTACAGAGCAGAATATATCAGTAAATAAAGTTCATAGATTAAAAAAAATGGAGTTAGCAAAATTGTGACTCTATAAGTGCCAATTTCCTATTTGTAATTGACCAGCCAGTGACTAAAAAAGTTGGGAAAAATTAGACAACCATTAGAGAGAGAGAGAGAGAAAGAGAGAGAGAGAGAGAGGGAGAGAATAGCATATGATGGAGAAGATGTAGATATTTCATACATTGCTGTTGGACATGTTAAATGCTACAGAATGTGGATATGGTAGAAGATTATTTAAATTTTCAAATAAAAATAAATATATACTTATCTTATGACCCAGTGATAATACTCCTGAACATTTACCCTAGAAAATTTCTAACTATGTTTTCACAAATGTTCAGAGCAATTCTGTTTGTCATAACAAAAATAGAAAAAAGAATAGCTGTCCTTCAACATGAAATGGTTAAACAAATGTAGTGCATCTAGGCCACTGAAAACTACTTATACATAAAAAGAAACTAAATATTAATTGACACACAGACGTTTTTAATGTATTTCAAGGATAATATGCTGTATCAGTCAAGCAATAAAAGAGCCAATCTTTCTTTGTCTGGGTGACTTGCTTGGAGTGTCATACCAACAGCTGCAGTTTTGATTCCTGGTCAGGACATATACCTAGATTGTATGTTCCATCCCTAGTTGGGGCATGTAAAGGAGGCAACTGATAATTGTTTCTCTCTCATTCTAAAAATCAGTGGATGCATATCTTTGGGTGAATATTAAAAAATACAGGAGCTAATCTTTAAAGATTTCTTATGTATAATCCCAATCATATAACATGTTTTAAATTGACATAATTAGAGAGATGGAAAATAGATTAGTGTTTTCTGGTAGTTAATATTGGGGAGAAAGGGGTCACTACTATGAACAGCATAATGATAATTTTTTGTTTTGAATATTTATAGCTGGTGGTTACACAAATCTACACATTAGATAAATTTCATAGAACATCACACGCACATACACACACAAATGAATTTATGAAAAAACTAGAGAAATCAGATTACATTTTATAGATTATTTAATAATATTTTACCAAATCAATGTCTTGGTTATGATATTTTACTATAGTTATGTAAGATGTTACCATTGGGGTAATCTGTGTGAAGAATACATAGTTTATCTTTGTACTATTTTTGTAGCTTCCAGTGAGTCCACAATTATTTCAAAAGTAAAATAAAAAAATAGTGGCAGACCAATTTGGCCTGTGAGCCACTATTTGCTGGCCCATTATCCCAATAATAGATTATAAAACTAATAAAGAGCTTAAATCAAGCTTATTAATTAATAAGAAAGAGTTGAGACAAGAGATATATAAAATTAAATATAAGATGTATACCTGAAAAGAGGTGGCTCACTCAATCTCACTCTACCATATCCACATTCTGTGTGTGGAGGCATGATTCAAAACAAAACAAAACAAAACAAACAAAAACCTTGGGTAAATTTTAAAATAAATCGAAAGCATCTCTCGCCCAGGCCTTGCTACTCAAGGTATCCCATGTCTAAGGTGGCAAGGAAGCTGTAGAGGAGTAACGTTTGACTAGGTGGTCCATGTAAAAGGGCATGAGAGCGCCCCTCAGGTTCCAGAGAATTATGCAAGTGAAAGCATCAAACCCTTTTCCTGTCCCAAAGATGCGTTGGGCATGGACAAAATAAATTTAAATCCATTACAAGACAACTACCGATTTCCATAGTTGCCTAAGCTTAGGAGAGCTCTAAGTGCATCATATGGATTAGATTATAATGCAGTAAAGACATTCCCTCACATGAAAACAAAAATTTAGTGACTAACACAAAAATAAACTTATTCTTTGTGCACGCTACTTCCCTTGTGCAGGTTGGAACAGTGTTCTGCGCCTCACTGTTTCTCAGAGCCCCACACTAAAAAGGCTCCATTGTGAGATATGCTTCTGTAGTCATCTTGATAGGAAGAAAATTCTATGAGGTCTTGAACAAGCAATTAAATAATTGGGCCACAAACAGACACACTTTGTTTCCATCAATTGTCTTTCATTAGGACTAGCTAAACTCGAACCCAACTCCAAAGTGCCAGGGATTTCTGTCTATGGTAAGCCTGGGAGGAGTGGAGAAATAAATGAGTGAGAAGGCTGAAACAGTAACAAAATGCTGATCATCTGCAATTGATTTAAATGACATTAAAGTCCATAGTCAACTGAAGAATACAAAGGATAAAGTAGACTTTTATCCCTTCCTGGGCCACCTCACTAGCAAGCTGTCCCCAGCAGTGCTGTTTTCACAGCCATGCTGTAGTCTTCTTGAGCTATTCGCAGGAATAACGTTTCCTTCTTTACCAAAACCCAAACTGGAGATTTCTCTTGGCATTGAATTGCCACCAATGACCATCAGATGATAAAACTAACTGTAAACAAAAGGAAACATCAAATTGCCAAAATCTGGAATTTAAATAGAATTTCAAGTATAAAGCAACAATGATAAGCATCTGTTAATAGATTTATACATAGGAGCTCTATAGTTTGCTCTATTTGAAAACTCTGCTCATAATTTATTCTATAGATTTCACTTTAAATATTGCTTATAAATTGATGATTCTCAAATGTATACCTTACCCCAAAACTCATACTAGCTCCATGCCCTTGTTGAAAATAATCTCATTGAGTTGTTATACAAAACTTAGAACAACATTTTATTATTAAATTTTATTGGGGTAACACTGGTTAATAACATTATATAAATGTCAGGTGTACAACTTCATTGAACTCCTTGTGTCTCCTACCTCTCCCCAACATGCCAATCTCCACCCAAATTCACCATAAAATTATCCATTCAGATGCCCATGTTAAAATATAGAACTTTCAATCTGCCTTATCACCCCTCCATTAGTAGATATTTTCCTTTTATTCTCACCACTTTATTTCTCCTCCTTTTTATTGCATTCTTCCTACCATTTCTTTAGCCAAGACTTAATTAACTTTGATGATTAAGTTTGTAGTATAACTGTCTCATGACCTCTTGTATTGCAATTCCCTTCCCCAGCCTCCACATTTCTGCTTCAGTTAACTTTTTAAAGAGACTATGACACTTATTTTATCACTGCACTATTTGAAACATTTAAATATCTTTTCCTTGTATGCTCTACATGAGTTAATTGCCCTCTGATAAGCCAAATAGTACCAGGAAAAAAAAGTGTCTGCTTGTCGGAAATATATTTGTACTTGTTTTAATTAGAATTTTTATGCCCTTTGACCTCTCCAGTGTGCCTGGGGCCACCACTCCTTTTTCACCTATATACCAGATTCTCCTAGCCAGGCCAGATGCCTAATTCATCCATATAAGCATTGACTTTTTGCACCCATAACTTGCATTATAACATGTAGACACTTCTGTATATTTTACAGGCCCATCATGCTTTGACTTCTGTTTATTTTTCTAAACTTAACTACAGAATCCCTTTCTATTCAGGTCCCTCTCCTTCTGATCACCCTCCTGTGACGCTGTTCTATAGGGACCCTGTCGAGCCCCTCAACCTCTGGAGATCTGTTTATGTTATGTCTTCACACATGGTGTCCTTTCTGACTGGAATCTTATCCTTCTCTTACATTTCATCTGCTTAGTGAAAGTCCCCTGACGAAGCACTTCCTTTGCTAAAAGCATCACTCCTCAAAAAACATTTGCTTGGCTATGTGCCTTCTGAAATATTCAAGGTGTAAAACTGTAATCATAAAATCTTTACTGATAGCTCTAATGATTGTTATAAAAGTAAGACACTCTGTTTAAATGATTTTCCATTATAACTCATAGGTAATAAACCAGCTGTTACTTAAAGTAACTGACTTCTCTACTGGGACAACACTGACCTTTCTTTGGTCATTGTAAGATGTCTCCTGTCTAGACAAAACAAAATTCCATCTACATATTAATTTAAAAGGTTTATTGTACATTATTAATTTATATTAGAATTTTATAATCTCTTTCTCTCTCAGAATTTATTCTTTTTGCCTCAAAAATAATGTTAAAAAAGAGATACACAGACAACTACATATTGAAAGCTTATTTGTATAATGTCATGCCTTTTAGCTATATTGAATTTCCAGCCAGTAATTTGAAGGGCAACAGTGTTATGATAACCAAAATAAAATTTGTTTACAAATTATATAATTGAATAAGGAAATTTTATTTCTCAGAGCATGGAGGGTAATGAAAGTGACTATGGCTCAGTCAGGGTCTAGTTAGTTCATGAAAAATTCAAATTTAATAAGCACTATCCTTTAAGGCATATGCAACAATTCTGGAAATAGCTAATTTATCTTAGAGTGGGAAAATTCAAGAGAAACCATTCAAATTCAAGGACTCAGCATCATCAACTAGGTATGGAAGATTTATAGTAGTGTTATGCCCAGAGTTCGCGGGTCCCCAATAATCCACCACCAGGGAGCCTTTTCTGATTCAAAAGCAGAGTCTTTATTATTCAACCCAGGTTTGGCTCCAGGCCTCTGTCCGACACAGCAGTGAGACGAGAGAGCGTGTCCCAGGAGAACAAAAGGTTATATAGGGTAAGTTATTTGGGTGGGCTTTAGGGGTGATGTGAGTTACAGAAATTGGTCATTTAGGTCAGGGCTTTACAGCATAAGGGTCAGGAAGTGACCAACACATTCTGCAGGTTAGAGCCGTCCTCCACTATAGCCTTATTAGGACCTTAGCTGCATTTCTGGAGCTTCATTGGTCCACTAAGGTGGTGGTTGGGGGAGTTAGGACAATACCAACATTCTTGTGGTCACTCTCAGAAAAGGGGAGGCTTGGCCTGAGGGCCCAGCCTTGCAAGACAAGATAGAGGAGAGGGAGGAGAGTGTGTCTCTGCTTCGTCCTTGAAAAGGGAGGAGGGTGTGTTTCTGCTTGGTCCTTTCAGTACAGAGTCAAGATCAGCAGTTAAGATGCTAGAAAACAAGAGCATTGATTTGTTTTATTGCTATGTTATTTTTTATCAGCATGGTATTTAAAAGAAAACATAGAGGTTAATGTTAGACTAAAGTGAGTTCAAATATCCTATCTAATAAAAGAGAAACATGGTAATTAGTGCACGACCGCTACCCTTCCCATTGGCTAATCAGGACGATATGCAAATTAACTGCCAGCCAACATGGCTGCTGGCAGCCAGGCAGCTGACGCAAACAGGGAGGCTTGCTTGTTTCAGTGACGGAGGGAGCCAAGTTTCCCTGACTGCCTTGCTCGCCTCTCAGCTGCACTCTAAGCAACATTGTAACAAATATAGAAGCTAAAAAAAAAAAAAAAAACCCCGGGCTTCAGCCAGCAGGACCGCAACATTGTTTCAAATACAGAAGGTAAACAAAGGCCAGAAACCTGCTTTCAGCAGCAGAGGTCTCATAGCTGGAGTCGAGCCTCAGAGCTAAAGCTGTCCCAGAATTAAAAAAAAAAAAGAAAAAGGAAAAAAGGACAGGTTGGGAGCTTTAGTCACCCGCCAGCCTGAAAACGGCCCTCAGCCTCTCACCCAGGCTGGCCAGGCACCCCAGTGGGGACCCCCCACCCTAAAGGGTGTGTGACCAGAAGCAAACAGCCATCATGACCTCACCCAGGATGGCCAGGCACCCAAGCGGGAACCCCTACCCTGATCCAGGACACCCTTCAGGGCAAACCAGCCGGCCCCCACCCATGTACCAGGCTTCTATCCTATATAGTAAAAGGGTAATATGCCTCCCAGCACCGGGATCAGTGGAGCCACGAGGCCTCCCTGCACCAATATCAGCGTGACAGGGGGCAGCGAGCAAACTCCCTGATTTCCCTGTGGCTCTGTGTGTGACAGAGGGCAGGGCCCCCCCATGGGCCCTGCTCTGTGTGATATGGGGTAGAGCCATAACCTTCCCATCGGCCCTTCCCTGAGTGTGAGAGTGGTGGCGCCTCAACCCCCTCATCAACT